>NC_089515.1:44223654-44562939 GCF_036850995.1 Saccopteryx leptura | reverse complement strand
GAGCAGCTCTATTTTTAATTGGCATACCTTTAGCTACTTAAACGTGTAATATTTAGCTAATCAAGAATCGTGACCTGTGAGGGACACACATTCTTAACATCAGGGGTGATTGGTGGGAGCTGCTGTCTGAGGGTCGGCCTTGGCACCTAATTTATTTTTGTGTGTTGCCTTGTTTTTTCTCCAATATATATTCTTTGCAAAACCAAAACACCTCATTCATATGGACAAGACATTACAAATGGTGACAGTTGTTTAACACCTCACTGTAGTCTCAAGGTCTGTGCAAAATTAATCACCTTAGCAACAAAGTCAGTGGGGCCACTGAATGTGTTGGAATGAGCTGTACTGTGTATACATTTGAGTAAATGGGTTTTCTAAAATTGGCTTTTAAAAATAGAAGAATCTTTCATTTTTGTGATATTTTTAATCGGATATTTAAGGAGCTCCTGAAGGATGTGCAGAACACAATTTGAGAACGGCTGAGGAAATCCAACCTCCCTGTTTTACAGATGGGAAGACTGAGGCCAGCAAAGTGACAGGGAGAAAGAGGAGATGGGTAGATAGATACACAGAGCGTGTTGCTGCTCCCTGCAATTATTTATGTGTGTCCTGTTCCTAAGGCAGGGGTAAAAAGACATCAGAGACCAACACACCCCAAAGTAGCCGCTCCCCTGCTGACTGTGTGTGACTGTGTGTGTGTGTGAGATCTGTCTGTGCAGCAGTACTGATGTTCCCTTCTCTCCTGCCCCCGCAGCGATGCCCTCCTAGCCAGCCGCCGAGGGATGGAGGGCTTCATGGACTCAGGGACACAGACGGACGCCGTGGTGGTGCTGTCCTTGGCTCAGGCTGCCGTGCTGGGCCTGGTCTCGGAAAATGAGCTCTTTGGAGCCACTATAAGCGCTGAAGCCTTCTACCCGGACCTGGGACCCGAGCTATCCGGGGCTTCCATGGGGGAGCCCGGACCCCCGGGCCCTGATGTCTACCAGCTGGCCTGCAACGGGCGGGCCCTGGAAGAGCCAGTAGAGGAAGAGGTGCTAGAGGTGGAGGCGGCCTTCGAGAAGCACACCCGGCGGAAGACACGGCCGCCTGTGCGGCTGGTGCCCAAGGTTAAATTTGAGAAGGTAGAAGAGGAAGAGGAGGAACAGGAAGTCTACGAGGTGTCTGTGCCCGGCAATGACAAGGATACAGGCCCAGCAGAGGCCCCAGCCGAGGTGGCCAGTGGTGGCTGCGAGTCCCTGGTGCAGAGCAGCGCCGTCAAGATGATCGACCTCAGCGCCTTCAGCCGCAAGCCCCGGACACTGCGGCCCCTGCCCCGAGCCCCACGGCCAGAGCTGGACATGGCCCCGTACGACCCTCACTTTCCGGACCTGGCTCGGGATGGCTTCCCAGAGCCCAGCATGGCACTGCCGGGGCCTGAGCCTTTGCCCACAGATTGTGGTTTTGAGCCACCCCACATGGCCCCACTGAGTGACCCCGAGGCCCCCACCATGGAGTCCCCAGAACCCGTGAAGCCAGAGCAGGGCTTCGTGTGGCAGGAGGCAAGCGAGTTCGAGGCAGACACGGCTGGCTCCACGGTGGAGCGCCACAAGAAGGCCCAGCTGGACCGGCTAGACATCAATGTGCAGATCGACGACTCCTACCTGGTGGAGGCGGGCGACCGCCAGAAACGCTGGCAATGCCGCATGTGCGAGAAGTCCTACACGTCCAAGTACAACCTGGTGACACACATCCTGGGCCACAATGGCATCAAGCCACACTCGTGCCCGCACTGCAGCAAGCTCTTCAAGCAGCCCAGCCACCTGCAGACGCACCTGCTGACACACCAGGGCACCCGGCCCCACAAGTGCCAGGTGTGCCACAAGGCCTTTACGCAGACCAGCCACCTCAAGCGCCACATGCTGCTGCACTCAGAGGTCAAGCCCTATAGCTGCCACTTCTGCGGCCGTGGTTTCGCCTACCCCAGCGAGCTCAAGGCCCACGAGGTGAAGCACGAGAGCGGCCGCTGCCACGTCTGTGTCGAGTGCGGCCTGGACTTCTCCACCCTGACCCAGCTCAAGCGCCACCTGGCCTCCCACCAGGGCCCCACCCTGTACCAGTGCCTCGAGTGCGACAAGTCCTTCCACTACCGCAGCCAGCTGCAGAACCACATGCTCAAGCACCAGAACGTGCGGCCCTTCGTGTGCACCGAGTGCGGCATGGAGTTCAGCCAGATCCACCACCTCAAGCAGCATTCGCTCACCCACAAGGTACGGCCGCTGCCCTGTGCCTCCCGCCAGCTGCCCCAGGGGCTTCCCAACTTACTGGATGGGGTCATTCAGGTCGTTAATATAGATGAACAGTAATGACATTTATTCTTATTTTTATAATTACATACTTAGAAAAAAATATACGATTGAAATGAGTTGTCTTTTAAATAGTAAAACCTGACTTATTAAAAAAGGTTTTTTTGAATGAAATGTTTGAGGTGCCTGACCTGTGGTGGCGCAGTGGATAAAGCGTTGACCTGGAATGCTGAGGTCACTGGTTCAAAACCCTGGGCTTGCCCGGTCAAGGCACATACAAGAAGCAATTACTATGAGTTGATGCTACCTGCTCAAGCCCACCCACCCCTTCTCTCTATATAAAATATAAATAAAAATAAATCAATAAATAAAATTCTAAAATAATGTTTGAGGAGCCCCCAGCAGGACCCAAGGAACACAGTTGGAGCAGCCTACCCTCCCTGCTTTATGGATGGGAGAGGCGAGGCCAGGATGCTGCAGGCAGACAGACCAGACGGTCAGGGGTACAGATGGGTTCCTTTGCTCCATGTAAGAAAACCTGTGACTTCCCTTTAGGAAAAAACTAAATATATTTCATTTGAAAGGGAACAGATTAAGGAAAAATATTTGTTATACAAAAGTAGAGTTGGTTCTAGAATACAGCTAAACTGGCAAAGTGGTTTGTGGAGAGGGAAGATAGAGAAATACTGGTCTTACCCACTGTGCCTTTGGACATAACCTTGACCACTTTCCTCCCACCTTCTTCTCCCCCGCCCCTTCAGTCTGATAGCCACCCTGCCTCTCAGCCAGCATTGCCTACTTTGAGAGGCCCTATGTCCAGGCAGGTGGAATGAGGCCTCTCGGGTCCCACAGTCCCACTTGGCCTGCCCCATGGCATGGTTTCCACCCCAAAACCAAACAGCTGCACACTTTGAAGCTGATGTGCGTAGAGGTCTTTGTATTGGTGGCCTGAGAGTTGCTCCAGGTCGAGCTTAGTGTCCTTGTCTCTCACAGTGGACACTAAAGGGGATGTCCAGCCTACCAGGCCAAGAACCCACCTCTCCCACCCCTGGAAATTCTTCTGTGAGAGCAAAAATTATTTGTAGGCCTCAGTGCAGATGCTCCCAGTCCGTTGGTGAAGCTGCCAAGAGTATAACGTTAAGAAGGATTCTGAAGCCAAATCTGGGTTCAGCTATAAACCTGGAACGCGCCTGAAGTAAAAACCAGATGACTATTAGTGTCTGCGGTGGATGAGAGTGAAGATAAGTTCATGGACCATCTCTCTCCTATACAGAAAGTCCCCACCTGTCTGCAGAGTGTTAAAAAATAAATAATGCAGTGAAGAAAAGCTGAAAGCAAAAATCAAAGGCTAATACAATTGGAAACATGATGAGAAGAATCTCATCCGTTTAAATCAGCAATGTGCACAGCCCTTGCAGACTAAGCTCCCAAAGGGTAGAGCCCCCTGGTGGTCAGTCACATCTTCCACTTCTCCAGCAAGCATGTAAGACAAGAGACACACCCTGCCTAAGAGAAACAGACACAGGAACCATTCAATTATAATACGAAACTTTGTATGGAACAGCAATCGGGATAGCAGCTGTGACCACAGAAATGTCTATCCTGCTGGGATTCTACTCAGTCACTGTAGTTCTAGCAAAGGGAGCAGCTCCCAAGTTGTGTCCTAATATTTCTCCCCAGACAATGAAGTGGATGCCTGTGCCCCCAGTACCCTGTCCTACTCTGAGGCCACCTCCAGACCAGGAAAATCATGTTGCCAGTCCAAACCAGAGGGTTTTCCCTGGAGTCTTTGTCTCCTGGCACCGAGTGTCCCAAACCCCATCAATGATAAGAATTACCATGGGACCCTGTTGAGACAAAAAAAAATCCCACTGAATGGGAACCTCCAGGGAGCAATCTGAGCAGCTGTTCGTTCAGTAAGAATTACCTGTGGTCCTTTCCACCAGGGACGCTTGGAAAACTCTCTCCCGCGGGTCATTGATGGGCTCCACGAGTTTGAGGAGTCTAAATTCTGCACAGACCCGAGTGTCATTTTTCCTGAGGTGTCCATACCTTTAATCATATTCTCAAAAGGGTCTGTGAACTGAAAAGACCACTGAGAGATGCCATAAGGGGAAAAACACGTGCCCGTCCTGGATCTGAGGGAATAATCCACAGCTGCCAGGCTAAGGCTGTGTCTTCTTGGCCACACAGGCCCCTGATGCCCAGTGTGATGCTGGTGCTTGGTAAATGGTTGCTGATGAGTGAATGAACTAAAACATTTGCCAGGTAAACAGGAGAAAGCGGGTGTATAGATGAGAACAATAAGGCCCAGCCGATCGTTGCCCAATACTAGAAGGCTTCCTGGAGTAAGTGGCCCTGCCCCGGCATTATCCCAGGGGTTTTTTTTTTTTTTTCCCTTTTTTTTTTTTTTTTTGTATTTCTCTGAAGTTGGAAACAGGGAGGCAGTCAGACAGACTCCTGCATGCGCCCAACCGGGATCCATCCGGCACACCCACCAGGGGGCTTGCTAGAGAAGTGGAAGATGTGACTGACCACCAGGGGGCTCTACCCTTGGGGCGTTGCTCTGCCGCAATCAGAGCCATTCCAGTGCCTGAGGCAGAGGCCACAGAGCCATCCTCAGCACCCGGGCAATCGGGCAATCGCTGCTCCAATGGAGCATTGGCTGTGGGAGGAGAAGAGAGAGACAGAGAGGAAGGAGAAGGGGAGGGGTGGAGAAGCAGATGGGCGCTTCTCCTGTGTGCCCTGGCCAGAAATCGAACCCGGGACTCCTGCACGCCAGGTCGACGCTCTACCACTGAGCCAACCAGCCAGGGCCTATCCCAGTGGTTTTAAACAAGCAGTACCTGTTTGGAACACCCCCACGAAATCATTTCCCAGACGCTGTAGACACTCTGAGCCTCTGGGCCACACACATACACATCCAGAGGCTCTGCCCATTGTGTGGCCCTGACCATTGCCCCCAAACCCACAGGGCGTGAAGGAGTTCAAGTGCGAGGTGTGTGGCCGAGAGTTCACGCTACAGGCAAACATGAAGCGGCATATGCTGATCCATACCAGCGTCCGGCCCTACCAGTGCCACATCTGCTTCAAGACCTTCGTGCAGAAGCAGACTCTCAAGACCCACATGATTGTACACTCGCCGGTGAAGCCATTCAAGTGTAAGGTACCCAGCCATCAGGCCCCAAGGCAGGACTGTGCCCGGGGGGCCTGGGGTCAGCATGACTACAGCAGCTGAAGCCCACTGAGATGTGGCCTGGCCAGTGCGGGCAAGTCTGCATGCAGTGCGTACCATTGGTACTGGTAGGGTGGAACTGCCTGGGCGTTGGAGAGCTGGAGTGGGCGGTGGGGGGTTTGGATCCTACAAGCTGATTAAGTTGCACTTTTAGAGAGCTGGGGAGGGCGTGAAGGTGATGGTGCAGCCACAGGGAGAGCTGAGGCCAGGGACTCAGTGCAGTCAGAGATCCGAGCCCTGGGTTTCTGACCACTCCAGCTCAGGAAACATGGGGCAGACCCACAGGACGTGACCAACGAGGAGGCTTAGTTCTCTGCCTCTTGGGCCTCTGGGGTCACACAGGAAAGAACAAAATGAGTGCTGTCCATAGTGAGTGGGACTGCAGCCCAGCCGTGGAGGTGGGAGGGGGCCGGGATTCTGGACAGCAGGCTCCCTGTAGGCTGACGGTGCCAGTGCTGTGTTCCAGGTGTGCGGGAAGTCCTTCAACCGCATGTACAACCTGCTGGGCCACATGCACCTGCACGCGGGCAGCAAGCCCTTCAAGTGCCCCTACTGTTCCAGCAAGTTTAACCTCAAGGGCAACCTGAGCCGGCACATGAAGGTCAAGCATGGCGTCATGGACATCGGCCTGGACAGCCAAGGTGGGTGGGCCACGCACAGTGGACGGAGCAGAAGTGGTACCCTCATGGCACACACAGGAGCCTCCTGTCCAGTTAGAGGAGGTGGGAGGCTGGCCAGGCCTGAGACCTCATTGGGGTGGGCTCAGGTCTGGAGAGGGGGCACCCTGGAGGGCCATCATGGGGATGATGGGATGTTTATGTATTCTTCAAAAGATTTAAGTGGGCTCACGTCAATATAATAAAAATAATAACATGTATTGAGTGCTAATTGTGTGCCAGGCCTTTATTAACTCATGTGACCCTCACAGTGGGGTTGGCTCTGTTATTATCGCCGTTTTATAATAAAATGTGGAAACTCAAGGACGGAGAAGTTAGGTAACTCATGCAAAATCACAACACACAAGAGATGAAAGACACTTTATCTCAGTAGTGAGAGATGACGTAAAATAAAAGGATGGGAAAGAAGGCATCAAATGGGAAAATGGCAACTGGAAAGATGAGAGAGAGCCAGGTGAGCTCACAACTCCACGTGTACCACGGGAGGCCTGTAGGCGTGAGGGGAGCTCTGAGCTTCCCAGTAGCCAAGGCAAGGAGTGTGACTGTCCTCATGGCCACAAGAGGCTGCCAGTGCCTGCCAGGCAATAGACTTCCTCGTTTACATCCAGTGGGAGAGTAAAAGCCTGCTCCCCTTTGCTCTATGAAACCAACAAGAACATTCTAAGAACTCACAAGCCAGCCTTTTCTCATGATTCACTGACCAGAAGTGGACCCGAGCTTATTCCTAAGCCACTCGTTGGGATTTCCCCTTAGACCAGTATTCTCAATAGAGGGGTGAGTTTGCCCCAGTGGACATTTGGGTTGGTTGTCACAACTAGGGTGATGCTGCTACTACTAGCATCTAGCTGATAGAGGCCCGGGATGCTTCTAAACATCCTACAGTGCACTGGACAGTCCCCACAAAAAGTCGTTATGGCCCCAAATGTTAATAAGGCCAGCTGCCTTAGCCTCATCAGGGCTACCCTGCTCTGGGATCCGTTTCTCCCTAAAACACATTACACGCCCCCAGGTGAATGGGGGCAGAAGGCACACTGGGTCTTTCCCCAGCCCCTGGTGGCCATCCTCCTAGTCCCCAGAGCATCTCCCGGGCCCTCTCCCTCTGTGACTCACAGAGGGCAGCCCAGGCCTCCCATGTGGCGTTTTCTATCTGGCTCTTGTTCCATCAGTAACAGAATTATAAGATTTCGATTTGATAAAATGACAGGAGGCCTCTTAAAGAGTTTTTGCCTCGTCCTCAGTGTTGGCCTCCCTTGGGTGTTTGTTTGTCCTTGGAGTGCAAGGACCAGGAAGACCACCGGGTAGAACTGGCTTCAGGCACGAATGCTGCAGGTCAGAGGAGCAAGAGATCGGCTCCCCTGGCCAGTTGAGGCAGAGCAGCACAGTGGATGGGAAAAACAGCCCGTGCTGGGTGCCCTTTGGCAAGCTAAGCAACCTCTGTGAGCTTTCTTTTGCTCTCCTAACTGGGGTTGCAATTAATATTCATGAGCTGGTGCATGTGCAGTGCCTGGCATGCAGTAGGTGCTAACTGAGGGTGACGCAGAAACGGAATACACAGTGCTGCAGGCTTCCATATGGCAGAGGGGACCAGTGAGAAACATGGCAGAGAATAAATAAGTTTAGTAACTTAGGAGGGGACAATAGAGGCAGGACCAAAACAGGTCAAGGCTGGGACACACACACACACACACACACACACACACGTGCAGGTCTTAGGGCTCAGGTCTGGTGACCCACTGGAGTAGCCACAAAGTCTGCAACCTCCCCAGGTGGGAAGGATGAGAGGCGGCTACAAATTCTGTGGAAGCAATGCCTGTGAACTTCTTTGTTTAGCAAGGTAATCCACTTCCTGTGGGGGGGAGACAGCCTCCTCCCAGGAGAGCTGCCATCCGGGCCTAACTGTGCCCCTCTCTTGCAGACCCCATGATGGAGCTGACGGGCACCGACCCCTCTGAGCTTGATAGCCAGCAGGAGATGGAGGACTTCGAGGAGAATGCCTACGCCTATGCCAGTGTGGATAGCAGCGCAGAGGCCAGCGTCCTCACCGAGCAGGCCATGAAAGAGATGGCCTACTACAATGTGCTATAGCACAAGCTAGGCCGCCCAGGACAGGCTGAGGAGGGCCTGGAGCGTAGGGGTGAGACCCGTGGGCTGCAGGCGGTGCCTCCTGCAGCTGAGAAACAAGCTACTGCCCCACTGTCCTGAGCCCTCCTCTCCCACTTGAGTCATTTGCACCACTAGGGACTTTTAGACCAAATGGACTGTACCTCTGGCCTCAGCTGTGAACCAGGCCCAGGCCCCAGGCATTCCAGGGAGAGAAGGGTAACACGGAGGCCCAGGTCTGCATCTCCTCGGCCTGCTGCTGTGGAAGGATGGGGAATTGCTGATGGGGGCCATTTAGGGACAGGTCACAAGGGCACAGGTTCTCAGGTGTCTCCAGGCCCAGCAGAGCTGGGGCAACCAGTGTGGGCAGGGCCATCCTGGTGGCACCTCAGGGGTCCTGACACTGGAAGAAGAGATCCGCTTGAGCCAGGCCTGGACCAACCCCTGCCTCTAGGGATGTTAGCTCCTATGCTGATCAGCACTGCCCACTCCCCACCCACTGGCCCCAGGCTGGGAAAAAAAGCCCAGGCTCCAGAGCTGTCTTCCCCACCCTGTCCCTGGACAGCCAGGCAGGACCTCTGCCTTCTACCTCCTGGTGCCTCGTGCTCTCCTGGAGCCAGGTGTGCATGTGGCCCCCGACCTGGCTGGCAGAAAAGCAGGGTGCAGCCCCGCCCCCCCACAAACCCCCAGAAGGTCCCCATTTTACAGCCAGCCCTAAGGTGGATTTCAACCGACATCATCCAGTTCTGTCTTGAGCTGGGGCACCACGCCAGGGTCCCCAACATGAATAAAGCTGGGACATGCCTTGCATCAGGCGCATGCTAACAAAGACAGATGGAGGCCGGTGATCAAGGGGGCAGGGAACAGTAAAGAGATCACTGGGACCGAAGGGAGCTGTCCTCAGAGGAGGCCAAGGACCACTGGTGTGTGTGTGTGTGTGGTGGGGGGAGCTGGAGTACTTTTCTTATTTAGGGTATAACAAATATCCCTTTTGAGGACAGGGACAGGCAAGAGTCAGCAGGTTCCCGGGAAGAGCAACATTTAAAAAGGAAAATGAAGACCATAGAGATTTCTTTTTTTTTTTAAAGCAAATGGGGGTATTTGGAAGGTAATTTATTATTACTGTTTTTTTCCCTTTCCAACTCTGTGTCGCCTGTCATCTTTTCTGATGGAGATCATTTTCTTTTTCCCAACGGAAGCTTTCTCGTGTGCTGTGTGCTTTGTGCTCCCCCAAGCGGAGCAGCCTGGCCAGGCGGGGCTCGGGCTGGGAGGTGCAGCAGCTGGCAGGAAGCCTCAGGAGGCAGCGGGGCAGGCCCTCCACCCCCGGCCCAGCCCCTCGCCCGTGGTTTGCTCTGCATCTCCTGCCAGAGGCCAGAGCTGCTGACTGCCCAGCCCAGCCCATTCCCTCACTGGCCAGCTCTCATCGCCTCTGTCCCCTTGCCGGCTCCTGCCCCGGAACTGAAGGCTGCAGGTTCGGAGCATGGAAATAGCACATTCAGGAACACTGGGCACCCACACTCCTGCCCACTGGCCTCCTGGGGCCTCAGTGGGGAGGGGCCGGCAGGGCTGTCCCCAAAGGCACAGAAGGAGGTAAAGCCACCAACTCCAGCCCAGAAACCAGGTGGAGGGAAAACAGCTGGGGGTGGTGGGAACCACTTTGAAATACAGCCCCCCCCCCCCAAGGCTGTACCCTTAGTGAAGGACCAAGCCAGGCCTCGGTGGCTGTGATCAGGACTGAGGGGAGGACAAGGTGGCCTTGGGATCAGGCAGCCAAGTGCTCCTTCCTTCTCTGCTCCAGTTCATACTGAGCAGCAAATGAGAGGGGGCTGGAGTCCATGGCAGCCTCTCCCCAGGTGTGGTTCTCCAGACCCCGAGGCCCCCCAGTCTCCTAGGTGCCCTCCATGATGACCCTCAGGTGGCAGTGACCCCGTCACTGTAGAAGACATTTTCTCCTGCTGAGCAGAAGCATCATTCCCCGGCAAACTACCTCTTCCCACAACGTCTTTCTCCCCTGGTACCAAAAAGAACCCTGTACCTCCTCCTCTCTCCTGCCAGTGCAGTGGCCTTGGTCTTGGAAACCCAAGGGAGAAGGTCTGGGCCCCAGGGAGGGGCTCTCCTTTCCTCCCCCAGCCCCGCCATCAGCACCAGCCCTCTGCGAGGTTCGATACTTGAACGCCCTTGCCCTGTGCCTTGGACCTAGGCAAAGCTAAGAGAAGGGGACAGCACAACTCAATTTGAGCTGGGGGTGTCTTGGCAAGGCTCCTGTCCTCACCCCTCACCCCCAACCTTTGCAAAAGAGGTGTACGGCCTCTCGGGTGACTTGGAAACTCCTGGATGAATTTCATTCTAACTTATTTTGACGTGTATACAAACCAACTGTTTAGAAATTCCACTTGTGCAAAGCCCTACTGTGTTTTTATGTTCCTGTTTAAAAAAGTTTACTTAGCAATAATTATAAATAAATGAATATTCTTTAGCGAGGCGACTGCGAGTGCTTCTTCCCATGATTCTTGGGGACCTGGTCTACACCCCTTCCCAGGAAGGAACTCCCAACAAAGCTGCATAGCCCTACCCATTGCTGTCCAGGGGTCCGGAGAAGATCCCGACCATCCTTTGCACTTGAGTGGCCCCCTGCAGGGTCAGATGCCTACAGAGAGCTGCTCTAAGCCCAAGAGGGGGATGAGCCAACACCCCCCAATGTCCACCCCTTACAGAGAAAAGCCACTTCCCACTCCTCACCCACCTCCAGGGCACCGGGACAGAAACCAGCTCACCCTGCCAGACTGGGCTTCAGAGACTGTGAATTCTGGGGAGCTGCCAGGCCTTGGCTACTGATGGGCAAGAAGGGGCTGGAACCTTAACTTCCCCACCACGATCTGGGCCTAGCAGCCTCAGCACCCCAGCTTCCCACAGCCCTGGGAGCTCAAGGCGATGACTAGGGAAGAGTGGCCCTTTGGACAGGATAGGGGGCCAATGTGGTTGGGCAACTAGAGCCCATCTCCAAGCCACCAAGGTTACCTACTGTTGGATTTCAGGAGCAAAGAGTCCCTCCAAAATTTGGGAAATGGACTTAGGGTTGCCAAGTATTTATTTTATCAAGTGAATATGATACAACCCTTCTCCAGGATATTTTAACACCAAAAGTAAGGATAGCCCGGAAATTGGATCTATTTAACTTTATAACCTTACTTTTCTAGTTGTGCTAAAAAATGGAGATGAACCCAAGCCTGGGACCCATTGTCCTGGACTACCGGGCCCTGTTCACACTCCCAGCTCCCATCCCCAGGCAGCTGTGAGTGGAGCACCAAGGACAGCTGCTGAGTGGAGCCTGTTTTAAGTACTGAGAAAAGGGCCAAGAGGCCTGGACATGTTCAGGTTAAAACCAGCACAGAAAGAAATAAAAATATAATCTGAATCTATAAAGAAGTGATAACCCCAAAATGATATCGGAAATGTGCTAGGACATTCCAGGGAGCCCATAGGTCTGTGACCACAGAGTCACAGTGGCTACTCCAGTGGCTCCTATAGAATGCTACCTGGTCCACTCCCCGGATGGTGGCCCCTGATTGGGTGGAGTCTGGGACGGAGACCTGTTGTGTCCTGAGGTGCTACAGTCTGTCCCTGGAGGAGCTCCCCAGCCCTTTGATGGCCTCTGCCTCCAGGCCCCAGCTGCTTCCTTCCCCTGAGGGACAAACACAGCAGACAGTTTTGTGAAGAGATTTTAGTAGCTAAATATGGCACCATGTGTTCCAAGGGCGATATAAATTACAGTATGCAAAACATACTGACTGGCTGAGGTAAAACACACTGTTCCTGCCTCATGTCACCATGAGGGGAAACGCAGATACTTTTAAAAACATTTTGCTTATAAAAAATGTCCCCTCGAAAGGCCTCCTGAGAGGGCTGTGAGGCTCACCCTCCACTGCGCGTCCACTGCGCACGCCGCCCCGCTGCTGCTAGCCCAGGGCTTTGTCAAGGTTGTTCTTGATGGTGTCCAGGAAGTCCGAGGTGTTCAGGAAGTGTTCGTTCAGCTTCACGCTGCCGAGAAAACACCGTTCACGTGAGGGGCTGCGCCCGAGCTTGGGCATCTTAACAGCAGCCCTCTCTCTCTTGTCCGTGCAGGGAGGGGCACGGTCAGGGTACAAGTCGAAGGTGACCTGTAGCCCACTGCCCTAGGGCCACAGCAAATTCCGCGGGAACCTGGTAAGGTCTGTATGTCCTTTCCCAGGTGAATGGGCATCTGGGCACATGCTCTCCTGGGAGAAGCTGGGAGCTCAGTATGGGCGGTGGTGGAAAAGGCTTCAGGCAGCTAGCCTCAGGGATGGAGACCAACTCACTGGGCCTGGCCTGAGCCATCTCTCAGGACTGTGGTCCTGTCCTGCCCCACGCTCCTGGCAGGACAGCTGACTCAGGAGGGGGCCTCTAAGAAGGGTCCTTGGCTTCTTCCCTCCTGTCCCTGAGGCCCCGGAAGGCCAGCCCTGCCCTCTACCCAGGCCACGCACTTGCTGAGACCATGGATGCAGCCAGCCAGGTCCTTGGTCATGGCTCCACTCTCCACTGTCTGAACGCACACCTTCTCCAGGGTCTGGGCAAACCTGCAGGGGGCGGGACAGAGTGAGACCCCAGCTGCGCAGCGTCAGGGCCCAGAACCTGCTGGGCTGGCTCAGGTGCTTCCTCTGTGCTCACCTGATGAGGTCCTGGTTCCCATCTAGCTTTCCTCTGTGCTCCAGGCCACGTGTCCAGGCAAAAATGCTGGCAATGGGGTTGGTGCTGGTAGGCCGGCCCTGGGGGCAGGGTCACAGGGGAGTTAAGAGCCAACAAAGGGGCAACCTGGACACAGCTTCCCACCCTTAGACTGACAGGGCCAGGCCCATCCTCCCAGCCCTCAGATCCGGTGGGTTCTGCGCCCCTGCAGTAGACTGTGTGGGCACACTCCCCACTCTTACCTTCTGGTGCTCCCGATAGTGGCGTGTGACTGTCCCGTGAGCAGCCTCAGCCTCAATCGTCTTCCCATCCGGGCAGACCAGCACGGACGTCATCAAGCCAAGGGAACCAAAGCCTGAAGAGTGGGAAGACCCTCCTCTAAGGGTTGGTGCCTCTCTTTGGACCACCTGGATTGAACCCACCCGCCCTCCTGCTGTCGCTCAGCTTACGTTTGCACCCACCCCCACTGTAACTGGGAGGACAGGAACTGTTTCTGGTATGTCTACCCTAGTCTTGGGTCTTCAGGGTCCAGCACAGGGCAGAGGAGCACTCGAAGGTGGCTATTACTAGCCTGTTAGTATACATCTGTGGCTCCACCTCCAGGTGTCCCAGAGCCTGTGGCCCGCAGGGCCCAAGAGTGCACAGAGTTCTACCTTGCCAGCCCGGCTCATGGCCAGGAGGCATATTCAGCAGAAAGAATAAAGCAGCTGCCAGCATTTCATAGTGATCACTTGATCTGCTGCTCTTTCTGGCTACTAGATGGGAGCCTTTTCGCTTGTCAAGGTCTCCTGAGTTTCAAAAGCACCCACAGCACCAAAATTAGAATGTAAACTCCCAAGAAAGAAAAAGTGGGCAACTCCTATAGAAAACTTATTTATCTAAGAATTTTTGCTGCTGGGACAGAGGTTGGGAGTCCCTTCCCCACTGTTACCTAGACCTCCTCACTCATCAATTCCTTATATATTTAGAGGTGATTGTCATGCCTTTCTCTTTTCTGCTATGGCTTTTCATACTTCCAGCCTAGATGGGAAATGTTCTAGTGAGAGAATCACCATTCAACTTTTCAAAATAAAGCCAAAGGTTTTATAAAGCTTGAATACCCTCTGCCTTTTCATCGCAACCTGGCTTGGGCTTCGTTTTTCTCCTTCCCAGGACCTAGAACTCACCCATCACACACAACCTAGTTTCTCTTCCACTCTCTATGCTGCACGTTGCCTTTTCCCATCGTCTTTCCTGTTCCTGTTCCCCACATAATTGGGCTATTGCTCACGGTTCCTCTCTAATGGCTTGCCCAGGCTTTCTGCTAGAATCTGATTTACCTTTCAGGAAACTAGGGCCTGGGGTTTTTCCATCTTCCCTGCTATTCTCCTACATCCAAAAGGTTTACTGTACAAAACAAATTCTCTGTTATTTAAAGCGAAATCAGTTAGGCTCAATCCCATGTTTCTACTGGAGCCAAAGCTAGTCACTTGGCCCCTTCCTGGACAGGAACCTTGGGGTCAACACACTCAGCCCCTTGAGAACTTGAATTCCTGCATCCTCCTTTCTCTGCAATGGCAGCCTTAGTAATGCACTAGTCCAAACCTAATTTGTGATCCTTCCTCACTCAGCTACCAGGTAGCTCCTGTCCCCTGCTGTCCACAGGGGATCTTGCAATGAGCCAGGAAGCCCAAGTCCTACTGCTACACTAGAGAAATTTTCTACCAAAAGTGTCTGAAAATGACCCCCGTCAGAGAAGCCAAACTACCAATCCCCACGGGGTGCAGTGTTCTCCTGGCGTACCCTGAGCCAGGATGTCTGACTGCACGTCTCCATCATAGTTCTTGCAGGCCCACACAAAGCCACCTGAAGACTTGAGGACCTGAGCCACCATGTCATCGATGAGTCGGTGCTCGTACCAGATCTTATTCTTGTCGAAATCAGTCTTATAGTGCCTGGAAGCGAAAGGGCCTGTTGTGGGAGGAATGCAGGAGGCTGATGGGTTAGGGATCCCTCCCTGAGCCAAATGCAAGGGGTCAGCAACCTCCCCGGGTAGGAGGAGGGCTGGGGCTAGGGGACAGGGAGGATGGGCTCTGGCGTCCTGGGAAGCAGTAAAGGGAGAGGCTGTTACTTGTCAAAGATCTCCTGGAAGATGTCCTTGAAGCGCCCGTCGTAGGCTTTCAGAATGGTGTTCTTGGTGCTCATGTACAATGGCCACTTCTTCTGGATGGCATACTGGAAGCAGCTATGCGCAAAACCCGAGATGGACTGCAGGGAGAAAGAGAGGTCCCTGGCGTGGTCCCCTAGGGCCAGGCTCCGCCTAGGAATGGCACCCCTTCCCTCCACATGACCCTCTCTGGCTGTCTGGGTTAACCCAGCCACCCTAAGCGAGCTTCTGTTGTTTCTGCTGGCCCAGCTCCCCCTCCCACCTTCTGGGAGAAAATGGCCCTCCAGCTTTGCTTCAGAAAGCTACCTCCCCCTCCACCATTATTAGATCACATGGCTGGGATGGGACCTGTTTCTAGAGTTGATTGTGTCTGGCTTATCCAATCAGAACTCCAACTCTCTCTCAGGGCCCCTGTGATTGGCTCAGAGATGGCCATATGACACAGGGTAGAACTTCTGCGGGAACCAGCCAAAATGGCAGGGATAAACCTGCAGCAAGGAAGCCAGGTGGGGGGAGAGGAGCTCAAGCTCCGTGCCTGCCTCACCTTGTGCCAGCCTCACCTCGTCGGTGTTGTACATGCCCATGCCCACGCCGCCGGCAGGGAAGTTATACACCTCCCACTCCTTGGCACCACTGCCATCCTTTGGGGTGAACACCATCTTAAAGGTACCAGCCCGATCAGCCACAAAATCTGTAGCCTTGTACTGTGGAGACGAGAGGGTGGTTCAGGCCAGAGGCTCCAGGTGGGGGTCCCAGGACAGCAGAGCCCAACTCCCCCCCGGGCCCACCTGGTCGCCATGGGCGTGCCTGCCAATGGTGATGGGCATGGTCCAGCCAGGGACAAGGCGGGGGATGTTTTTGCAGATAATGGGCTCCCGGAAGACAGTCCCACCAAGGATGTTCCGGATCGTTCCATTGGGACTCTTCCACATCTTCTTCAGCTTGAACTCTAGCGGGGCGGAGATGAAGTGGCCCCATTGCAGCCCCCACCTTCCAACCAGAATTTGAACCCCAAGCAAGAACGCAGCCAGGTGAGGGCCCTAAAAATCCTCCCAGGGAAGCCACAGAGTCTGAGTGTGGATGTGTGGGCTCCACCGTCAGAATTCCTGGCTTCAGGATCCAGCTCCACCACCTCTGACTGTGAGTCTTGTGCAAGTGCTTTAACCTAAGCTATAAAATGAAGGTATTGATAGAATACCTAGCCTTTCAGATGGCTGTGAGAATTAAATGAGCTCATACATTAAGTGCCTAGAACAGGGCCTGGCACATGGGATTATTATTACTCCCACATCACACTGGGATGTTATAACTCAGTCTGATGAACTGTGGCAACACACTGCCTCACTCCAGCTCTGATTCTGGTCCCAGAACTGCCACGAACCGCAGGGTTCAGCCCAAGTTACTAAGACTGTGACCCCTGACTTCCTTGTCCAGAAAATGGGGACATATAAATCCCAAGGTTCAGGAGGGAAAATAAAAGAGAACCTGCAAGAAGAGATTAGCACTAAAATGATTCTAGTATCCCAAGATCAGTACAACCCAAAAGACAGGAGGACACCCCAAGAGTTTGTCTTGAATGCTTCCTTCTAGGTGCCTGGACTGCTGGAAGTCGGGAGACAGAACTCTGCAAACTCCTCAACAACCCTTTCTTGAACTTTCCAATCTGGCCCCTTTATTCACAATCCAGTGCCATTTCATGGAACCCTCCAGAGCACCCCCAGCCACGGCCAGATAGCTCGGTTGGTTAGCATCATCCCAAAGCGCAGAGGTTGCTGGTTCGATCCCCGGTCAGGGCACATCCAGGGACAGATTGATGTTCCTGTCTCTCCCTCTCTCAAATCAATAAAGTAAACATTAAAAAAAAAAAAAAAAAGCAGCCCCCAGAACCAGGGACCAGCAGCCAGTCCAAGCCTAGGGGATCACCTCTCTGAGAGCCTTCCATGGCCGCAGGGGCAGGGGCAGACCTGCAAAGCCAAGACAGTGACAGGACACTAGTGATGTTCCCTGTGCCCTCCTCCCTGGGTTCTGAAGGACACAGATCTGACACACAGTCCTCCTCTGGGCAGAGGTGGCCCCAAGTCTCTGTCAACCTGCCTCCAAACCATCCAGGAGGCCAGAGGGGCAGGCTGCCCCGAGAGGCCATTCTCAGTGTGACAGCATCCGTATTGGCTTCCTCCTCCTCCTCCCCGTCACTGATGGCACCGGCACTGCCCAGAGCCACACAGAGGAGCAGAAACCCACTGCTGGCCTGGGGCAGGGGAATGGAGTCTGGACTTAGCTCTCTCACACCCTGACTGTGGAAGCTGAGGCCAGTCCCTTAACCGCCCCTCCCCAGCTCCTTCTACAGGGACCACTGTCCACCAGGCATCCACAGGGAGACAGCATAACCTGTGTTGTCCCAGCCCACCCACCTTCACACCCCCACACCTTCCACACGGGCCTCATCAGGGGTGATGGTGGCACACTTAACAGCCACATGGTACTTCTGGGTGGCCAATGCGGAGTCAATGGTGACTTGGTCATCGGTCTTGTCACGGTGTGGGAGCCCCAGGTCGAAATACTTGAGCTGAACATCTACATGGGGCAGGATGAGCTAGACACAAACAGGCCAGGGCAAGGCATCAGCCCAAATGACTATGACTCAGGGGCACGTGCTGGCTGTGGCAGGGGACACTCAGTCAGGGCAGGGTAGAGGGAGGAGCAGCACAGCAGAGGGCTGGAGTCAGCCGTTCTTCAGCGGGGCCAGGCCAAAGCTGGCCGGAGGCCAGGGCCCTGGAGCAAAGCCAGCGGACCAGGCCACAGCCCCTCAGAGGGCTCATCCCCTAGCATGGCCCATGTGCCTGCCCATTATAGCCCATCAACTCAGCCGAGCCCAACTCCATGTGCACCTGTATTCTCTAAACACTGGGTCCCCTCATTTTCCCCAATCAGAAGTGGTGATTCTCAACCTTCTTCTTGTGGACATACATAACTTGTGGGGTCTTCATATACACAACATACTCTCCCAGGCAGACCCCAGGTGACATGGAGAAGCCAAGAAGCCACCCTGGGAACCATGTGCTAGGTGGCTCAAACATATCACTGTCCTACAGCATGCACCACAGCCACGACTCAGGATGACACCCCTGACCCACTCAGAAGAGGCCAAGTCCGTGCACAGCTGCACTGTACACCAGCGCTATGTTCCTTGCACTCCCTCGAGAAAGCACATTTGGGAGAGAGGGGGTCAAGATGGACAGGATGCAGGATCACTCTTGAATCAGCACACAGCTTTACAACATGCAGGCTTTGGCGCCAGTGTGAGACACAGTCTGCTGAGGACAGGCCTCTGCCTGACGTCACAAGAACCACAAGTGGCCTGGACACAACAGAAGGATGGACGGGAGGAGAGAAACAGGACTGCTGCTCCCCACCAAGGGACAGGCAAGTCCGGCAGCTGGTCAGGGCCTGAAGCGTGGCGGAACGCTGTGCCTGGACAGCCCTGTGGAAAGCGCCCGCTTCGGGAGGGAACTACCTTCTCCTTGATGAACTGCCAGATAATACGGGTCATCTCATCGCCATCCATTTCCACCACCGGCTTGGCCACCTTGATCCTCTTGTCGGCATCTAGAACAGGGCACAGACAGTGCATGATGCCCCTGGGGCGGTGGGTGGGGTAGACCCTGCTACTCCCCACCAGACCTGCCCTTCGCCAAAGCAGGCGCCTTGGTCAGCCAGGGCCCAGCTCTCTGCCTACTCCCCTTCTACAGGAGCCGCTCTGGAGCTGACTGCTCAGGGCCTGGATCCCCCACTGAGTACGGCCAGTTAGAACCAGTCCGATCTCCTTCCCTGCAACCTGAAGGCAAAGGAGACAGCAAAGAACCAGAGCCAGCTGAGGCTGCCTTGTAGAGCAGCCAGTCAGGAGAGGCTACCCCCGGGGTGGGGGTGGGGGGCTGCTGCCACCTGGTTCCCCAGGACAACCCGGAATCCCCTCTAGTCTAATCCATGCAGTTCTATGAGCTAACCTGTGTCCTTCCAATAACATCTCAAAGTCAGCCAGTCATTCACTTGGTCAATTGCTTGCAACCTAAGAACCTGACTAACTTGAAGTGAGGAGGGGTGTGTTAACCCCTCCTCCGTGCCTGACAGTGTACCCCACCCTTTGCCTGATTCAGTTCAAGCTTCCAACCACTCCCCAAGGGAGTATTACTATCTCCACTTTAAATGTGGGAGACTGAGGTTCCCAGCTTACTGCCCAAGGTTACAGTTTGAAAACAGGAGGCTTCACACCCTGAGTGAGAGGAGGCACAGACTTAGGGCACCTGGGGATGAAACTCAGAACTCCTGGGACGAGTGGCTCAAGTCGGCCAGTCGTGCCACAGAAGCCTGACAGGACTGGATGAGTGCCTGCTCCAGGTCCTGGGGGAAGGTGGAGGGAAGAGAACAGGAGCCAGGGAGGCGCTTCAAGGAAATTCTGACTCGTGAGAAAAACCAACAGTCTGAGAAGTGAATTCCAAGGAAAACTCAAGAAAATGGCCCATCCAATGAATCAGAGCAGGCTGCCTTGGAGGAGGCTTGTTGACCCTCTGAGAGGGGCACCCAAGCACCAGAACATCCCTCTGCCCACAGCCTGGAGCAAATAGCAACTGCCCAGCGGGACCATGAAACCTGGCTAAAACCTGCCATCGAGCCTCAGCCTTGGGAAGCCTCACTCACTGCTGACAGCCAGGAGGAACACCCTCACAAGGACCATGTGCTCTTCTCCTTCCAGATACAGCAGGAGGGAGGGTGTCTTTCACCCCAGCAGAGATTACAGAAGAGGGTGTTCACTTGAAAATGCCAACACTGGGAAAAAGGACATCTGCTTGGCTGACAACATGGGACAGAAGCCCATGAAAAGCAGCCCTAGAAACTACGAAAGCATGGCCACCGAGGCATGTTTAAAACAAAGGTGACCATAGCCCACCAGACGCCATATTAGTGTCTTAGAATACAAACCACAGCCATGATTCATGTTGACTTCCTGACCTGCTAAGGAAAAGGGTAATATGTGCAGCAAAACGACCCACTTCCCAAAGATACACAAAGGTTTTATTTTTTAATGTATGAAGAATGTTAACGGTCATTCAGGAAGAAAAATGAGACCCAGGAGCTTGGCTCGTGGCAGAGATAGACGAGAACACAGACACCTCGCTCAAGCGCAGCCTCGGATGCCCTTGTAGGTCAGATACAGAGAAGCAGAAAGCAGCACAGACTAGAGCTACTTCCCTCCCTAGAGAACAAGGGATTTGGGACGCAAGTTATAAAATTCCATCACCTTTTCTGGCCTAAAGTTTGAATGGAATGGGCTTTAGGATCTGCAGAAAGTTCACTGCGCTGTGGCAAGGCGAGCATAATTTTTAGGAGCTTCTCCTATCAGTTAATTTGATGAGAGCTAATGGAATTTTTAAATAATATGTTGAGCCATAATCAGGATCCTTAAGGAGAGATTCATTTGGGAACCCGTCCTAAAGGTTTCAAACTTGAGCTCCATTCAAGTTTTGGGCTTCTGGCTGGCAGCCTGTGGGCTATGGACACACTTCCACCGTAAGGGAGTTGAATGTCAAGGTCACAGCAGGCAGCCTGTCCTGCTGTGCATGCAGGAGTCAAACCCTCAGAGAGGAGGGCCCACTTATTTACAACCAGATGCTAAGCTTCTCTTCCTGAAACACACAAACATAAGTGCCTGCATCCATGGAGTGAGTATGGAAGGAAAGACCTAGAGGTAATGAAGAGAGAGCAAGCAGTGCCTTTATCAGAGTCAGGAGTGCAGCCTCCCAAAAACCAGCTTCTCAAATGAGCTGGGGACAGGGATGGGAACCAAAGCAGCAGAGACTCGTTTTGTTTGACCCTGGTAGTGTTTCTCTTAAATAGTAATTGGTGGCCACAGTTTAAAAATCAGGATATTGTAACAACAACAAAACCCCCGATTAATAAATGGGCCAAGCCTGACCAGGCGGTGGCGCAGTGGATAGAGCATTGGACTGGGATGCAGAGGACCAAGGTTCGAGACCCCGAAGTTGCCAGATTGAGCACGGGCTCATCTGGTTTGAGCAAAAAGCCCACCAGCTTGAACCCAAGGTTGCTGGCTCCAGCAAGGGGTTACTCGGTCTGCTGAAGGCCCGCGGTCAAGGCACATGTGAGAAGGCAATCAATGAACAACTAAGGTGTCGCAATGTACAATGAAAAACTAATGATTGATGCTTCTCATCTCTCTCTGTTCCTGTCTGTCTGTCCCTGTCTATCCCTCTCTCTCTCTCTAAAATAAATAAATAAATAAATAAATAAATAAATAAAAATAAAAAATAAATGGGCCAAAGGACTTGAATAGCTATTTCTCCAAAGTGATATATATAAAAACCGACAAGCTCATGAAAAGATGCTCAACATCACTAATCATTACGAAAATTCAAATCAAATCCACCATGAGATACCACCTGACACCCATCAAAATGGCTACTATCAAAACAAAACAAACAGAAAACAACAAGTGTTGGTGAGGATGTGGAGAAATGGGAACTCTTGTGCACTGCTAGTGAGAATGTAAATTGGTGCGGCTGCTAGAGAAAACAGCAGAACCTCCACACTGTTTTAACCAGAATCACCATATGACCCACACATTAAAACTGGAATCACCATATGATCCACAAATCCCACTTTTGGATATACGTATATCTAAAAGAACTGGAAGCAGGGTCTCATACACCCATGTCCATAGCAGCATTATGCATGATAACCAAGAGTAGGGCCTAAACAGGCAGTAGTGCAGTGGATAGGGCATTGGACTGGGACACAGAGGACTCAGGTTCAAAACCCCAAGATCACCGGCTTGAGCATGAGCTCATCTGGCTTGAGTGTGGGCTCACCAGCTTGAGCACGGGGTCACTGGCTTGAGCGTGGGATCATGTACATGATCCCATGTTACTGGCTTGAGCCCAAAGGTCGCTGGCTTGAGTTCAAGATTGTTGGCTTGAATCCAAGGTCACTGGCTTGAGCCAGGGGTCACTGGCTCAGCTGGAGCCCCCTGGTCAAGGCATGTATAAGAAAGCAATCATACTTGACCAGGCGGTGGCGCAGTGGATGGAGCGTTGGACTGGGATGCAGAGAACCCAAATTCGAGACCCCAAGGTCGCCAGCTTGAGCGCAGGCTCATCTGGTTTGAGCAAAAGGCTCACCAGCTTGGACCCAAGGTCGCTGGCTTGAGCAAGGGGTTGCTCGGTCTGCTGAAGACCTGCGGTCAGGGCACGTATGAGAAAGCAATCAATGAACAACTAAGGTGTCGCAACAAAAAACTGATGATTGATGCTTGTCATCTCTCTCAGTTCCTGTCTGTCTGTCCCTATCTATCCCTCTCTCTGACTCTGTCTCTAAAAAAAAAGAAAGCAATCAATGAACACCTAAAGTGCTGCCACTACAAGATGATGCAGTTAATGTTTCTCATCTCCTGTCTTTCTGTCTGTCTGTCCTTGTCTGTCCCCAACCCCTCTCTCTCTCTAAAAAAAAAAAAAAAAAAAAGAGTGGAGAGCAACCCAAGTGTCCAGCAATGGATGAATGAATAAACCAAATGAACCTTTAAGGGGAGAACAGGACTCTTTGGAAACTAATCCAGGAAAATTAAGAAAATCTCCTAAAGGTTAAACAATGTTCATGATTCTAACTTTTTCAAGAATGAGCTCCCCACCCCTTAACCATGGATGTACCTAGGTGCTTTGAAACTAAAAAAGGAAGTGCCTTCCTGCTTTAGTGATGTTGGACCTACCCCAGTAGCTTTTGCTGCTTTTTAAAAAAAATGTTTTTATTTATTAATTAGAAAGAAACATTGACTTGTTGTTCCACTCATTTATGCATTCATTGACCCCTGGATATGCCCCGACTGGAGATCAAACCCTCAACCCTGGCATATCAGAAGGATGCTCCAACCAACTGACAAGCATCCAGGGCTGCTGCTTCTTTTTTTTGTTTCAAATTCCACTAAAGCAAGTTCACTTGTACCTCCAGGAGAGTTACAATGTGGTAATCTTATAAAAACAACATTACACTGTTTCCCAAACATTCTTTCGATCCAGCTGGGATTAACATTTTGGGGAAGTAACTCCTATGATAAATTAGAAGCAGTATTAAACATGTAAGGATTTAGCCATGGCCAGATCGTTCAATTAGTTAGAGCACTGTCCCCATGCAGAGGTTAGCAGTTTGATTCCCAGTCAGGACACATACATACAGGAACAGACTGATATTTCTCTCTCTCTTTCTTAAATCAATAAATAAAATTTTTAAAATGTATATGTAAGGATTTAAAAACGATATCCCCTAAGCTTTTCACAATTCCTATACCTTACTCATAAGGTGAATCAATTTGAGCTTGAATATTTTTAAGGCAGAATGTGTGTATGATGGACTATTATTAATCACCCTTGAAAACAGGAAATCTTGTCACATGCCACAACATGGGTGAACCTGAAGGACATTACGCTAAGTGAGACAAGCCAGTCACAAAAAGATAAATACTTTATGATTCTACTTCCATGAGGTACCTAGAGGAGTCAAAGTCATAGAAACAGAAAGTCCCGTGGCGACTGCCAGGGGCTCGAGGGAGTGGGGAATGGGGAGTTACTGTTTACTGGGTAGAGAGTTTCAGTTTTGCAGGGTGAAAAAAGTTCCGAATATTGGTTGCACAATAATGTAAATACACTTAACGCTACTGAACGACGGACTTATGCATTTGTACAAAAAAAAATAAAAATAAGAAGAACTAGAAATTAAAATAAATCAGTCAAAAAAACCAGGAGGTTTTACATAAAAATCCAGCCTCTCTGGTAAAGGGAGTGAGAAGTATAGGTTGACAATGGGATTGGTAGTTATAAAATGGTCATGGGGATATAAAATATAGCATAGGAAATACAGTCAATAATATTGTCTAACTAAGTAGCCAGGCCTGCCACGTGCTGTCCAGAGTGCCCCAGGCATCAGAGTGCGAGACCTTATCTGTTATTCAGTCAATATGCTGGGAACACCCTCAGCACCTGCACCTCTGGGAGACAAGTGGTGACAAGCAACCTGAAATCCAAGGAACAGTGGCTGGGCCTCCCTGAAAGCTTCCAAGGGACACCATGAAATCTTCAGATGAGATGCTGCACAAACACTTTGTCATCTTGGCCAGAATGTGGGGTAGAATTACAGCAGTCATAAAGAGGCCTGTTAGGCTAACTGTCCTTCCCATCTGGGGCTCCTACCACCCAACACCAAGCAAGGATTTCAAAACCCATCCCCGGTTTCAGAATCTGTCCGCTGCTCCGAATTCAAGGCTCAGGGTCCCCTGAAAGACTGCCACACCCAAGATAACTGCTTCTACCACATTCCTCTGGTGCTCAACCAGCATGGCCCAGCAGAACACGGAGCCCCAATTCCCAACTCCAGTGAGTAAATCTGGAAGACATTCTAATATTTTCCTCCCTTTCTCTCACACTCCCATCCAAACCATCAAAAAATCCTACTGTCTCTTCCTTCAAAGTACATCCAGAATCCAACCACTTCTCACCACCCCCACATCCTCTCTTGCCACATTATGCCTCCTACCAGGTCCCTGAAGCCAGAGTGTTTCTGTTAAAATGTAAATCAGGTCAGGACACTCCTCTCAAAATCCTACAAATCCTCTCCTTTCACTCAGAGTAAAGGCCGAGGTCCTCAAAAATGACCTGCAAGCCCCCCATGGCCTGGACAACCTGGCCCATCTGTCACTTGCCATTGTGCATTCTGAGCCAGCCTCGAGCACACACTTTCCTCTCTGCTTCTCCCACAGGCAGAGGTGTGCTCCTCCACCGTGCCCTTGACCCCTGCAGTTCTCGTCCCCTGATAACTAAATGGCCTGTTTCCTCGGCACCTCAGTGCTTCTCTACCCAAACATTCACACACACCTTCATTGCTCATTTGTTCTCGTTACTATACAACTATACAACACTAGCCAACTTCTATCTATTTTTTTATTTTAAAGACGTTATTTATTCATTTTAGAGAAGAGAGAGAGAGAAAGAGAGAGAGAAGGGGGGACGAACAGGAAGCATCAACTCCCATATGTGTCTTGACAGAACAAGCCCAGGGTTTCGAACCAGCGACCTCAGTGTTCCAGGTCAACATTTTATCCACGGCACCACCACAGGTCAGGCCCAACCTCTAACCTATTTACTGTCTGTCCCCACATTAGAATTTAAGCTCTTTTAATGGCAGAAACCTTTGCCTCTTATTCCCAGCTCTGTCCATAGCACCATGCACAGTCCCTGGCACATAGTAGAGCACAATATTTGCTGAAGGCATGAATGAATGTCAAGTTATGGTCAATTTGGTCTGAGGAAAGAGCTGCCCTGCCCTCACTTACTGTTTGGATAAAACGTACTTCCCTCACCCTACCCTCCTGGAATGCATGGCCACACAGAAGCCAATCAGGTCTCACCATCAGACTGCACCAGACCATCAGAAATGTACACAGTGGCAACTCTGCCAGCCAATGGGCTCCACGCTCTGGAGCTCACAATTTATAGTGTATTAATACTTGCAATCTGTTGGCATTTTAAACCTGGGTTTACAGAAGTTTAAAGTCCAGGGCAGGCCACAGGGCCTGGCTTCCAGAAATCAGAGAGCAGTTTCCAGCACCTTATACCCTAGGCATCAGCAAACGAGGCCTCAAGCTCACAGAGAAGATTTGGGGACGGCTCCAAGTTGTCTAGGCTTTTCCTCAAAACCTGCTGGGTCTAGCCTGACCAATGGTGGAGCAGTAGATAGAGCGTCGACCTGGGATGCTGAGGTCCCAGGTTCAAAACCCCAAGGTCGCCGGCTTGAGCACAGGGTTGCTGGCTTGAGTGTGTGGGATCATCTACTTCATGGTCACTGGCTTAAAACCCAAGGTCACTGGCTTGGCTGGCACCCTCCCCCCCCAGCAAGGCACAAATGAGAAGCAACCAATGAATAACTAAAATGCAGCAACTACGAGTTGATGGTTCTCATCTCTCTCCCTTCCTGTCTATCTCTTTTTCTCTCGCCAAAAAAATAAAATCTACAGGACCTAAAAACAACCACCCAAAAACAGCTCTGATGGGCAGCTATGGTCTTATCTGATATGGCTGAAACAAAGCTCAGTGGAAGCCCTGGCCGGTTGGCTCAGCGGTAGAGCGTCGGCCTAGCGTGCGGAGGACCCGGGTTCGATTCCGGCCAGGGCACACAGGAGAAGCGCCCATTTGCTTCTCCACCCCTCCGCCGCGCTTTCCTCTCTGTCTCTCTCTTCCCCTCCCGCAGCCAAGGCTCCATTGGAGCAAAGATGGCCCGGGTGCTGGGGATGGCTCTGTGGCCTCTGCCCCAGGCGCTAGAGTGGCTCTGGTCGCAACATGGCGACGCCCAGGATGGGCAGAGCATCGCCCCCTGGTGGGCAGAGCGTCGCCCCATGGTGGGCGTGCCGGGTGGATCCCGGTCGGGCGCATGCGGGAGTCTGACTGTCTCTCCCTGTTTCCAGCTTCAGAAAAAATGAAAAAAAAAAAAAAAAAAAAAGCTCAGTGGAGAACATGTAAGAACTCTACTGGTAGATTTGCAAAACTTGAACTATCATTAAGTAATGTGTCCTGGAATCAAGCAGGCAAGTCATCAAGATCTGAAAAGTTAAAGGGCAGTTGAGAAAATGAGAAATTCCCTGCTAGGAGTAGAGCAAAGTAAGGCTAGATCAGTAATTCTCCCATTGAGTGGTTAGGCAGAGCTTACCCTCCCATCCCCAAACTCTAACTTATCAGAACCACACAAGCAGTGGCTGGAGGCCTATGAGTTGCAAAACTAGAAAGAGACACATGTGGGAATTACCAGGCAGCAAAGACACAAGGTGTTTTAGCCCCAAAATACTCTTTCCTTGTCATCAAAGAGAACACCAACTATTCTGTCTCTGGCAGCGTAGCCAGGTACCAAGCTAACAGAGGTCACAACTGTATGGTCTCAAGTCCAACTCAAAACCTACCATTCATCCCATTACTAACCAACTTGCTTGGGGACTTCTGGAAGGACCTGCAACTGCCTTCTCTTTTTTTATTATTATTATTATTTTTTTCTTTTGTATTTTTCTGAAGCTGGAAACGGGGAGAGACAGTCAGACAGACTCCCGCATGCGCCCGTCCAGGATCCACCTGGCACGCCCACCAGGGGCGATGCTCTGCCCCTCCGGGGAGTCACTCTGCTGCGACCAGAGCCACTCTAGCGCCTGGGGCAGAGGCCAAGGAGCCATCCCCAGCGCCCGGGCCATCTTTGCTCCAGTGGAGCCTTGGCTGCGGGAGGGGAAGAGAGAGACAGAGAGGAAGGAGAGGGGGAGTGGAGAAGCAAATGGACGTTTCTCCTATGTGCCCTGGCCGGGAATCGAACCCGGGTCCCCCGCACACCAGGCCGACGCTCTACCGCTGAGCCAACCGGCCAGGGCCTGCCTTCTCTTTTTATGTGCTACCAAAATTCAGGTCCTGAAAGCTGCTTTCTTTTCTTATTTGTGTGTGTGTGTGTGTGTGTGTGTGTATGTGTATGTGTGTGTGTGTGTGTGTGTGTGTGATGGAGGGGGTTGTTTCTTTTGTTGTTGTTGTTTTATCTCAATGCTGAATAAAAGAGAGATTGGAGAACATATCTAACTTATACTATATTTTCCCTATGGGAAACTTGGTTTGGGGCTTGGGGGCACTTGGAACCTTGGGATTGCAGGGCTGACCCTTTAGACACAAATTCTAGAAGTTCAAAAGCAGAAATGCCCCTTTCTCCTTGGCAGGTGTGGGGGCAGTGCTGGGGACCAAGCTCCAGTCAGCTGCTCCCACACTCCGCACTGGTTAAAGATTACCTATCCTGGCAGTAAGGCCAGGCTGCCTGGGCCCCACCCCCTCTTCCTCACTCTCCTGGCTCACCCCAAAGGGCTCCAGGCCAGGTCAGGATAGGGGTTTCTGTGACAACAGGCACCAGACAGGGTCAAAGGACCCACATTGTTCCCTTCCATTTGTGGCTGGCGATGGAGGGCCAAGGTGCAGGCAATACCCACACACCAGCAGAAGCAGCCTGCGTTGATAATGGAGGTTCTGGCTATGTTCTGCTTCTCAAGACCCAACTGCTGTCTTCTCTGCCAAGCCAGGAGCTAAGGGTACCAAAGAAGTTCTGAAAAATGATTCGGCAATATCTCTGCATCGGTGAGCTAGGCAGGCCCAATGAGCAAGGAGCCAGCCCGCGGGAAAAGGCAGATCAAGCCAAGGAGAGGGCCTAGGATGGAGCCTCAAGTGCGGCGACAACGAGAAGGGGCAGGCGGAGGAGGGAGGAGTCCAAACAAAAGGGTAAAATGAAAAGCACGTTCCTCCAGCTGTCGTGTAAAGGGCTCCAAAAATAGCTGACAAGGGCCCAGCAGCGAGGAGGGATTACAGCCCGCCCCGCTGAGAAGGAAGGGGAAGTGGATGCCTCCTCCCTCTCGCCTTTGTCTGAGCCGAGACGACTCACGGGGTGCTCCGGCCCCCACCCGGTTGCTTGTCTCCCGCCAGAGTGGGCAGGACCCCCTCCTGGTCCGGGACAGCCCCAGCACCCCAACAGTTATATCGCGGAACGCGAGGCAGCCCGGAACTACCCCCGAGCAGGACCGCAGGGCTGGCATCGCCTGGGCCACCAGTTGCCACCGTCCTTCATGTCCCCACCACTGCACCTGGCGCGGCCTGGAAGCTAGGGGCAGGGGACCCGAGAGCGAGGCCGTCCCCCGCTCTTTGTGTGTCCAAACGAGGTCCCTGGCTTGCGAGCGTCCCGGTTGTGCTCCCTGGTCCCCGCCTGGAGGCCGCCACGTCGCGGACCCCGACGCGCACCCGCGCGGACCCTCTGGCACTCACAGTGGCGCCGCGGCTGGTCCTGCAAGTTGGGGCCCGTCAGGGCTGCTGGCGCCCAGGCCGGCCCGGAGCCTGAGGCTCTGCCGAGCGAGCGTACGACCCGTAGGTAGCCAGCCATCCCGAGCAGGCGAGGGAATCAAGCCGACAGATGAGATCCGAGCGCCGGCCGCTACTCCGGTTGCCTGGCCCCGGGCCGCCCAGACCTGGGCACAGGACGCGCGGGCACGGCGGGGGCGGGGCTGCCGGGGCCCTCTCCCTACTGGGCCTTGCCGAGAGGAGGCGGGACCAAGCCTGGCTGGACCCGCCCCTGCCGGCGCACGGCCGGCGCTTCCCGGGCGCAGCGGGAAGCCCCGCTGTACCAGCGCCAGAGGCGATTGGGTAGCGACGTGAAGGTCGGCGATGGAGGGGTAGAGGAACCGCTAGCGAGGCTAAGCCCCTCTCTCCAGGACGTCCCATTTAAAAACAGTGTGTGTCAACTGCTGACATAGCTTAAACCCAAAATGACAAATGTAAGGAAACACCTGCGTCCTTCGCGTTTGCCGGGCCTTAAACCTAAAGCGCGTTCAACAGGTGCGCGTTTTGCGCTCTTGAAGTAAGACCAGGGGCACCTCAGGTCTCCTCAAGTTCACTCTCAGCTCCTCCTATCACTTCCACGGTTGTGTAGACTGACTGGAATCCCCCTCTGCATCTCAGCAGAAGGTCAAGCTGCTAGTCCCCGAAGTCATTCAAACCGGAGACTGTCTTCCAAAGGGGGAACGGATTCTAACAGCAACAGGCCTGCCTCCCGTATGGGCCTGAAAGGCTCGGGCACACGCCGACTCAAGGACACCTCTGCTTCCAGATGGGTACTCCAGGGGTACTCAGCATGCGGCCTGGGCTGAGTACCTTTCCCCAGGTAAACAGTTCCATTTTTGCCTGTTTTCCTATAAAAGACAATACTGACTGGTTCTATCATAAACAACCAAAGTCTCACTCTCTCTCTCTGTCTCTTTCTCTCTCTCTCTCCCTCTTCACTCACTTTCTTGAAATGAGACACCAAACAGGACTGGTGTATAAAAAATTTGTGTATAAAAAATCTTACCCCAGCCTTCCACTTTCCCAGTCACAACTCACTCCAAATACACTCAACCTCTTTCAGCTCTGTGTTCCCAGCTCCCTCTTCACAGGCCACGCTGCCAGATGGGGCTGGGCCAGAAAAGCGACCTTGAAGTACTGACTTCAAAAGTTCCTTCTCCCTGTCCCAGCCAGCCACAGCTACCGCTTTGGCCCTGAGGTCCAGCAGATGGAGCCGAAAGGGAGGCTACTTTTGGGCCCCCCCAAAATCCGAGGCCTCAGTCAAATGCCTGTTCTCGGGCCAGCATGTCCCAGAATGACCCATTTTTCCTTTCACTCTGGCCCAATTCTTTTGCTGAAAACACAAGCAAAGAGACCATGGAAGCCTCTGGCATGTGGCTTCCCTGCCATCCTAGTGTTTGTTATAATGCAGCTCCTGGGCCCCAGGGTTTGTACCTATAAAACAGGAAAATGCACCCCCTAAGGATCCTTCTGAAAGATATGCAGATTCATTTATGTGTACCATATTGCCACTTCTGAAATGGTCATAAAGAAATTGCTGTCCAGCCCCAGGGGTTCATCTTTCCCTCTGCATGGTGGACCAGTAAGTCGGAGAGCTGGCCAGAGGCAGTGCTGAAACCTCAGTGTGTCCCAGAGTCTGACCTTTGCCTGCAGATGAGTCAGGGTGGGAGCACATGTGTCATTTGCAAGCACAGCAGCAGGACAGGGCAGTAAAGGCAAAGTCTTCAGATTAAACTGCTTCTCTCTGCCCACCACCCAGGGCTCCAGTTCCAAGCCAGCCTTCCTCACACAGTGCCTGTTTGGCAACATGACTAGTGTCAGCTCCACTGGCTCAGAAAGGTTAGGACACTTGCTCAAAGTCACACAGCTGGAAAGTAGTAGATCTCTGGTTCATACTGATATACCTGGTTCATAGAACATTGCTCTTTTGAGGAGAAAGAAAGGGAAAGCAGAGCTCCTATTCATTGTACTTTTTGGAATTCCTGGTGGTGGCCCTGAAAGCCACTTCATAGAAAGATGATGTTTAAAGAAAAGAGGCTTAGATTCTCCAGTTTGGTCAGCAGAATTGGAAAGTCCCTCTCTTCCACACTTGTAATCAAATCCCAATTAGTTATTGAGTCTAGGTCATGTGCAAGTTCCCTATGGAGGCACAAAAATGCATATCACCCAGTCACTACCATGCAGGAGCACATCTATTGCAGACGCCACAAAGCAGGCAGAGGGGGAAGTGTCCCAAGAGGAGTTTAAATGACATGAGGCATCTGGCAAAGAGGAAGTCAGCTCTGATAGAGGAGTCCCGTGAGCTTAGGGAAGGAACACCCATCAAGCTGGCTCTTCAAGGATATTTAAATTCTGGGTGGAGGCTGGACAGGCAGGCTGGGAGAGGTGATGGACTTGCATTATCCAGGTGGGCACTCCACAGTATTTGTTTTGTGGTGTGTTTGTGGGCAGGGAGTAACATCTGGTAACAGCGGTAAAGAGATGTTAGGGGATCAAGCCTAGGGAAGGAAGAAAGGCCAGGGTTCCTGAACCAGGAGCAGGTCTGACACAGGGTCCTTCCCTAGGATAAGACTCCAGAGATGGTATAGAAATAGAATGGGCAGCCCCTGGACCTGTTGCAGGGGGAGGAGTCAGAGTGACTCAGATGTGCATCCCTGGGGCAGGAAGAATGGTGATGCCATTATTAGAAATCAGAACATAGGAGGAGGGAGGGCTGTGGGGGAGGTGCTGATAGCAGAGCTATTTATGGTCATCTTTAGAGTGATTTCCCTGCCAGCAGTCTGTGCTACCTCCCTCCTCCAGATCTACCCTGGCCTCTGCTTGCAGCCCTGAGCAGTTATTTCACAGTCAGATATTCGCAGTCACTCTCCACAACCTAGTACAATAAAATCTGAATAGCTTAGACCATTTCTTAGCTTTCACTTCCCTCACCATCCTTCTCATCTACATTTCCTCTCCCCAAGAACCCGAACTTTAGCCATTGCCTGGAATCATCCTGCTTCTGAGCCTTTGGACTGTCCCTTTCTTTCATCAAGGGAACTTTCCACTCCCTGTGGCCAGACCCAACTCATCCTTGGTGACCTAGCTTCTGCAGCCTACACTGGGGTGGGAACCCGAGTGGGGGGAGACACACAGCATTCATTTATACCTGAGTCATCACCAAGGTAAACAAGGCCCCAGACCCCCTCATAATAAAAGAGACCAAAAAACCACTCTGATTTTAACTTTGTACAATAAATCCATGGACAGTAACAAATTTGGAAGATTTTTAAATACTATTATTTAACTTCATCAAAATTTCTCACAGGTTGCTTAAGTTAGTTCTAAAAATTCCTAATAAAACCAGAGATACAAAGTTTGAGCAAAAGGAAAATGATTGAAAGGTAACATTACGTTCCTGGTGCTTACAGGTTGCTCACTGTCACTGAAGTCATTGGTTATGATTGTCTCATTGCCTGGGCAAGTCACTTCAATTGTCTGAGCCTCTGTTTCTTCATCCGCAAATGGGCATAGTAACACCTACTCCTAGTAATTATTAGGATTGAATAGACTCATGCAGATAAAATGCTTAGAATGGTACCTGGCACACATTGAGACTTATGGTAGTAGTGTTCAAATGAACCATTCACATACATACACTCCACACCCGTTTACAAGCTCCTACAACATGCCAGGTGTGACCCAGGGATGGACAAGAAGGCACAGTCCCTTCCTCAGAGAACTTTAACCCCCCTGGGGCAGTTGGGGAGATGGCTATGTAATCAGGTCATTTCAAAATACAGTGTATATGGGGGGCAATTGGGTAGCATTTGTTCTGTTAAAAATTGCACATACCCTTGCTTCCAGGAAGCAAGTCCACTTTGAGGGACTGTCGCCCTAGATATACTTACCAAATTGTGCAGAGACATCAATTCAGGGCATTTGCTGCAACACTATTTATTAAAGGAAAAGAATTAGGGATAATTTAATTGTCCATTGTTGGTTGTACTAAGAATGAAGTAGCTGTATATTTTTGCTGGTATGAAAAATGCCACCAAGTATTTGGAGATACATTAAGTGTAAGGAAAAGTTGTAGAGAAATATCCCATCTTACTGTGCATTCGTATATCTATAAAAAATACACATGAAAAATTGAATGTGTATAAACAAAAGAGCGTATGGGGATAAGATTATGTTAGACTCTCAATTTCTCCTTTAGACAATTCTTTGGAATTTGACTATACATAACAAACATCTGTTATTTTTGTAACCAGAAAAAGAACAATGAAGGTATACAAGTTTTTTTTTTTTTGTTTTTTTTTTTTCATTTTTTTCTGAAGCTGGAAACGGGGAGAGACAGTCAGACAGACTCCCGCATGCGCCCGACCGGGATCCACCCGGCACGCCCACCATGGGGCGATGCTCTGCCCACCAGGGGGCGATGCTCTGCCCATCCTGGGCGTCGCCATATTGCGACCAGAGCCACTCTAGCGCCTGGGGCAGAGGCCACAGAGCCATCCCCAGCGCCTGGGCCATCTTTGCTCCAATGGAGCCTTGGCTGCGGGAGGGGAAGAGAGAGACAGAGAGGAAAGTGCGGCGGAGGGGTGGAGAAGCAAATGGGCGCTTCTCCTGTGTGCCCTGGCCGGGAATCGAACCCGGGTCCTCCGCACGCTAGGCCGACGCTCTACCGCTGAGCCAACCGGCCAGGGCGAAGGTATACAAGTTTTAAAAAAAATTATCAAATCGCCACAGTAACTAGTGCTGTACAGAGTGTCCAGCACAATTCCTTTAAATTGAAGCTTTTCCTTTTGCATTGTTTTCATCCTTGGGGAATTAAAGGGTTAAAGCAGCTGTTGGGAGGGGAAAAGGAAGTGAGGTCAGGGAAAGAGGGGTGAGGTGCCCTGCAGCTGAACCCTGCTTCAGGACCCAGGCTGTGAGGAGCTGGAAGCAGACACACACACACACACACACACTCTCTCTCTCTCTCTCTCTCTCTCTCTCTCTCACTCTCTCTCTCTCTCACTCACTCTCACACAAGCAGACACACACACACACACACACACTCTCTCTCTCTCTCTCTCTCTCTCACAAGCAGACACACACACACACACTCTCTCTCTCTCTCTCTCACAAGCAGACACACACACACACTCTCACACTCTCTCACACATGCTCTAGAGGAAGCCATCGGGCTGTTCCTGGGGACACAGGACAATGAACGATTCGAACACAATGTAAAATTAGGTAGAGTCATGGCCAGATAGCTCAGTTTGTTAGAGCATTGTCCTGAAGCACAGGTTGCCAGTTCGATCCCTAGTCAGGGCACATACAGGAGCAGACAGATGTTTCTGTTTCTCTCTCCCTTTCTCCCTTCCTCTCTCTCTAAAATCAATACAAAACTTTTTTTTTTAAGGTGGAGATTAGGACCAAATAGTGTGACCTAGAGCAATGTTTCTCAAAGTGTGGTCTACAAGGCTCGGCTGGGCAGGAGTACCCCTGAGGTCAAAATTGTTTTCATAATAATACTAAGAAGTCACTTGCCTTCCTCACTGTGTTAACATTTGCAAAAGCAAATCCCCATCTTTAAAAAACAGAAAGTCTATTAATCTGATAGCCTTAATAAAGCAGTAAAAATTAATAATTTTATTAAATTTTAACTCTTGGGTATTCATCTTCTTAATATCCTATATAATAACAATGGGAAATATAAATAAAGTCCTGTGAGATGGTCACCTCCTAGGAAAGCACTTAGGCTTATTAAAATTGTGAGCTGAAGCTTTTTTCTGGAAAGAACATGTTTATTGGAAAGAATAGCTGCTAGAGAAACCATAGTTATTCACACTTAAAAATTAGGTTGATTTTTTTTCTGAAAAAAATGATTGATTGAATGAGCTAGTCACTGAAAGGGAATAACTGATGGTATTTGCTCCCAAAGATAAAATTTGACTTTTCAAGGGGAAACTAATACTTAAAAAAACTTGTGTGGGGAAAAAACAAACAAACTTGTGTATACTACCCTGAGCTTGAGAGCATCCAATTCTTAAAGATGTTTCTAATGAAATTAGGGGTATTACCAAATGTGGGGGGTTTTCACATTGTATAATGAAATGTCAAGTTTTAGAAGAGCTGCATAACTCAGTGAATACAATATTTTCTGAATGACAATACATGATACATGAGTAAAAGATCCATTGAAGAATGGATGTGGACCTACCAGGTGGTGGCACAGTGGATAGAGCGTCGGACTGGGACGCAGAGGACCCAGGTTCAAAACCCTGCCAGCTTGTGCAAGGGCTCATCTGATTTGAGCAAGGCTCACCAGCTTGAACCCAAGGTCACTGACTTGAGCAAGGAGTCACTTGGTCTGCTGTAGCCCCCTGGTCAAGGCACATATGAGAAAGCAATCAATGAACAACTAAGGTGCTGCAACGAAGAATTGATGCTTCTCATCTCTCTCCCTTTCTGTCTGTCCCTATCTGTCCTTCTCTCTGTATCTGTCACACACAAAAATGGATTTGGGCCTTGGCCAGTTGGGTCAGTGGTAGAGTGTTGGCCAGGCATGTAGATGTCCCAAGTTTGATTCCTGTCAGGGCACACAGGAGAAGCAACCATCTGCTTCTCCTCCCCTCCCACTCCCCCTTCTCTCTCTCTCTCTCACTTTTCCCTTCCTGCAGCCATGGCTCAATTGGTTTGAGCACATCTGCTCAGGTACTGAGGATGGCTCCATGGAACCTCTGTCTCAGGTGCTAAAAATAGTTTGGTTGCAAGCATGGCCCCAAATGGGCAGAGCATTGGCCCCAGACAGAAGGTTGCTGGGTGGATCTCAGTCAAGGCGCATGCGGGAGTCTGCCTCTCTATCTCCCCCTCCTTTCACTTGGAAAAGAAGAAAAAGAAAAAAAAAGACTGGATTTGAATGGAACAGAATAGGAAAGACACATTGATGTTTCAGATTCCACATTGCAAATAACCTTTAAGAACCTATCACTTGTTCATTTTTTATAGTAAAAGAATAGGCTGGGTGGGGCCATACACAGGTCTCAGCAACCAGGAAACTAAGGGCAGGCAGTGGCGTGCTGGTCAGAACCACCCTGAGGCCCAGGAAAAGAAAGGCCACCTGGGCCCACACCCACACAGGAAGTTTGCTGTGCCCACCTTGTCCAGATGTACCCCTGGCCTTTACCATGGTGTAGGCCTGGTGCATGGACAAGTCCCAGTATGACCTGAGGTGGCCCTGTGGCCCAGAGCTGGCTGCCTGGTTTGTTTGGAGCAGCTGCTGAGGCTCAGAGTCCTTTCCTGGAAGCTGACAAACAAGAGAATGATCCAGAATTAGAAAAGTTCAAAAAAATACTATTCCAGAATGGACATAATAACCATATGCAAAGATAAATTGCCAAATTATGAAGAAAATATCAAGGTATTTTGCAAGGTGCACTTACACTTGGATATAAGATTTGCTGCATCTTGGGTGGCAGTGGCCACTTTGATGTAAGAGATAAAGAGGAATAGGGGTTCTGGATTTTTGTGGCAAAAGGAGACACGGTAACTTTCTGTAGTGCTTGATCACTGCTTCACACTGGGTGAAAGAAAGAGCAGTGTGACAGCCATGCGCTGTTTGTGGGTGAGCCAGCGGGGACCACATACAGCCAGCCAGATGACTGTTTCCAGGTCCAAGGACAGGACATGAAGCTTTTGGTGCAGACAGTGTAGCTGTGCTCCTCGGGCTAACACACTCCTTGGAAAGAGCCTGAACATGATAACTGCAGAAAATCAATTATTATATTTCCTCTGTGCCTTTATATTGTAGACTTGAAGCTACGTTATCTTTCCTTTGCAAGATTTTTTATCAGAATATTTTGCAGTTTATTTTTATTAAATTTATGGGGTAACATTGTTTAATAAAATTGTATGTGTTTCAATTGTACAATTCTATAGTACATCATCTGTATATTGTATTGTCTGTTCACCATCCAAAGTCAAGTCTCCTTTCTTTACCATTTATCCCCCCTTCCCCCTCTTCTACCTCCCCCACCCCACTTTTTTTTTTTTTTTTTTCATTTTTCCGAAGCTGGAAACGGGGAGGCAGTCAGACAGACTCCCGCATGCGCCCGACCGGGATCCACCCGGCATGCCCACCAGGGGGCGATGCTCTGCCCATCTGGGGACCTCGCTCTGTTGCAACCAGATCCATTCCAGCCCCTGAGGCAGAGGCCACAGAGCCATCCCCAGCGCCCGGGCCATCTTTGCTCCAATGGAGCCTCGGCTGTGGGAGGGGAAGAGAGAGACAGAGAGGAAGGAGAAGGGGAGGGGTAGAGAAGCAGATGGGCACTTCTCCTGTGTGCCCTGGCCGGGAATCGAACCTGGGACTCCTGCACACCAGGCCGACGCTCTACCGCTGAGCCAACTGGCCAGGGCCCCCCGCCCCACTTTTACCATGTTGTTGTCTTTGTCTATAAGGTTTTTTCCCTTAATCCCTCTGCCTTTTTCTAACTCAGTCAAGATCTTTTCATAAGCAGCCTTCAGGTGTACACACTGAAAGCTGGTTCACTATTCACTTGACCCAGAAAACCCCACAAAGTCATGCAAATCAAAGGTTCAAATCCTTGGGTTCACTTTAAGAACACTTGTGAAACTGCCCAGGCCATCAAGGGAATGCACATCTGAAATGCCACCAAGTATCTAGAAGATCTCACTTTACAGAAGCAATGTGTGCCATTCCATCATCACAATGGTGACGTTGGTAGGTGTGCCCAGGCCAAACAGTGGGGCTGGACTCAGGGTCTGTGGCCCAAAGAAAAATGCTGAATTTTTGCTGCATATGCTTAAAAATGCAGAGAGTAAGTAATGCTGAACATAAGGATTTAGATGTAGATTCTCTGGTCATTGAGCACATCCAGGCAAACAAAGTTCCCAAGATGTGGTGCAGAACTCATGGGGAGATTAGCCCATATGTGAGCTTTCCTGCCACATTGGATGATCCTTACTGAAAAAAAGCAGATTGTTCCTAAACCAGAAGAGAAGGTTGCACAGAAGAAACTGAAGAAACAAAAACTTACGACCCAGGAGTAAATTTAGCGTAAAATAAATACTAATAAAAATGTGGGGTGGTAATCAGTGGTTCAGATATGCATTCAACTTTGACCCAGGTGAAAATTTTATCTCCTGAAATGGACCTGTTTAGATATTCTGTATAGACATGATTCTATGACTTTAAGCCAGATATCAGTCAGATAAGAAGGTTGAGGCATAGAAATATATTTGGTCTTTGCCCCAGTTCTGGCACAGAGTTCCTACAACCCTGGGAATTCCCTGAGTGATAGGAGTGTCCATTCTTATTTATAAGCAATCCCTTTGAGCATCATTTCCACTGGGACAGAAGTTCCTGTGCTTGGGACCCTTCTGGACCTCACTCTTTGGACCTCAGGAAGGCCTATACCTGCCCAGGACTCCTCGCGGCTAACTGCAGAGTCTTAAGTGGGAAGAGCTCTCATATTAGGGGTACATGCTGATTTGCTTTTGACATTTGCCACTTGCTCATTCAAAATAAAGTAACTGCCACCTGACCTGTGGTGGTGCAGTGGATAAAGCGTTGACCTGGAACGCTGAGGTCACCGGTTCAAAACCCTGGGTTTGCCTGGTCAAGGCACATATGGGAGTTGATGCTTCCTGCTTCTCCTCTTTCTCTCTCTCTCTCTCTCTCTCTTTCTCTTTCTCCCTCCTCCCTTCTCTAAAATAAATAAATAAAAACTTGCAAAAATGAATAAATAAATAAAGTAACTGCCTTAATAAAAAAAAAAAGCGAATGTGTCTGGTCTCCTTCCTGTTACAATGAAACTTTGGGTTCCACAGACTGCTGGCTCCTCCTACACTGTGGTCTGCACTTGCCTGTTCTTATTATCTCTTATTCTTTTTAAATTTATGCTTAACTACTGTGGGGGAGAATAAAGAACTTTTTTTTAAATTTTATTTATTCATTTTTAGAGAGGAGAGAGAGAGGGTTTAAATTTTATTTATTCATTTTTAGAGAGGAGAGAGAGAGGGAGAGAAAGAGACAGAGAAGGGGGGAGGAGCTGGAAGCATCAACTCCCATATGTGCCTTGACCAGGCAAGCCCAGGGTTTCAAACCGGCAACCTCAGCATTTCCAGGTTGACGCTTTATCCACTGCGCCACCACAGGTCAGGCATAGAATAAAGAGCTTTAATTAAATTATGCTTATATACTTTTTTTTAATTAATTTTAATGGGGTGACATTGATAAATCAGGGTACATATGTTCAGAGAAAACATCTCTAGGTTATTTTGACATTTGATTATGCTGCATTCCCATTACCCAAAGTCCAATTATCTTCCATCACCTTCTAACTGGTTTTCTTTTTTTTTATGGAACGCTTCACGAATTTGCGTGTCATCCTTGCGCAGGGGCCATGCTAATCTTCTCTGTATCGTTCCAATTTTAGTATATGTGCTGCTGAAGTGAGCACTCTAACTGGTTTTCTTTGTGCCCCTCCCCTCCTCCAACACTGTCCCTCTCTTCCCCCCCACCCCACCCACATTCTTGTCCATGTTTCTGAGTCTCATTTTTATGTCCCACCTATGTATGGAATCATATAGTTCTTAGTTTTTTTCTGATTTACTTATTTCTCTCAGTATAATGTTATCAAGGTCCATCCATGCTGTTGTAAATCAGTGGTCCCCAACCTATTTTGGGCCACAGACTGGTTTAATATCAGAAAATATTTTCACGGACCGGCCTTTAGGGTGGGATGGATAAATGTATCACGTGACCGAGACAAGCGTCAAGAGTGAGTCTTAGACGAATATAACAGAGGGAATCTGGTCATTTTTTAAAAATAAAACATCGTTCAGACTTACATATAAATAAAACAGAAATAATGTAAGTTATTTACTCTTTCTCTGCGGACTGGTACCAAATGGCCCATGGACCAGTACCAGTCTACAGCCCAGGGGTTAGGGACCACTGTTGTAAATGATCCGATTTCATCATTTCTTATGGCTGAGTAGTATTCCATAGTATATATATATACCAAAGCTTTTTAATCCACTGACGGACACTTGGGCTGTTCTCAGATCTTCGCTATTGTGAACAATGCTGCCATAAACATAGGGGTGCATTTCTTCTTTTCAAACAGTGCTATGGTGTTCTTGGGGTATATTCCTAAAAGTGGTATAGCTGGGTCAAAAGGCAGTTCGATTTTTAATTTTTTGAGGAATCTCCATACTGTTTTCCACAGTGGCTGCACCAGTCTGCATTCCCACCAGCAGTGCAGGAGGGTTCCCTTTTCTCCACATCCTTGCCAGTACTTCTTCTGTGTTGTTTTGTTGATGAGTGTCATTCTGACAGGTGTGAGGTGATATCTCATTGTGGTTTTAATTTGCATTTCTCTAATGATTAGTGATGTTGAGCGTTTTTTCATATGCCTATTGGCCATCTGTATGTCCTCTTTGGAGAAGTGTCTATTCATTTCTTTCACCCATTTTTGATTGGATTGTTTGCCTTCCTGGTATTGAGTTTTACAAGTTCTTTATAAATTTTGGTTAGTAACCCCTTATCAGATGTATTGTCAAATATGTCCTCCCATTGTATAGTTTGTCTTTTTATTCTGTTCTTATTGTCTTTAGCTGTGCAGAAGCTTTTTAGTTTGATAGAGTCCCATTTGTTTATTCTGTCTTTTATTTCACTTGCCTGTGGAGATAAATCTGCAAATATATTGCTGTGAGAGATGTCAGAGAGCTTACTGCCTATGTTTTCTTCTAAGATGCTTATGGTTTTACGGCTTACATTTAAGTCTTTTATCCATTTTGAGTTTATTTTTGTGAATGGTGTAAGTTGGTGGTCTAGTTTCATTTTTTTGCAGGTAGCTGTCCAATTTTCCCAACACCATTTGTTGAAGAGGCTGTCTTTACTCCATTGTATGCTCTTACCTCCTTTGTCAAATATCAGTTGTCCATAAAAGTGTGGGGTTTTTTTCTGGGTTCTCAGTTCTGTTCCATTGATCTATATGCCTGTTCTTATACCAGTACCAGGCTGTTTTGAGTACAATGGCTTTGTAGTATAACTTGATATCTGGAAGTGTGATACCTCCCACTTTATTCTTCCTTTTCAAGATTGCTGAGGCTATTCGTGTTCTCTTTTGGTTCCATATAAATTTTTGGAATATGTGTTCTATATCTTTGAAGTAAGTCATTGGTATTTTAATCGGTATTGCATTGAATTTATAAATTGCTTTGGGTAATATAGACATTTTAATGATGTTTATTCTTCCTAACCATGAGCACGGTATATGCTTCCATTTGTTTGTATCTTCCTTGATTTCTTTTATCAATGTTTTATATTTTTCCAAATACAAGTCTTTAATCTCCCTGGTTAAATTTATTCCTAGGTACTTTATTGTTTTGGTTGCAATGGTGAAGAGGATTGCTTCCTTAATTTCTCTTTCTGACAGTTCATTGTTAGTGTATAAAAATGCCTCTGATTTCTGAGTATTAATTTTATATCCTGCCACCTTGCTGAATTCATTTATCAGGTCCAGTAGTTTTTTGACTGAGACTTTAGGGTTTTCTATATACAATAACATATCATCTGCAAATAATGATAGTTTTACTTCTTCTTTTCCAACTTGGATACCTTTTATTTCTTCTTCTTGTCTGATTGCTGTGGCTAGGACTTCCAGAACTGTGTTGAATAAGAGTGGTGAAAGGGGGCACCTCTGCCTTGTTCCTGATCTTTAGGGGATTGCTTTTAATTTTTGCTTATATACTGTTTTTAAATACTCTATGCTTTTGGTATTGCTGATATTTAAAAATTAACTGGCCTTTGATAATAGGAAGAGAAAAGGTAATATCTTCAATATCTGAAAAAGCTATTAAAAGACTCCTCCCTTTTCCTTGGCCAGTAACTCAGTTGGTTAGAGCATCGTCCTGAAGTGCAAAGGTTTCTGGTTCAATCTCCAGTCAGGGCACGTACAGGAACAGATTGATGTTCCTGTCTCTCTCTGTCCTTCTCTTTCTCTCTTGGTAAAATCAATAAATAGAAATTAAAAAAAGAAAAGAATTGCCTGACCTGTGGTGGCGCAATGGATAAAGCGTCAACCTGGAAACGCTGAGGTTGCCAGTTCAAAACCCTGGGCTTGCCTGGTCAAGGCACATACGGGAATTGATGCTTCCTGCTCTTCCCCCCTTCTCTCTCTCTCTCTCTCTCTCTCTCTCTTTCTCTCTCCCCTCTCTCTATAATGAATAAATAAAGTCTTTAAAAAAAAAAAAGAAAAGAATCAACCAATGAGTGCATAAATAAGTGAAACAACAAACTAATGTTTCTCTGTCTCTCTCTCTCCCTTCCTCTCTTTCTAAAGTCATTATCAAAGAGATTTATCTAGATGTTTGCTGTTAATAAAAAAAAAAAAGATGTTCTGTTTCTTAGCTTAGCACAATGCCTTGTATTCCCCTCCTGCCTCCAGGGTGCAATTTCCTAATAACTATAGGGCTTCACTAAACAGGTCTTTGAACAAAGATCTGTGAGTAATCAACTTTCTCTGTCTCAAATGGTTTAATTTTACCTTCACTCTTTAAAAAAAAAACAAAAACCTTTTACTTAAGTATAACACATACACACACACACACACACACACACACACACACACACACACACACAAAACAAGTGTATCACAGGAAAATGTAACATCACCAGCAACCCTCAAAACTCTCTTCCAGTCACCTCCTGGGCATTATCTTTCCCAACTTCCCCCAAAGTAACTGCTATCCTAACTTCTATTAAAATGGACTCCTTTTTGCTTGTTTTTGTTTTTATGTAAACAGAATCACACAGTACGGACTCTGTTTGTGTCTCATTTCTCAACATTACATTCGTGAAATCGATTCATGGTTTTACATGTAGTAATGATTTATTAATTCTGTTGCTATATGAAATTCCATTTTATGAAGCTGCTGCTGTTTATGTATCCGTTCTACTGTTGATGGACATTCGGGTTCTTTCCAGTTTGGGGCTTTTGCTAATGATGCTTCTGTGAATGTTCCAGTGCTTGTCTTTTGCTGCACATATGTATGAAATCCTGTTGGATGATAACCGAGGAGTGAATTACTGGTCATAGGGTACACACACATGGAAGCGTTCAGCTTTAACAGACCCTGCCAAACCGTTTTCCAAATGATGATCTAATTTATATTCTACCAACAGTATATGAGAGTTTCAGTTTCTCTACAACTTTGCTAACACTGGGCACTGTCATTCTTTTCCATTTCAGTCATTCTTTCATGGGTGTAGAGTGGTAGCTCATGATGGTTTTATGTTGCATTTCCCTGGAGACAAATGAGATTGAGTTCCTTTTCATGTGCTTATTGTCTATTTGAATATTCTCTTGTTTCAAGTCTTCTCCCCACCACCTCACCCCCATTGCATTGTCTGCCTGTTTGTGATTTGTAGGAGTTTGATATACATAGTGATATGAATTCCCTTTTGGGATATATGTATTGCAAATGTCTTCTCTTGCTCAATAGCTTTGCCTTCTCATTTCTTTCCTTTTTTAAAATTGATTTGAGAGAGCCTGGCCTGTGGTGGTGCAGTGGATAGAGCATTGACCTGGAACGCTGAGGTTGCTGGTTCAAAACCCTCGGCTTGCCTGGTCAAGGTACAAACGACTAGCATTCAATGAACAACTACAGTGAAGTAACTATAAGTTGCCCCCCCCCTCTGTAAAATAAAGAAAATCTTTTTAATAATTGACTTGAGAGAGAGAGAGGAATGGAGAGAGAGAGAAACATTAACTTGCCCTGACCAGGGATCGAACATACAACCTTGGCATATTGGGACAACACTCTAATCAACTGAGCTATCCAGCCAGGGCTAATTTATTTTTATTGAAATATAATTTGACATAACATTATATTAGTTTCAGATGTACATGTCAGCATTTTTATATCATTCTCCTAATATGTCTTTTGATGCACTAATATTGTTAATTTTAATTTAGTCCAACTTATCATTTATGGTTATGTTTTGTGTTCTGTTTGATAAAAATTTTTCCACCCCCAAATTATAAGGCTATTCTCCTATAGTATTTTCTAGAAACTTTACTGTTTCACTGTTTCACATTAATATCTATAATTCACCTAGAATTGACTTTTGATGTACCCTGATTTCAGATGTTAAGTGTGAAAAAGCAAGGCCTGACCTGTGGAGGCGCAGTGGATAAAATGTTGACCTGCTGGCCGGTTGGCTCAGTGGTAGAGCGTCGGCCTGGCATGCAGAAGTCCCAGGTTCGATTCCCGGCCAGGGCACATAAGAGAAGCGCCCATCTGCTTCTCCACCCCCCCCCCCTCTCCTTCCTCTCTGTCTCTCTCTTCCCCTCCCGCAGCCGAAGCTCCATTGGAGCAAAGGTGGCCCCAGGCGCTGGGGATGGCTCCTTGACCTCTGCCCCAGGCACTAGAGTGGCTCTGGTCGCAGCAGAGCGATGCCCCCCCCCAGGGGCAGAGCATTGCCCCCTGGTGGGCAGAGCATCGCCCCCTGGTGGGCGTGCCGGGTAGATCCCGGTGGGGCGCATGCGGGAGTCTGTCTGACTGTCTCTCCCCTTTTCCAGCTTCAGAAAAATACAAAAAAAAAAAAAATGTTGACCTGGAATGCTCAGGTTGCTGGTTCAAAACCCTGGGCTTGCCTGGTCAAGGCACATATGGAAGTTGATGCTTCCTGCTCCTCCTCCTCTCTCCCTCTCCTTCCTAAAATGAATAAATAAAAAAAAATGTGAAAAACCATGTGTATCCAAGAATTGATAAAATACAGTCATTTTTAACCTTTTAAAAAATTTTAAAATGTACAGTGTTGATTAATTTTAGAGATAGAGGAAGGGAGAGAGAAAGAGAGTGAGAGAGAGAGAGAAACAGTGATTCTCTGTTTCACCCAGTCGTGCATCCATTGGTTGCCTCCTACATGAGCCCAATAAGGGATCAAACCGCAACCCTGGTGTATCAGGGCTGACGCTTCAACCAACTGAGCTACCCAGCTAGGCATAACCTCTTTTTTAACTTAATACTTCACAGATATTTTTCTCTGCCGTCACATATACTTCTACAGGAGTCATCATATGCTGCTCCCTGGATCAGGGGCTCTGGAGTCAGAGAAACCTGGTGTAAGGCCAGTAGCTGCCGGAGTGGCCATGCAGGTTCTCATTGAATTCAGGCAGATGGTAAAGCAACAGCGGAGCCGGAGGATGGTGGGCCATTCCGATTTATTGGCATCTCAGCAAGACAGGCAAGCCAAAAAAGAAAACCAGAGAAAAGCAGCAACCTGCTTTTCACAGTGGAAAGCAAAGGATCAGGGAGGAAAAAAAGAAACCCAAATCCCGCACCCCTCAGAGGTGGGGCAGGATCTCCCTTATCCCCCCTGAGGGGAAGTATTTACATCTTACAATAGTGCTGTCACGTGCTCCTGCACTATTTGCACAAAGGGCTTGCAGCCAGTAAACCTATGAGCAAGCCTAACACAGCCATTTTCCCCACATCTGGTTACTGTCTCTCATAAGCCCCCTGACTTAACAAGTATTTAAACACTCTGGGCTTTAGCTTTCATGGGAGATGCGCAGGTCTTGAATTGAGTTGGTTACATAGTTAGATCTCAATTCCAAACTAATGATTGATTTAGAAGCACGACATGAACTGAAACAGTGGACCATTAACTGTAGAATAGCCTTATTTATTCATTAAAGTCCCTCAAAGATGTCGAATAGTCCACCTTTTGGGAGGCCACAGTTTTATTGGTTGTAACTAAGAACAATAAAACTACATCAAAATGAATGCCCTCGGCAGGTGAACGTAATGTCAGGGTTGGTGGCAACTGAACCACTTAATCAAATTCCCTGTCAGATGATCAGATTATTCTTTGACAGTAGAGCTAGTGGTTATGAGACATTCCAAACTTGTCTTAGCTGGTTGCCTTGTGGGAAAGTCGCTTAACTTCTCTGTGGCTCACTTTCTCCCCTGTGAAATGGGTAGAATAAAAGTTCAGTTCTTTGTTGTGAGGGTTAAATGAGTGCTTAGCTGAGGGACAACATGTCGAGTGTTAAGTGGTCAATAATGAGGTCATTATTCTGACTCTATGTGGACCAGTGAGATGCGCATGTACATGTGAGGCTGCTCTCATCACACTGGAGAGGGGAAACCTGAAGGCTGGGGTGGGGCTTGGGCCCTACCTGAGGGAGGGAAATACTAAAACTCACGAGAAATTATTTATTTTTTTGTATTTTTCTTAAATGAGAAGCAGGGAGGCAGAAAAACAGACTCCCACATGTGCCCCAACCGGGATCCACCCAGCAAGCCCACTAGGGGGCAATGCTCTGCCCATCTGGGGCCATTGCCCCGTTGCAACCAGAGCCATTTTAGCGCTTGAGGCGAGGCCATGGTGCCATCCTCAGTGCTTGGGCCAACTTGTTCCAATGGAGCCTTGATTGTGAGAGGGGAAGAGAGAGGTAGAGAAAAAGGAGAGGGGGAAGGGTGGAGAAGCAGATGGTCACTTCACCTGTGTGCCCTGACTAGGAATTGAACCTGGGACATCCATATGCTAGGCTGATGCTCTACCACTGAGCTAACCAGCCAGGGTTTCTTTTTTTTTTTTTTTTAATTCATTTTAGAGATGGGGGTGGAGAGAGAGAAGAGAGGGTGGAGCAGGAAACATCAACTCCCATATGTACCTTGACCAGGCAAGCCTAGGGTTTCAAACCGGCAACCTCAGCATTCCAGGTTGATGCTGTGTGTGTGTGTGTGTGTGTGTGCCTTGCTCAAACCAGATGAGCCCACGCTCAAGCTGGCGACCTTGGGGTTTCAAACCTGGGTCCTCTGCGTCCACCGTGCCACCGCCTGGTCAGGCCCAGGCTGATGCTTTATCTACTGTGCCACCACAGGTCAGGCCAGACAAAATTCTGACATCAATTTGTCCAGTAAGGTGCTGGTAAATATATTTAACAACCACTTTATGGAGAGAGAGAGAGAGAGAGAGAGAGAGAGAAAGAGAGAGAGAGAGAGAGAGAAAGAAAGAGAGAGAGAGAGGGAGAGAAAGTGTGTGTGTGTGTGTGTGTGTGTGTGTGTGTGTGTGTGTGTGTGTGTGTGTTGATTTCTGGCTTGCTGATTTCTGTGGTGTAGATAACCTATTCCTGGCCCTGGCCAGGTAGCTAAATTGGTTAGAGCATTGTCCTGATATGTTAAGGTTGCAGATTTGATCCCTGATCAGGGCACATGCAAGAACCAGCCGATGCATGCATAAATAAGTGGAACAACAAATTGATGTGTGTGTGTGTGTGTCTCTCTCCCTTTCCCTTCCTCTCTCTAAAATCAATACAAATTAAAAGAAAATACTTATGGCCAACTTCAAACTACCAACATAACATCACTGAACACAGAGTTATATCATGTAGGGAATCACCCATCTAACCTTGAACCCTGTAGGACTTGGATTGTGGAACTTTAGTTAAGAGCCCTGAGTGAATGTCTCTTGGATGCAAACACCAAGAAACTGTGAGTGACCTTTGTGCAGACGCAAAGGAATGCATGTGAACGGGCTTTAGAAAATTAACCTAGAGGTTATATATTGCCCATTCCTTTGTGCTTGTTAATTAGCAAAAGAAAAGAACGTACTGACCAAATTAGCCCTTTCTCCATGTTGGCAAAATGGCCATTAGTCATTCTTTCCTTTATCACAGTGGTTCTCAAAGTGTGTGCCAGAGCTCACTGGTGTGCCCTAGAAGATTTCCAGGTGTGCCCTATGGTATTCCAGAGAAATATGTGCCTGTTGGGCACCAAAAAACCAACAGGGTTTTTAGAGTTTAGATTTTGGGGGGACAGAGGTGTGGGAAATTGGCTATAAGCTGACAGTCTGCCCAACCCCCCACCTCACTTGCCTGATTAGGTTCCAAAAGGCTGTTAAGCTGTGGTGCTGGATTGTTTACACTACCCCCATGTTCCCCGGAAAGACTGGAGGCAAGTTTCTTCTATCCTTTGTTTGGTGTAAAGTTAAGATGATATGTATGGTGGGAGTTTTCTGTACTCAACACAATTAAGAGTAAAAGAGAGGAATTCTTCAATGTATTGATGAGGAAATGAGAGTTTGCCTTTCAAATATATGCCCAAACATTGAAGAAATCTCTAGGATACATCAGGCTCATGTTTCTCATAAACACAAGAATGAAAAAACTTAACACATTTGTGCCAGGACCTGCCAAATTTACTAAGTCTTACTAAGAATGTATCTATATATATAAAAAGATAACCTTTTGTTGTTTTTTATTTTTTAACCCCTCTTTTTGAGGAATTCTAAAAAGAATAACATAAAATGTAACATAAAATTTTTTTTAATGTCAGAATAACTTTAATTTTGTCATATTTATTTTGTTTAATTACCATAAAAGCATGCTTGGACTTCATATTTTTTTCTTTAATATTTGACTTAATTATTACAACATATTTCTCAGAAATTTGTATATAGTACGCCTACAATTATTTGAGGATTTTAAATGTGCCCTGACTTCAAAAAGTTCAAGATTCCTGGATACAGCTCCAAATAAGGCCCCTGCTGAGATCAGTAAACAAGACTACCACTGAGTTAAGAAAACTGAAAAGAAAACAAACAAATCAAGACTTCAAAAAGACTCTAATAGGTAAGAAGATCACACTGGAAGAAGCCTATAAGTCATAGAAAATAATGGGTAGGCAGAGAAGCATAAGTCATATGCTTCAACAAGATAAATCCTCTAATAAAGTCTTGGATGAATCAGAAGTAATCAAATTACTGGATGCAGAGTATAAAATAGTGATTTCTAGGATGCTTAAAGATCTCAAAGCTACAATGGATGGACTTAATGAAACTTCAGTAAAGAAATTGAAAGCATCAAAAAGGACACAGAAATCATAAAGAAGAACCAGACAGAAATGACAAACACAATATCAGAAATGAAGACTATACCGGAAGGAATTAAAAGCAGGCTGGATGAAGCAGAGGATCAAATCAGCAACTTAGAGGACAAGATAAGTGAAAGCACGGAAGTGGAGCAGCATAAAGAAAAGAGACTGAAAAAATCTGAGGAAACTCTAAGAGAGTTCTGTGACAACCTAAAGAGAAACAACATCCGCATCATAGAGGTTCCTGAAGAAGAAGAGAAAGAACAAGGGTTAGAGACCTTGTTCAATGAAATCATAGCTGAAAATTTCCCTAAATTGATGCAGGAGAAAGTCACACAAGTTCAAGAAGCATAGAGAATTCCATTTAAGAGAAACCCAAAGAAATCTACACCAAGACACATCATAATTAAAATACCAAAGCTAAGTGATAAAGGAAAATATTAAAAGCTGCTAGAGAAAGCTAATAGGCATATGAAAAAATGCTCAACATCACTAATCATTAGAGAAATGCAAATTAAAATCACAATGAGATATCACCTTACACCCGTCAGAATGGTGCTCATCAACAAACAACACAGAGTAAGTGCTGGTGAGGATGTGGAGAAAAGGGAACCCTCCTGCACTGCTGGTGGGAATGCAGACTGGTGCAGCCACTGTGGAAAACAGTATGGAGATTCCTGAAAAAATTAAAAATTGAACTGCCTTTTGACCCAGCCATCCCACTTTTAGGAATATACCCCAAGAATATCATAGCACAGTTTGAAAAGAAGAAATGCACCCTCATGTTTATGGCAGCATTGTTTACAATAGCCAAGAATTGGAAACAGCCCAAGTATCCATCAGTGGACGATTGGATTAAAAAGCTGTGGTACAGCCTGACCAGGCGGTGGCGCAGTGGATAGAGCGTCGGACTGGGATGCAGAGGACCCGGGTTCGAGACCCTGAGGTCGCCAGCTTGAGCGCAGGCTCATCTGGTTGAGGAAAAGCCCACCAGCTTGAACCCAAGGTTCGCTGGCTCCAGCAAGGGGTTACTCGGTCTGCTGAAGGCCCGCGGTCAAGGCACATATGAGAGAGCAATCAATGAACAACTAAGGTGTTGCAATGCGCAATGAAAAACTAATGATTGATGCTTCTCATCTCTCTCCGTTCCTGTCTGTCTGTCCCTGTCTATCCCTCTCTCTCTGACTCTCTCTCTGTCTCTGTAAAAAATAAATAAATAAATAAATAAATAAAAATTAAAAAAAAAAAGCTGTGGTACATATACACAATGGAGTACTATGGGGCTATGAAAAAGGAGGAAATATTATTTTTTGTGACAACATGGATGGAACTGGAACTATTATGTTAAGTGAAATAAGCCAGGCAGAGAAAGAAAAATATATGATCTCACTCATATGAGGAATCCGACGAACAATATAAACTGAGGAGCGGAATAGAGACAGAGGCGAGATCAAAGTTTCCAGAAGGAAAGCGGACAGAGGGAAAGGGGATGATAGGGTGATAGGATGGGACGAGAGCAGAAAAGCAAATCCCGGAGGGAAGGGGGGAGGGTGTTATGAGGAGGGAGACAGCGGTGATGTACTGGGGAACACGGGTGACATTAGAATCTATGTAAACACAATAAATTAATTAAAATTACAAAAAAGGAAAAAAGTTTGAGAACCACTGCCTTATCACCTGGCCTCCCTCCCTTGTAATCCTGTTACATCTGTTCTGCTTCTGATAATAAAAGCTAAGGGAGAAGGAAATTCAGGAGGTCTTCTTTGCCTCCCTTGGCAGGCCTCCCCCTCTCTTCCTCTTGACATAAGTTTGTGTGTTGAGTAGGTTTCTTCCATGCGACACTGGTCGTTCCCAGAGGGCTGGAGTCCTACAGTATCGCTTCCACCATATAGACACAGTAGATGTGACTATCCTTAAGAGGAGAGGCGTTAGTAAACTAAATAGGAAGTGATGCGTTTTGAGTCTTTTAATTCATTTCAGTGTAAGTTTCTATAACTTAATTTTTAATAATGACTGTGTTAACAACTGGCTTGCAAAATTTCTGAAAATGTAACAGTTGTCTCTATGAGCCTGTGTGAGCTGTCTCTAGCCACCGCTGATTCAATCTATGGGTTCTTGCTTAGAGCCTGTTATCATGACAAATGGCATTCATGTTTAATTCAGGCCCTGGCAACTGGACAAGTGCTAAGCACAGGTTCAGTGAACTTCTTAAGGACCAGTGCTTGTTCCCCTGGTAACTGTGTCCCTTCCCCCAGGACACAGCCCAAAAGGTGACCTTTTCCTTCCCTGGCTCTTGGCTGTGTATCATGCCAGTCCACCTGCACCTCCCCCCTCTTCAGGACAGACTATGTCAAGAATGCCCGGGACGTGCGCTTACAGCAGCATGCTCAGCCAGTTGCTGAACCCATGTCAGGTGCTCGCAAGGGCATCCAGATGGCTGGAAGGAGAGCAGAGCTTTGGGGAGTAGTGGCCAGACCCCCAGCTCTCTGCTTCATGAAGTCTATATTCTCGAGTTAGGAAAGCCCTGAGCATGTATACCCCACTGGTCCACTGCCCTCATATGTCTCAAAATCTGCATCCAAATGACCATTTCTCCGTGAACCTCACTTCTCTCCATTGCTACTCTGCCCTGGCAAACAACAGAGACAGTCATAATGTTGATGATGACATGCACTTACTCTAGAATTAACCCACTTCGGTGTCATGACAGCCTTATGAAGTAGGTACTATTCTTACCCCGGTTTGGCGGGTGAGAAATCTAGGGCTTGGGGCACAGGAAGGACCCAGGATTGTCCCTTTCTTTCTCAACTGTCTTCCCTCACATGGCCTCCTCATCTCAGACACAGCTATCCTGTATCCTTTAGCATGTTGCTCACTACTGACTGTTCTCGGCACAGACACAGGAGTGGGAGCCAGGGGGTTTGAGAAGATGGCTCGCGGAGAGACTGCTGTGAGGATGGAGAAGGGGACCAGAGGAAGGACCAGGGGTGAGGCCCCGGGGGCCACCCACACCTAAGAGCCCGTAAGGAAGAGGAGACCCAGAAGGACACCGACAGAAATGTGAGGTGTCCAGGGGATGGCCCACAATGAGAAGGCTATGAAATGCTCCAGCACGGATGGGGCCCCCTGGATTTAGCAATCCTGAGGCTGTTGGTGACCTTGGCGGGGGCTATTTTCTCATTTCTCTGCTGGATGGTGAGGAGGCTATGGCAGGGGAAGCAGAGCCCAATAGCAGTGGGTCGAGGAAAGACTGGAGGTCTGCCCGTGTAGACATTTCTTTCTTTTCTTTTTTCTTAGGCCCCCACTTTTTTATAATTTACTGATCTTCAGAGAGAGAGGTAGGGAGAGAGTCAGAGACAGACAGAGAATGAAACAGTCTGTTGTTCTACTTGTTCATGCCGTCATTGGTTGAGTCTTGTATGTGCCCTGCCTGGCAATCGAACCTACAACCTTAATGCTTCAGGACAACGCTCTAACCAACTGAGCCGCCCAGCCAGGGCCTAGACTTCTCTCTCAAGAAAGAGAAAGCAGGAGGGAGATGCTAGACAAAAAGAGGGCTTTGGGATTTGGGTTTCGGGTTGGATTTGTTGTCTTGTTTTGTTTGGTTTTTATAAGCTGGGAACACCTTCAGGAAATGAATATGCTGAGGAAAGGGAGCCAGCAGAGGTGAGATGGAAGGTGCCGGTGGGAGAGGACAGTGGTGGCAAGAGGTAGCTGAGCCCACACACATGGGGGCTCCAAACTGCAGACGAAAACATTCGCCCCTCTCCTGGGGAGGAGGGAGCTGAGCTGGTTGCTGCCTGGGGACCTCTTTGTCCTCTGATAAGTAGGAGGCAGAGAGTAAGGGGGATGAGTAGTTGGGGACACTGAGCCTAGTGGTGGAGTTTGTAACATCCAGATTGGAAGGACAGGATAAGGAGGTTGCTGAGATGTGCAGCTGAACTAGGAAGTAGTACGTGTGAGCGGGATGGTCCCCTCAGGTGTTATTGCCCCAGAAGCACCTTTGTGGATGCTGGTTATGTCTGTGACCATTAAACTCATTCATCATTGCCTTTCTTACTGCTTTTGCCACCAGGAGGTGATGCTCTCTCCAGTTTTGAAGGACAGCTCACCATGGACCCCCAGTAAAAGCTGCATGAAGGTATCTCTGGATCTCTTCCCAGCCTGTAAAGTTACAAGGAGATGTCAGCTTTCTGCAGTCTGGAAAGGGGCTCTTACCAGGCATGGACTCAGCCAGCACCTGGATCTTGGACTTACAGCGCCAGGTCAGCGATTTTCCTACTGTGTCACGGGATGTGCCACAAGGTATCCTGGTCTCCTAAGGCCTCCCCTTACTTAGTCAAACAGAAGATATGGCCTTGAAATTGGCTTCCCTGGACTAGTCTAGTTGTAAAAATTCATTGCAAGCAATGGCCCTTTTCCTGTGAACCTGATTTCTCTTCAATAATTTACATTCAAGTTTCACGAGGACGCAAATAGGTTTTCTCTCTGATCTCTGGGTAGAGGTTACACAGGAGCCATCTAGAAAAAGCTCTGTGATCACCCTGGCCAGTTAGCTTGGTTAGTGAGAGCATCATCCCAATATGCAAAGATTGCGGTTCAATCCCTAGTCAGGGCACATATAGGAACAGATCAATATTTCTGTTTCGTCCTTTATTTCTTTCTCTCTATATATTTTTTTCTTTTTCTTTTTTTTTTTTTTTTTTTTTTTTTTTAGAAATTTTATTTATTCATTTCAGAGAGGCAGGAGGAAGGATAGAGAAAAAGAGAGAGGGAGAAGAGTAGGGGGAGGAGCAGGAAGCATCAACTCCCATATGTGCCTTGATGAAGTAAGCCTAGGGTTTCGAACCAGCGACCTCAGTGTTCCAGGTCGACACTATCCACTGCACCACCACAGGTCAGGCCTCCCTTCCTCTCCCTAAAATCAATCAATACATTTTTTAACAGCCCATCTTTAAAAAGAAAAAAAAAGAGTTCTGTGATCAATTAGCCGGTTCTGCCAAGGGCAAGGCAGTGGAAGAGTTAACCCCAGGTGCTAAAGCCTTGCCCAAGCTGGACAGAGTAAGGCAGGTGATAGACAAGGATAGGCTTTGCAGAGAAGCTTGGAAAGGGAAGCCGTGAGGCCCTGGCTGGTTGGCTCAGTGATAGAGCGTCAGCCTGGTATGCAGGAGTCCCAGGTTCGATTCCCGGCCAGGGCACACAGGAGAAGCGCCCATCTGCTTCTCCACCCCTCCCCCTCTCCTTCCTCTCTGTCTCTCTCTTCCCCTCCCACAGCCAAGGCTCCATTGGAGCAAAGTTGGCCGGGCGCTGAGGATGGCTCTGTGGCCTCTGCCTCAGGCGCTAGAATGGCCCTGGTTGCAACAGAGCAACGCCCCAGATGGGCAGAGCATCGCCCCCTGGTGGGCATGCCGGGTGGATCCTAGTCGGGTGCATGCGGGAGTCTGTCTGACTGCCTCCCCGTTTTCAACTTCAGAAAAATACAAAAAAAAAAGGGAAGCCGTGAAAGAGTCTACAGAAAACTGGGTTTTTCAGTCTCCCTGCTGAGTGGTGCAATGGCTGCTGATTGTGAATGTTCTTGTCAATTTGGGAACATCAGGGCAGGGGGTACCCAGAATGGAGAAGGAAAAACAGCAGCTCTCAGTGCCTGTATGTCTTCCACCCCCTATTGAATTCAGGGCACAGTGAGCAAGGCAGTTACCAAGATTTCTGGGCAAGGCTGCCTCTTGGCACCCAGCCCTGAAGAGACAAGGGAGGCCGAGGGCCTGTTGAAATAGCCTGGCAGAAGAAATGGTGAGTTTGTGTTCCTGCCAGAGGCAGGCACAGGACGTACCAAGTGCAGCCTGGTCCTGTGCTCTGGGTACAAATGGATTTAGATTCTGTGGGGCCCGAAGCTTACACAGCTGGGTTGGCTAGGCGGGGGGCTCCTTTTTAAGAAAAGAATACAGAATTAGGTACTGAGCCTTGGAAGGGGCCCATGCCAGTGAGGGGCCCTGATGCTTCAGAGAGGGGGGGAGGGTGGAGGAGAAAATAAAATGGGATGAGGATGTATAGAACATAAAGGACAGGAGCAGCTACTCTAGACTGGAGTAGTTAGGGGATGTTGACTTCTGAGCTGCAGACCAAATGACAAGGAGCTGGCCGAAGGGACATCTGTGTGAAGAGCGTTCCGAGCAAGTGCAAAGGCCTTGAGGCTGAAACAGGCTTAGGATGCCAGACCCTGGAGGAGATCAGTGCGCCCGGAGTGTGATGAGCCGGGGCAGAGGGCGCTGAGCTCAGAGGAATGGGCACGCTGCTTCACACGGGCCTTGAAGGCCTGGCAAGGACACCATTATTCCAGGATCCGTGGGAAACCACTGAATGCTTTTCAATGAGGCTAACAGAAAAGAGCATTATGGTGGTGTATGCAGAATGCTTGCATGAAATTCCAAAACGAGGGCGGCAAGCGGAGGCAGGGGGGTGTCAGCAGGACCTGGTCCATCTAGGTCTGGCAGTCAGGGGACAGTCACCAGGACAGAGGGTGGTTCCTCTCAATTCCCGCAGAGGTTCCCTCTGCTAAGCCACTCCTGTTCCTCAGGTTCATCCCACAGAGCATTTTGAGAACAGAAGGACTTGTCCATACCTGCGCTGCTGGGCTTCATGGGTCTGGACAGCTTCAGAAGGCCTGGGTCATCCTCAGTGTTCTTAGCAACCCCAGGAGTCCAGGAGTCTGGGAGTGAGCACCCACCTTCCAGAATGTCTGATGGCCATGTTTGGGGTGGAAAGGAAAGGAAGGTGAGCTGTCTGAGAGCCCTGCCACGGTCAGCCTGGACAGCACAGCTGTGCCTCCCCCCTCCCCCCCGTGGGCTACGTGGTCCTGGACTGCAGCAGACTGATACCTCATGGAAACCTCTAAGGTGCTCCAACCCCAAGCAGGAAGCATGTGGCATGGGGGGGGAAGGAAGGGATGCATTGTGGGGGTGCCCAATGAATAGGTCTGCTTGTGAAGAGGAGGGAAAGAAAACATGGAGTGTTAAGAGGGTCTTCAAGCCAGGGAAGGGGGTCCTGTGGAGGGCGAGCAACAGACATGCATGGACTGTGTACCGCAGAAGCTTTGGCCTTTCCCCCAGGTCGCCCACTCCCCCCAGCTGAATCTCTAAGGACTAGGTGCCTGCCTGCACAGGCTAGGATAACATCTTCGGAGTCTAAGGCCAATCTATTAATACATGGTAGCCCCAGTCCACTTCTGTGGTGGGGCCTCGGGTATGGGCAGGCCCAGTGGCGAAGAGCTGGGTTCTTCCGTGCTGCCGGCCAGCTGGCGCCGAGGATTGGGCATCCGCGCTGAGTCTGACGATCTAACAGAAGGGTGTTCGGCCGTGGTCAGGTCAGAGTGGTTCTGGGGGGGGGGGCAGGAGGAAAGTGTTTGCTCACAGGTAATGAGAGAGAGAAAGAGAGAGAGAAGTAACACCCTGTAGAAGGGAAGGGAGAAAACCATTGTGATAAACTGGACAAACAGACCCACTGGTTACAGAGACCAAGCAGGCACGCCTGAGAGGCAACAGTCGTGAGGAGGTACAGGGGATACCCAGAAAACAGAGCCAACCAACCATCTAAAAGAGAAACAATGGGCAAGGACCAGAAACAGTGCTGCGGCCTGGATGCCTTTATCTCAGTGATGTGTCTGTCCACAGCGAGCCCTGCCCCCAGTCGACTGAAAAGGAAGGCAAACAAAGCTATATTTGCAAAGGTGTTAGAGTAACAGTTGTGTTAAGCCATCAGTGGGAGGAGACCAAAAGACTGAAATGGTCGGGATCAGCCAGACTCTAGTGCAGGTGACTTGGGTGGGTCCCAGGAAGATAGGATTACAAGCAGGTAAAAGAGAAAGCTCTTTATCAGGAGAAAGCTCTTTCTAAAATGGGGCAGGACAGTCAGTCAACAAAGAGCCAGAAGGTGGCAGTGTCTACCCAGGGAGGGGCATCAGGCAGGGCCCCTGACTGAGAAGCCTTCACGCGACCACAGCCAGTCACCACGTGTGCAGTCCCATATCGCCCCTTGCCATGACCCAAGTCTGCCAGGCCTTTTCTCTCTTGGTCTGGTCCCCAGCTTGGTCTGCCCATGACAAAGTGCCTAGTCAATGACCTGTGTGCCAGCTAGCATGGCCCTGGTCTTTGAGATCTAAATAGAATCTTCTGCCTGGGCTGGGTATCTCAGTTTGTTAGAGCATCATCCTGGTATACTGTATCTCCCCATGGGTAAGATGCACCATTTTTCGAAAAAATTGAGGTCTAAAAACTGAGGTCGCCAGTCCGAAACCCTGGGCTTGCCTGGTCAAGGCACATATGGGAATTGAAGCTTCCTGCTCCTCCCCTCCTTATCTCTCTCTCTCCCCCCTCTCTAAAATAAATAAATAAAATATTTAAAGAGAAAGAAAGAAAGAGAGAGAGAGAGAGAGAGAGAGAGAGAGAGAGAGAGAGAAAGGAAGGAAAGGAAAGGAAAGAAAGAAAGAAAGAAAGAAAGAAAGAAAGAAAGAAAAGAAAAGAAAAAAGAAATGAAAAGAAAGAAAGAAAGAAAGAAAGAAAGAAAGAAAGAAAGAAAGAAAGAAAAATTTTAAATAAAAATAAATAGAATCTTCTCCTATTCCCATCTCACAGGCAGTGGGACCCCCAGCATCTGCCTCACTGTTTCCAGGGTTCAGGTGGGCTTATTTTCCATTCCCCCTGGCTGGAGTCCTATGCTGCTGACCTCCTAAGCCCCTGCCTCTCAGTTTCTGGTCCCTTCTCTTCCTTCTGCTGCGTGCCCTTCCTAGGCTGGGAGTCAGTCCCTTAGCCAGGACTTCTTGCAGAAGTTACAGCATGGGGCAACAGAGTAGACCTGGCAGGAAAAGAAACAATTTAGAATGGAATATTACAGACCCTGGTCTTTAAAAGTCCTATGGTATCAAGATCTGAATGACTTTTTTTTTTTCAAAAATAGAAAAATCCATTCTAAAATTCATATAGAATCTCAAGGGATTCTTCATAGCCAAAACACTCTTGAAAAAGAAGACCAAAGTTGGAGGCCTCACAGTTCTTGAATTCAAAGCTTACTACTAAGTGACAGTAACCGAAGCCATAAAAACAGACATATAAGTCAGTGAAATTGAAGAGAAAACCGAGAAATAAACCCTCCCATATATGGTCAAACAATCTTCAGCAAGGGTGCCAAGACCACTCAATAGGAAAAAGACAGTCTTTTCAACAGATGGTGCTGGGAAAACTGGATATTCACATGCAAAAAAATAAAACTGAACACTTACTTTACATCATTTACAAAAATTAATTCAAAGTGGATCAAAGACCTAAATATAAGAGGTAAAACTATAAAACTCTTAAAGCCTAGGGGAAAAGCTCCATGACATTGGATTTGGTAATGATTTCTTGAATATGACAGGCAACACAAGAAGAAATAGATAAATTGAGCTACATCAAAATTAAAAATTTGCCTGACCAGGCAGTGGCGCAGTGGATAGAGCATCAGACTGGGATGCGGAGGACCCAGGTTCGAGACCCCAAGGTAGCCAGCTTGAGCGTGGGCTCATCTGGTTTGAGCAAAGCTCACCAGCTTGGACTCAAGGTCGCTGGCTTGAGCAAGGAGTTACTCGGTCTGCTGTAGCCCCACGGTCAAGACACATATGAGAAAGCAATCAATGAAAACTAATATGCCACAATGGAAAAAAAATTGATGCTTCTCATCTCTCTCCTTTCCTGTCTATCTGTCTGTCCCTATCTATCCCTCTCTCTGACTCTCTCTCTGTCTCTGTCAAAAAAAATTTTTTTTTAAAAATGTCTTCCCTGGCCAGTTGGCTCAGCAGTAGAACCTCAACCTGGCATGTGGAAGTCCTGGGTTCAATTCCCAGTCAGGGCACACAGAAGAGGCGACCATCTGCTTCTTCACCCTTCCCTCTCCCTCTTCTCTCTTTCTCTCTCTCTTCCCCTCCTGCAGCCATGGCTCTGTTGGTTCGAACACATTGGCCCTGGGCACTGAGGATGGCTCCCTCTACCTTAGGCACTAAAAATAGCTCAGTTGCAAGCATGGCTCCAGATGGGCAGAGCATCAGCCTCCGACAAGGGTTGCCAGGTGGACCCCAGTCAGGGTGCATGTGGGAGTATGTCTCTGTATCTCCCCTCCTCTCACTTAAAAAAATTTTTTTTTTAATTTCTGTGTGCTAAAGGAAATGATCAACAGAGTGAAAAGACAACCCATCAAATGGGAGAAAATACTTAGAAGTCATAGATCTGATATGGGCTTAATGACCAAAGAATAGAAATAACTCCTACAACTCAACAACAGAAAAACAAACATCCAATTAAAAAATGGGGAAAGGGCCTGACCTGTGGTGGCATAATGGATAAGGAATCCACCTGGAACGCTGAGGTCGCTGATTCAAAGCCTCTGGCTTGCCCTGTCAAGGCACATACAAGAAGCAACTACAAGTTGATGCTTCCTCTACCTAACTCACCACCCCTGCCTTTCTCTCTCTCTCTCTCTCTCTCCTCTCTCTAAAATCAATAAAATCTTTTTTTAAAAATGGGCAAAGGACTTGAAAAGACATTCCTCCAGAGAGGATATGTAAATGGCCAATAAGTATATAAAAAGTTGATCTACATAACTAATCAAATCTACAATGAAATCCCACTGTACACACTTGGGATAGCTACTATGAAAAAGAAAGAGGAAAAAGAACCCCATAAAATAATAAATGCTGGTGAGGATGTGGAGAAACTGGAACTCTTATGCATTGTTGGTGAGAATGTAAAGAGTACAGACACTGTGGAGTATGGCTACAATTGGATTGGCCTTAGGAGGTAATAACAAGTAAAATAAGCCAGACTCCGAAGGACAAACACTGCATAATTCCACTTGCATGAGATACCTGGAGGAGGCAGGTTCATAGAGAACAGGAAGTAGAATGGTGGTTGCCAGGGGCTGGGGGGATGGAGAGTTACTGTTTAATGGGTACAGAGTTTTCTGTGTGGGAAGATGAGAACAGTTCTGGAGATGGATGGTGATGATGGCTGCACACCCGTGTGAATGTACTTAACACCACTGAACTGGGCACCTAGAAATGGTTACGTTGGTCAATTGTGTTATGTATGTTTTACCACAATATGTTGGTGTCTCTGCCACTGGGAATTTTTTTTTAATGTTTATTTTTTGATTTGAGAGAGAGACAGACAGACAGACAGGAGGAACATTGATCTGTTCCTGTGTGTGCTCTGACCAGGGATTGAACCGGCAACCTCTGCCCTTCTGGACGACGCACCAACCAACCAAGCTATCTGGCCAGGGCAACTGGGAATTTCTATCTGGAATTTCTACTAGGCTATGGCTCCTGCCATTTTGTCCCCTCTCCCCTCTTCATTCTTCAAACTTCTCCCCTATAGTCTTTCCTTTTGGGGTCCCTTTCCCCCAAATTCCTGTTAACAAACAAACCTTTTAAAGTTCTTTATTTCTTCATGTGTTTAACCATCTCCCTTCAGCAATGTCGCTGGCACCTCCCCTTCCTCAAGCAAAGTGGCTGATCAAGATATTTTCCCAAACAAAACTGTTCTCACCCTGCTAACTGCATTGCAAACTTGCCATCTGGTGTGTGCATTGCTCTCCTGAGAGACTGAGGAGTCCAACTCCACAGCTGAGACTCCAAACTCCGCTCTACCAGCTGCCAGGCTGAGGGCAGACCTGGGGGCCCCAGGAGTGAATTTGTCAGGGTAGAGGCTTCCTTGGGCAGCCTCTTGGCAGCCTGCCAACAGCCTTTTCTGGCAATATTCCATCTGTCTGAGCATCACATATCAAGCCTCAGATGTACAGAGTCCAGGGAGGAAACAGAGAATGATAATGACGGGGTGGGGGGGGAGAGGAGAGAGTAAGCCCCTGGAGAGGTCTGCGGGGTGAGAAATGAAGGGAATGACCGAAAGGTCTTACCGTGGATGTGAGAAGCCGGACGGGTAAACAGACAAGGCGTTCCAGGCATAGACCTGCAGAGTGGGAACAGAGAGGGCGCGATGAGAAGTCTTCAGAACAAAAACTGCCTCCTGATAAGCTCTTACCATGTGCTGGGTACTAAACACTGATAGTAGCCACAATTACCCTTGCTGCATGCCAGGCGTTGTTCTAAAGTTTAGAATCTAAACCAGCAATGTCTAATAGACATACAATGATACAATGTATGCCACAGATACAATTACACATTTTAAAGTAGTTACATTTTATTTTATTTTATTTTTAATTTACTGATTAGAGAGAGAGAGAAACATTAATTTGTTGTTCCACTTATTCTTGTATTTGTTGGTTGATTCTTGTATGTGCCCTGACTAGGGATTGAACCCTCAATCTTTGCATATCAGGTCAATGCTCTAACCAACTGAGCTCTCTGGCCAGGGTTTCTTTTCTTTTTTTTTTCTTTTTTAAAAAAATTCTATTTAGAAAATTAAATTTAACAGAGTGTTTTTATTTTTCAAAAAAGCAACAGAAACAGTCCCAGGGAGGTAAAGTACAGCATAGGGAATATAGTCAATAATATTGTAATAACTATGTATGGTATCAGATGGGTACTTAATTCACTGGGATGATCATTTCATAAGTTATATAAATGTCTAATCACATGGTGTACACCTGGAACTAATATAATACTGTACACAACTAAGGTGGTGCAACGAAGAATTGATTCTTCTCATCTCTCTCCCTTCCTGTCTGTCCCTCTCTCTGACTCTCTCTGTCTCTGTCAAAAAAAAATAGTTCTTTAAAGGTGAAATTAATTGAAAATATATTTTATTTAGCCCAATAAATGCAAAATATTATTATTTCAACATGCAATTAATATCAGAAATTATTAGCGAGATATTTTATATCCTCTTTTGTACTGTCTTGAAAATCTGATGTGAAAGTATGCTTCCTCCACCTATCTCACTGTGGACGAGGTGCACCCGGCTGGTGGCTGATCTCCTGAGCAGAGTAACCCAGATATATTCATTTTAAACATAAGCACTTTGGCTACTACATTCATTCGTTTAGTTCCCATACCCATGCTTTTGGGATTCTCATATTATAGATGAGAAAAGTTAAACACACAAAGAAAACAGTTGAGCTGGGACCTGAACCACCAAGCTCAAGTAACTGTGGGTCTCAGGTCTCCTAACCACTGTGCTGTGCTGTCACCATGATATGGCTCTTACCCCTGAGGACTTACAGAGAAAGGCTACCTGCTGGTATTACCTTCATTTTACAGAGGAGGCACTGGGCATAAGAGAAGCTAAAGGAGCTTGCCCTCCCGGTGGTCCCCCTGGGATGTGAACCTATGTGGACTGAAAACTGGGGAGAACTGGGCGTGGCCACCTGCATCTCACACTGAAGGTTAAGTCCACTTTGAAAAGTTCAAAGGGAAAATGACCCCATGGCTTGAACTGGGAAGGTAAAAAGTGCTTATACCATTATTTTACAAGGCTGCCTAAGTGTCTATCAAACAATTCACCCCAATTTATTTCAACAGTCCCTATTTGGGGACAATTTTTCACTAATATACATAGCCTTGCAATGAACTTTCTTTTTTTTTAAATTAATTTGTGTTTATATAGATTCTAATGTCACCTATGTTCCCCTTAACATTCTTGAAAAATTTGTTTTCCTATAATCCAAGAAGTTTGTATTATCCACTACTTTATAATCTTATGTTCAAATCATGTAGGAGAGAGCCCAGCAAACTCCCTGAGCCTGACCAGCCACCACTGTATACAAGAGTCCTTGCACTTGGCCACTTAAAACCCTGGTGCTTCACGTTCATCATTTCACTTTCTGATCAGGTAGACCAAGTTCATCTGCATCCAACGCTTGGTTTCGCTGACTTTCCTGCTCTGATGCGCTTCAGCCCAAGAGGAAATATTTCTGGGGCCACAGGGTTGGCCAGGGCTGCCTCCCCTATATCTACACATTATGCAAAAAGGTGCTTCTACAGGTCCTCCATTCAGCCCCCTGCTGTCAGGAAAGCCACGTTCAGAGCCCCAGGAGCCTTCAGCCTCCTGCTTCGTGGAAATGTTTGTGCAGGCTCCTGGCTCTCTCCCAGTTTCCATCCAACTGACCTTTTCTTTTCCAGCCCGGGTTTATCTCTTACTCAGCGGGCAGATTCTGCACTGGCAGCAGTCCCACTGAAACAGTTCCATAAATTGCCCTTCTAAGTTTTTAACTAGAGCAGAGGTTTTTAACCCGGGCACATGAAAGCTGGCAGGGAGGACACAAGCCCTGAGTTACTGAGCAAAACCTATATGCGTCTTCCTAGAGGGAACTTCCTTATTTTATTTATTTTAGGTTCTTTATTTTCCCTCAAGGGTCTTTATTTTCCGGTGGGCCTGAGCAGCCACCAGGTTGTACCTGGCATGAGTTTTCTGGCCAAGAGCCACCACTTCCTGACTCGTCACCGCCAGCCATGGGCTGTCCATTCAGAACCATTCATCCCAAAGAGACCTGCTGTTAGGGCTCTCTGAGCGAGCTTGGCACGTGTGTAGGTGGTGGCTGGCAGCGGTTTGTAGTAGAAATGCCTTGTCTTTGCTCTCTTGGATCCTCTTCTTGCTCCCTATGTGTCCCACAGGTGGAGGCTCAAATTCTAGTTGTGAAAAAAAAAAGGTGCAAATTACTTCCTGAGCCCTTGGGTTTCTCAGGAGCAGCAAAACCTTTCTTTTTTTTTTTTTTTTTGCATTTTTCTGAAGCTGGAAACAGGGAGAGACAGTCAGACAGACTCCCGCATGCGCCCGACCGGGATCCACCCGGCACGCCCACCATGGGGCAACGCTCTGCCCACCAGGGGGCGATGTTCTGCCCATCCTGGATGTCGCCATGTTGCGACCAGAGCCACTCTAGCGCCTGAGGCAGAGGCCACAGAGCCACCCCCAGCGCCCGGGCCATCTTTGCTCCAATGGAGCCTTGGCTGCGGGAGGGGAAGAGAGAGACAGAGAGGAAAGCGCGGCGGAGGGGTGGAGAAGCAAATGGGCGCTTCTCCTGTGTGCCCTGGCCGGGAATCGAACCCGGGTCCTCCGCACGCTAGGCCGACGCTCTACCGCTGAGCCAACCGGCCAGGGCACAGCAAAACCTTTCAGTATGAAAATTCAAAATGCCCGCAGCTTGTTGTATCCCTTGCCTTCTCTCTCTTTTTAATTACATAGTGTATTCACTGGCTAGGGCTGCCAAAACAAAGCACCATAGCCTGGGTGGCTTAAACAACATAAATGTATTTACTTATAGTTCTGGAGGTTAGAAGTCCAAGATCTAGGTGTCAACAGGGTGGTTTCTTCTGAGGCCACTCTCCTTGGCTTGTAGACGGTTGTCTTCTCCCTGTGTTTTCACAAGGTCTTCTTTCTGTGTGTGTCTGTGTCCTAATCGCATCTTCTTCTTTTTTTTATATTTTTCTGAAGTTGGAAACAGGGAGGCAGTCACACAGACTCCCGCATGCGCCCAACTGGGATCCACCCGGCATGCCCACCAGGGGGCGATACTCCGCCCATCTGGGCCGTTGCTCTGTTGCAACCAGGGCCATTCTAGCACCTGAGGCAGAGGCCATGGAGCCATCCTCAGCGCCCGGGCCAACTTTGCTCCAGTGGAGCCTTGGCTGCGGGAGGGAAAGAGAGAGACAGAGAGGAAAGAGAAGGGGAAGGGTGGAGAAGCAGATGGGTGCTTCTCCTGTGTGCCCTGGCCGGGAATCAAACCCGGGACTCCTGCATGCCAGGCCGATGCTCTACCACTGAGCCAAACGGCCAGGGCCGCATCTTCTTAAAAGTCATGTTGGATTAGTGCCCACCCTAAAATCTCATTTTAACTAAATTACTTCTTTAAAGGTCCTGTCTCCAAATATAGTCATATTCTGAGGTACTGGGGGTTAGAACTTCCACAGGAATTTAAAGGGACACAATTCAGCCCATAACACATGTTACATTTTTGTGACTATAAAAGCAACATATGTTCCTCATAGAAAACTTGGAAACTTCAGAAATGAAGAAACTAAGATCAGAATATCTGCAAAAATCACATTAAGCCTGATCAGGTGGTGGCGCAGTGAATAGAGCATCAGACTGGGACACAGAAGACCCAGGTTCAAAACCCTGAGGTCTCCGGCTTGAACGCAGGGCTGCTGGCTTGAGTGTGGAATCATAGACATGACCCCATGGTCGCTGGCTTGAGCCCAAAGGTCACTGGCGTGAGCAAGGGGTCACCACTCTGCTGTAGCCCCTCAGTCAAGGCACATATGAGAAAGCAATTAATAAACAACTAAGAAGCTACAACAAAGAATTGATGCTTCTCATTTCTCTCTCTTCTTGTCTGTCTGTCCTTATCTGTCCCTCTCTCTCACACACACACAAAAAAAAAAAAAGAAAAAGAAAAAAGAAAGAGAGAGCAATCAATGAACAAGTAAAATGCCACAACTATGAGTTGATACTTCTCATCTCTGTCCCTTACTGTCAGTCTCTGTCTGTCCCTGTCTCTTGTTAAAAAAAAAAAAAAGAACCAATGAATGCATAAATAAGTAGAATGACAAACCGATGTTTCTCTCTCTTTCCCTTTCTCTCTTTCTTCCTCTCTCTCTCTCTCTCTCTCTCTCTAAAATCAATTCTTTAAAAAAATTTTAGAAGCCCTGGCCAGATAGCTCAGTTGGTTAGAGCATTGTCCTGAAGCACAGAGGTTACCGTTTGATCCCTGGTCAGAGCACATACAGAAACAGATCGATATTCCTCTCTCTCTCTCTCTCTCTCTCTCTCTCTCTCTCTCTCTCAAGTTAATAAAAGAAATTTTAATAAAACAACAAAATAGAAAGCCACATACTGTCAGTTAGAAATGTCTTTATCAGCAAGTAGCAGAACACCTTCCCACCCCACTTCCCACACCCTGATAAGCAACAGTTTAAGAGTAAAGATACAGCCTGACCTGTGGTGGCACAGTGGATAAAGCGTCGACCCGGCTGGAACTCTGAGGTCGCTGGTTCAAAACCCTGGGCTTGCCTGGTCAAGGCAAATATGGGAGTTGATGCTTCCTGCTCCTCCCTCTCCCTTCTCTCTCTCTCTCTCTCTCTCTCTCTCTCTCTCTCTCTCTCTCTCTCTCCCCCCTCTCTAGAAATTAATAAAAAAGAAAAAATTAAAAAAAAAAAAGAGTAAAGATACAGTGTCCGTAAAGTCATGGTGCACTGTTGACTGGTCACAGGAAAGCAACAGAAGACGATAGAAATGTGAAATCTGCACCAAATAAAAGGAAAACCTTCCCCATTTCTGTAGGATGATGTGGCAGCATGTGCGTGTGTGCAGATGAAGACATAACACCATGTATACAGCGGAGCAGCCCACGGCCATGCCAGTCAAGATGTGGATGGTACAGAGGAAAGTTCAGTGTGTTCTGTGGCTCGCTAAATTCGAATCTGTGACCAAAGTGCAACGTAAATATCGGCGCCTTTATAACAAAATGCCACCACATAGGAATAACATTACTCGGTGGGATAAGCAGTTGAAGGAAACCGGCAGTTTGGTGGAGAAACCCCGTTCTGGTAGGCCATCAGTCAATGACGAGTCTGTAGAGGCTATACGGGATAGCTACCTAAGGAGCCCTAAAAAATCTGTGCGTGAGCCCACATTGAACTGCACTGAATAGGTATAAAACTGGGAGAGTTTTCCTTTTATTTGGTGCAGATTTCACATTTCTATCGTCTTTTGTTGCTTTCCTGTGACCGGTCAAAAGTGCACCATGACTTTACGGACACACTGTATTTAATGAGCCCAGTGCAAAAGTCTGCAAATAGGTGGTTCCTGGCCTTGGTTTGGTGGTGGTAGTAATATTAGGATCAACATATCTATGGCTCTCTTGGTCTTTCATTTATGGTGTCAAGAAAGCTGCCACTCCAGCCATTCTATCCAGGTTAAAGCAGAAAGAAAGGGACTATGCCAGTGACACCTGTCCCTTTTCCTACCAGCAGCTTCTCAGAAATAACCCTAGCACTCTTCCACCTTCACTGAGCGGGACAGGGTCACATGGCCGCCCTGAGATGCAAGGCGGACTAGGAGGGTGAGTGGTTAGCCCCTCTTACCTCTAGAAGAAACAGGAAAGGGAAAAGTTAACAGAAAAGGGAGATGAGCCCTGGCCGGTTGGCTCAGCGGTAGAGCGTCGGCCTAGCGTGCGGAGGACCGGGTTCGATTCCCGGCCAGGGCACACAGGAGAAGCGCCCATTTGCTTCTCCACCCCTCCGCCGCGCCTTCCTCTCTGTCTCTCTCTTCCCCTCCCGCAGCCAAGGCTCCACTGGAGCAAAGATGGCCCGGGCGCTGGGGATGGCTCTGTGGCCTCTGCCTCAGGCGCTAGAGTGGCTCTGGTCGCGACATGGCGACGCCCAGGAAGGGCAGAGCATCGCCCCCTGGTGGGCAGAGCGTCGCCCCTGGTGGGCGTGCCGGGTGGATCCCGGTCGGGCGCATGCGGGAGTCTGTCAGACTGTCTCTCCCTGTTTCCAGCTTCAGAAAAATGAAAAAACAAAAACAAAAACAAAACAAAAAAGAAAAGGGAGATGAAACAGGAAAGGGAGAACTGGAATGAAGTTAGCTACACACAGAAAATTTCTAATGTCTATGCCTTTCAAGGTCCAGGACAGCTGCTGTCACCTCGTTTCCACTGCCAGCAAAGACACAGAAAGATCCTGAGCCCAAGACCAACAACTCAAATGACAAATAAGCAACATTGGTGGTGAAGACAAAGTTCACAAAAAAGGAAAAACAAACAGCCCTTAAGCAAATGAAGACATGCTCCACTCTCATAACATCATCAATTTGCCTTGACTGGATAGCTTGGTTGGTTAGCGCCTTGTCCTGATACGCAAAGGTTGTGGGTTCAATCCCTAGTTCGGGCACATACAGGAACAGATCAGTGTTTTTCTCTCTCCCTCTCTCTCCCATCCTTTCTAAAATAAATACATTTTTTAAATGTTTGCTGCCAGATGGTCACTAGACTTACTGTATTTCCCCATGTATAAGACGTTCCCATGTATAAGACACACCTTAATTTGAAAAAAAAAAGTATTACATAAAGTTATTGAACTCAAGTTTTATTCATCATATAATTCATACAACTCCTCATCACTGTCAAAACTCCCATCCATTAGCTTGTCCTCATCTGTGTTTGATGATGAATCACTGTCTTCAACAGTGAGTGCAAAAACAAGTACGAGCCTGGCCTGTGGTGGTACAGTGGATAAAATGTCGACCTGGAATGCTGAGGTCGCTGGTTCGAAACCCTGGGCTTGCCCGATCAAGGCATATATGAGAAGCAACTACTATGAGTTGATGCTTCCTGCTTCTCCTCTTTCTCTTTCTGTCTCTCCCTCTCTCTCCTCTCTCTAAAAATCAATTTTAAAAAAATTAAAAAAAAAACAAGCATGAAAAATGAGAAATGCAAGTAAGAAGATCTACAACCACTGTATAAGACACACTCATTTTTTAGAGCCCAAATTTTTTGAAAAAGTGTGCATCTTATACATGGGGAAATACAGTATTTAAAAAATTGAAATAACATCATAACTCCCCTTTGCACCTATCAGATTGGCAAAAATCCAAATATCTGAAAGCATACTGGGTTGGTGAGACTGTGGGGAAGCTGGCACTCTCACGAATGAAGGGGAAAATGGGACAATCAGCCCTAGCCAGGTAGCTCAGTAGATAAAGTGTCAACCCAGTGCACCAGAGATCTCGAGTTTGACCCCCAGTCAGGGCACGTACAAGAAGCGATCAGTGAGTACACAACTAAATGGAACAAAACTAAGTGAAACAAATTGATGCTTCTCTCTCTCTCTCTCTCTCTCTCTCTCTCTCTCTCTCTCTCTATCCCCCCCACTCCCACTCCTCCTCTTTCTCTCTCTCTCTGTCTCACTCGAATCCATGGAAAAAATTAAAAAGAAAAATGGCACAATCCCTAAAGGATTTCACTGAGATGCCGCATCAGCTGACCCAAAGCCCACCCTGCCGTGACAATTCCTATGAAATGACAATAAATGTCCTCACTGACTAAGACAGGTTCAGTAGGGATTCTTTTTTCAGTAGGGTTTCCATTATCTGCAACCAAATAATGTCCCTATCCCCAAACCCTCAAGCTAAGGATCCAAGTGGTTCTGTCCAGAGTCTAACTGGGTCATCATTTTGTGATGAACCAAATCCAAACAGGTACAGCAGGTCCAAAAGCTGAGATCATTCCTAAGGGCAGAATCTCTTCCAGAGAGCTGGCTGTGAGCCCATTCCAAAAACAGTGGGTGGGCAACTGCCTAGGGCAACATTCAGTCCTTGTGATCATGAGATGGGGCTGCATCTGAGTGGTTCATAGTTCTGGTGGAATCCAAATGTAGAGATGATCCTAAGACTTAGAACCTTAGAACCTGGTGTGATAAGAAGTCTTCCTTGATCCTTCTTGACCTGATATTCTAGTGTGTCCAGCTATTTGGTATGTCTGATCGTCTTCATTTGAATTCCTTCCTCACGGAGCCCCTTTCTGGTTCCTGTGTATCCCCAAACTCTGAAGGCCATACCACTGTGAATGAGTGTATTGGCCTTCTGTTTGTCTTTTGAAATATCACTAGTGAAGAACAGATAGGCCCAGAGGAATCTCACAGTCCTCACACACAACATTCCTCACTAATAACTCCCCTTGTCTGAGATGTGGTTAAAGACAGCTGGCTCCTGCCCTCAAGCTCCTCTGCCTCAGGTACTGCATTTCATAGTCCATGCCCTCTAAACTGAACCCAAGGACCAGGACCAACTCCCCCGCTAGTCACCGTCAGAGTGGACAGCAGCACATGTGTACTGCAGCCCCATCCGCATTAGGTCCACAACAACCCTGCCCAAGTGTTCTCTGCAGCAACAATGAGATTTCGTGGCTTCTGGAGTTGGGAGTTTTCGTGTCTCTGTGGATCTGAAGGACATGGTTTGCTCTATTCAGAGATGCAGGTGGGCCAGGACAAAGGCATAATCAGCGGAACCTCACCAGGGTTGTATTGGCATGGGGTACTCTGATGTCCCCACGTCTTAGGTCCTCACGTGGTGGGAGCAGAGAGAGGTGTACGGGTGGGCCTGGTGTCCCTGGTAGTAGTTCATGTTTGATCATGTTGCAGCCAGTGGTGGGCAGAAGGAGGGTGTAAGGCATGTGGGGTTTTTGGCAAGAATACAACACTCAGAGGATGTCCAGGTGGGCCTCAGTGCCTTGGGGATGTAATGGCTGTATCTCCAAAGATGTGTAGATGCTGCCTTCTCCTTGACATCTCTCCAGCCCCCAGAAGGCCTTCGTCTGTGGGGCTGGCATTCTTCCAGACTCCTCTCAAACTCTACTTCCAGCAGGGTCCTGCCAGCAGCCTTCCACCCACTCTGATAATTGCTTTCAGCACGTGCATGTTTAATTTATACTCTGCCATTCATTTGTGGTTGTTTGCAGGTTGTATCCTGTGTGGATGTTATGTGTAAGGTGGATCTAGGCCCCTGAGATAAGAATCTATCTTGAGTTGTTTTGGAATTGCCACCTTTCTACACACACACACACACACACACACACACACACACACACACACCAACTAGAATTTAAATAGGCCATTACATAACAGATAAAAATGCTTGTAAATGAGTTAGCATCACGGACATTCAGGGGTTGGCCCCCACTGTAAACAAGCACTATATAGGTGAAAAGCTGAGTTTTCAAAGCTGCAGAATATGTACAAAAGGGCTCTTGTACATTTCATCTATTTGCATCTGTTTGCAAGCATCTGTTTGCCCTGATAGAGATGTTAGAATTACAAAACATGTGGGAAGCCTGTTGCATAACCTCATGGAACATATTGACCCGGGAATACTCTTCATGAAACTGGCAAGTAACTAAAATAACACTTTTCGGGCATCTCATCCTCCTGCCTTAGTACATACATGTTGAAAGAAATTAGGGTCAGAAGAATTTGCTCGGGCCTTGGAAAATCTAAAAGGGCTTTTTCTAAAAGTCTTTACTATGAGAGTCCTTGAAATAGCGGTATAATTTAAATGATTTATTTGTGTTCTTTGGCTTTTTAGAAAGTGTTTTCTTTTTAATAAAAAATGAAAGTCAAGGTGCAAATTCCCAAGTGTTCAGGAAGACCAAGGTTCAGGGTGGCTCCTGACCACAAGGGGGCGCTGTCTACATAGTCCTGGGCTAAGGAGCCAACTATGGCGACTCTGGCTGTGCCCAGCCTCTCAGCGTAGCTGACTTAACCTCCTTTCTGCAGCCCAGGTGCAAGAGTTGGGGTGGACACCAGACCTCTTCTCCTACTCAGGCAGCTCCCACAGCGGGTGTATATCTGGGGTACAGAGGGCCGTGAGTGGTCAGGCTGGGAGGAGATCATATTTAAATTACAGCCTGGGCAGAACTGCTGTGCTGGCAGCTTTGCCCAGGAGCCAGGAGGGCGGTGGCATCTGGGGCATGACCTTGGGTGCTGTGGTGCTGGTTAGGGTGCTGGGTGGAGCCTGGCTGGGTGTGGCAACCACAACACAGATGGGGGCTGCACAGGGCCTATGAGGAGCCACTCTGCTGTCTGGCCAGCCTGTCTCCACCCTGGGGCTGTGTGATGTGGCCCAGGCAAAGTCCACATTTTTCAGCGACGTCCTCTGTGGCCTGGCTTCAATCTCCCTTCTTCTAAAAGTAGCTCTTCTCCAGCCCAGCTGGATGACCTGCCTTTCTCCCAAAAGACTTGTACTTTACTTAATTCATTTATTCATTCACTTATTCACGTATGCAGTAAGCACTTATTGCATGCCCACTGTAGCCAGGCACTGTGGAGATACAAGATGTTGTCTTTGCCTTCACAGACACTACAGCCTTATGCCTCTGTGTCTCTATTTATGTTTTTTCCCACCCTTCTCTGCCAGGCCAGATTTTACCATCCTTCAGTGACCTCCTCAAGCCTTTCCAACTCTAGAAAGTCCCTTCTAAATTACTCCCAAGTGAGGACAGGGACCTCGTCTGTCTCAATCGCTGTTTTTATCCTAAGTGCGTAACGCAAGTAGGGGCTGAATAAATATTTGTTGACTTGAATGAATGAGGTGTTCTTGTTTGTGTCTGACTTCACACAGCCTGATTGCTTAAAACTTTCACTTGGCAAATCCTCAAGCCCTGCCTGTGACCTTTCTCCTACTGAACTGTTGTGTTTCTGACCACTCGACTGATGCTTGGTGGTCCAGTTAGGCAAAGCTCTTGAGCTGCAAGGAATAGAAAGGAATTTATTGGCTCATTGAACCACACCACCAGGGGATGGAGAGGAAGGGCTGAGCCTGCCTTAGGAGCCACGAGGAACCTGGTATTCTAGTGTGGAGACCCTCTGCCGTCATCATGGCTCTGTCTTGCCACTCATCGTGTCCTCATCCCCTGCTTCTGCAAACAAGTTTTCACCACCCAGAACATGTCTGTCAGCCAGTCCAGTTTAACGTCCTTTGAGCTTAGAAATCCAGGAAGAATAGGGTTTTCCTCTTCGGCTCCAATTTTTAAATCCTGGTGAAAGTTCTGATAAGCTTGTTTGTGTTTTTTTTATATATTACATGCTCTTCCCTTGAACCAAGCACTGTGGCTAGGTACAGTAATGTAGGATGGTTGGCAGCACCTACTTGAATGGCAGCGTTAGACTAGAGAAGAAGCAATTGAACCCCAAAACATGCATCAGAGAAACAGACAAAGCCATTGGGAAGAGATGGGACCCTCAACCTGAGGTGTACCTATAACAGATGTAGTGCTTATGTTTTCATGTTATTCCCTGGTATTGGGGACGGGGCCATACATGCCCATAGCACCTTTATGGACAATAAGAGCTTGATGGATATTGGCTAATTTATAGGAAGAGGTTTTTTTGTGTGTGTTGTTGTTTTATGGCTAAAAACCCTGGTGGATCTCCCCTACTTGGCATGAAGCTACAGCTCTCCATCTTGGGTGGGGTCATCTGTCTGGTCTCAGTTCTGGAACTAGAGAGAGCCTGTAGCCATGTTATGACCTCAGTTTTTACTTCTGGTTTTCCTTCTGAGAAAACCCTCTGAGCCCAGCAGTGTGAGTAATCTGGCTTTCTGTCTCAAATGGGGAATGGCTCAGAGACTGGTTTTTCTATTTGTGTTTCTGTGTTTATTTTGGTAGAAAGCAAAGAAGGCAACTTTGTAAAATGACATCTGCGGGTGGTCTCCGGAGTGTGGTCATTTCAAAAAATTAGGCATTTCTCTCAGAAGAGCTCCAGGATTTCAATGCCCTGTTGGGTAATACAATATTATTGTACTTATTTCTTTGATGAGGAAACTGAGGCTGAGTGATGGTCATGTGCCCAAGGTCACAGGGCTGTGGGAGGTGGGGAGGAGGGTGGCAAGATGTATCTGGATTAAGAGCCATGTGACAGAGGTTTTGAGTACCTTGAATCATTAAAGCTGCACAGCCATCCGCTGAGGTCAGAATCAGAAGACAGACTTGGTAAAATGCGTACACCTTGTCCAAGGTCATAGATGCAAGTGAGTCCAAAGCCCATTTCCTAGCCTGACCTGTGGTGGCGCAGTGGATAAAGTGTCGACCTGGAACACTGAGGTCGCCAGTTCAAAACCCTGGGCTTGCCCGGTCAAGGCACATATGGGCGTTGATGCTTCCTGCTCCCCGCCTACTCTGTCTCTCTAAAATGAATAAATAAATCTTAAAAACAAAAATTAAAAAAAAAACAAAGCCCATTTCCTTACCCTCTGTGACCTTGCACAGGTCACCTTACCTCCGCGTGCCTTCATTTCCTAATCTGTAAAATGGGGATAATAATTGTACTTGCCTCATGGGTTCGGTGTGAGGGTTAAATGAAATGACACCTGCATGTAGTAAGAGCTCAAGGTGGATGCTGCTGCTGTTGTTGTTATAATACCATTACACCTCCCTGAGGGTCATGAGTCGGGCCACTCCCTGTGGCAGGAGAACCAGATCTCATGCGAGTCCTGTCCCAGGCCCAGGTGCTGCTGAGGCCCAGCTGCAGGAGCATGGGAAAGTCTGCAAAGAGAATAAAGGGAACAAAGGCTCCAGGTGCTCCGCTGGTGCTTTGTCTGGCTGAGGCCCCATTTCCTGCTTGATCAGATTGCTCTTGGCTGGCTGGGCTCATGGAGCTGGCCCCTCCTTGCTGCCCCTACCAGCTGAGGGCGGACGCCTGGGCCCGGGGATGCAGGACAAGGCCAGGCTGGGCAGTGTATTTCCTTTCTGGAGCCCAGCCTGTGGGTCACAGAGGCCGAGACCCAAGCAGGAAGCCTTGGGGCACTGGGCCTCCTTCCAGCCTTGTGACCTCAGTGAAAACACCCACCTGATTGGGTGGCCTTGGGCGTAGAGGCTGGGGCTCAGGGACCAGGATCAGAGACCTGGGATTGAATGCCAGCCTAGTAATGAAGCAGTAGGGTGACCCTAGACAAGCTGCCTTTTTTTGTGCATATCAGTTTTGCTAATATATAGATTCAGACATTCGGGCTGGTTCACAGATAAAGCTCTTGCAAGGCCCTAAACTTTTTCTAGGGTGCCCAACACGGCCTGTGGGAGATGGCCCAGCGAACCCAATCGAGGGCGGTCTTAACAGCAAGCCCTGGCCCGCCTCCCATCACCCTCTCCTGCTGCTGCTCCAAGCTGCCAGCTCCTTTGCGCTCCTCGAACAGGAATGTGTTCCTGCCTCAGGACTTTTGCACTTGTCCCCTTGTGCTGGAACACTCTGTACTCTGGGCACTGGCATGGCTGTCCTTGTCGCTCAGGTCTTAGTTCTCAGGTGTTATCTCCTCAGAGAAGCTTTCTTTGGTCACACCTAGACTAGCCCCTGCCTTGGTCCTTTTCATCAACCTCACCCTGTTTCGTTTCACTCAGAGCACTTGTCTCTCTCTGAAGGTATCTTGTTACTATTCTCTCACCCTTTGTTGTCTGTCTCTCCACGGGCAATCCCCCATCAGGGCACAAGAATCAACCGATGAATGTATAAATGGGTGGAACAACAAACTGATGTTTCTCCCTCTCCTTCTCTCTCTCAAAAAAAATCAATCAATAAATAAAAGTTTGAGAAAACTAATTATGGCAATCTATTATTAAAAAAAAAAGCAAGGGTCTTGTCTGTCTTTCCTTCCACTGCTTCCGCTCTGTCGAATACCTTCCCTCCACGTAAGTCCTGTGTAAGAAGTCACAGTGTCTGTTCCCAGCATGCTTCTCTGCTCTGGGCAGTGGACCAAACATGTGATGAGGCAGCATTCCTGGAGTGAAAACACACTTTCACATGTGGGTGCCTCATTGGCACCTCACGCGGAGCTACCTGTAGGACAGGTAGGGTGAGGTCTGAAGCTCCGTTTTATGGATGAGAAAACTGAGGCGCCCAGAGGTTTACTGAACTTGCCTAAAGTCGTATGTGTCATGATGGCAGAATCTTAGGAAGTACTTTCCAGGACCCCACGCCAGACATGGGAATGCCTTAAGAGAAAAAATTCACATTTCAATACAATATACAGATGATGTATTATAGAATTGTACACCTGAAACCTATATCATTTTATTAATCAATGTCACCCCAATGAATTAAATTTTTTTTTTGCTAGACTGGTGGAGGCACAGTGGATAGAGCATCAACCTGGGATACTGAGGTCTTAGGTCCAAAGCTCTGAGGTCACTGGCTTGAGAGCAGGCTCACCAGCTTGAGCACAGGGTCACCAGCTTGAGCGTAGGATCATAGACATGATCCCATGGTCGCTGGATTGAACCCGAGGGCTCTGGCTAGAGCCTAAGATCACTGGCTATGCTAGAGCGCCCCGGTCAAGGCACATATAAAAAGCAATCAATGAACAACTAAAGTGCCACAATGAAGAATTGATGCTTCTCATCTCTCTCCCTTCCTGTCTGTCTTGCACTCACACACTAAGAAATAAAAATAAAGTAAACATAAAAATTAAATAAAATAAAGTTTAAAAAAACTTATTGATTTTCGAGAGGGGAGATGGGAGAGAAAGAGACAGGAAAGGAAAGAGATGACACACAATAAATTCAATTTTTAAAAATTCACATTTCAAACCCATGTTTCCATCGGGTCATGTTATCGACATATACATATTCAAAATGACCACATAAGGCGGTAGTACTATCTCTGAGATTCTTTTCTGCTCTAAATTTTTCTAGGATTCTGTGATATGTGTTATTACCTTAAGTCTCATCTAGAAAAATTCTAAAATCCTTGCCCTCTTCCATGGCTAAGCAATCCCAGTGTCTTCCCTCTTCTTCCGCTCTGGAATCCCAGTAGTGCCTCTACTTAGTACCTAAGTCTATATATAGTACCTAGTACTCTACATAGTCATCCATCACTCTCAGTTTCATATGTATTCAACTGCAGATGAGGCTCAGAGAGGGGAAAGGACTGCCCACCAGGAGAGTAGCAAAGGCAAATCTAGAACTCAACTGTAGAACCAGCTGGTCTGACTGAAGCAGGGCATCCTTCCCACCCCACTCATCTGTTTGTGAAGTCACTTCTAACTGCACAGAAGGTGGTGTTCTTCACGGCATAAATTGTTAAAATCATAACGCCACATTTAGACGCCTTTATTAGCTCATTAAGGGCTTATTAAGTCTTGCCATGGAGTTCTGCTTAATCTACAGCAGGGAGGGAGGAAGTGAGATGCTCTGGTCTGCAGCCGGCTGATGGAACATATGGCAGTCCTCCTCAGGAGGGCAGAAATCTAAACAACTAGCAGCCTTATCAATATGCCCTTGTGGGTGTGCAGCCTTCACAGAGACGGTGTGGAAGGATGTGCTTCAAAATGCCAATGGTGGCTTCTCTGGGTGATTTTCACTCTCTACTTTATGTATTTTGATATGGTCTGATAATATATATATATATAAAGGCAGGGAGAAAGAGTCAGGAATATGAAGTTGCTCCTGTATGTGTCCTGACCGGGGATTTGAACTAGCAACCTCCATGCTCCAGGACAATGCTCCAACCAACCGAGCTATCCGCCTAGGGCTTAATTTTTACTGATGTTTAGAGCAACAGAGGAAAGGAGAGAGAGGGAAGAGGGAAGCATTTATTTGCTGTTCCACTCAGTTGTGCATTCTTTGGTTGTTTCCCATATGTGCCCAGATGGGGGTCAAACCCTCAACCTTGTCATTTCGGGACAACGCTCTTAAATGACTGAGCTAACTGGCCAGGGTCCATCTAAATTTTTTTTTTTACAATGAACAAGCATTTTCTTTATAGCAGAGGGGGAAAGTCATTTTCATCTTGAAAAGCAATTGTAAAAAAGCCCCTCAATAGAAATAAAGGAACAAGAAGAGCCCCGGCCAGATAGCTCGGTTGGTTAGAGCATCATCCAGAAGCACTGAGGTCACTGGTTCGATTCCTGGTAAGGGCACGTACAAAAACAGATCGCTGTTCCTGTCTCTCTTTCCCTCTCTCCCTTCCTCTCTCTCTCTAAAATCAATAAATTAAATAATAATAAAAAAGAACAGGAAGAGAGCTTGATAGGTGTGTGACCAGTGTTCTCAGTCAAATTGCTCTGGGGATGTAATACAGGTAGAATGTGTGTCAGCCACACATGGACCCTCCGCTTGGTGGGCATTCCAAATATTAATGTAATAAGGACTCATTAGACAGCTTACTATGAATGAGGCCAACGATTATAATCCTCTTGGCACTGTCTTTGAACAGCTCTGGTGTTTCTCAGGATTCTAATGATTAACATCACAAGCCCTTCCCAAAGATTGCACCGTGTGTTGAGAGAAAACCAACAAGTGAGATGACTGGTTTGTGGGAGATAGGATGATAGTTCGTGAGTCAGAACTCATTCAGAGCTTTGGAGTTTCCAGGCCGTTAACCGATCTGCCTGAACCAATATTAGGGTCAGTCCAGGTCAGATTGTGTACGTACGTGCTTTCCCGCCCAGCTCCCCCGGGGCCGGCTCCCAGCTTCATGCACGCACACGCACACAGGCGCTCACAGGCTCCTCAGCCATACTTCCTGGGAAGGGCACGGGCACGCTTGGCTTCTTCACCTGTGCACCCTCCTGAGTGTGCTGAGCTGTAAACTGCCAAATAAGAACCAGAAAAGGGTAGCATGACTTGTGGTGGCGCAGTGGATTGGGGCGTCAACCTGGAATGCTGAGGTTGCTGGTTTGAAGCCCTGGGCTTGCCTGGTCAAGGCACATATGGAAGTTGATGCTTCTTGCTCCTTCCTCCCTTTCTCTCTCTTTCTTTAATGAATAAAATTTAAAAATAAAACAACAGAAAAAGATAAATAAATATCAGTACTTCCTTTCTCATAAATGTTGCAGCAGTCTAGCCATAGCCTGAGAGAGTGTTTTTTTTGTTTTTTTTTTTTTTCATTTTTCCGAAGCTGGAAACCGGGAGGCAGTCAGACAGACTCCCGCATGCGCCCGACCGAGATCTACCCGGCACGCCCACCAGGGGGCGATGCTCTGCCCATCTGGGGTGTCACTCTGTTGCATCCAGAGCCATCCTAGCGCCTGAGGCAGAGGCCACAGAGCCGGGCCATCTTTGCTCCAATGGAGCCTTGGCTGCGGGAGGGGAAGGGAGAGAAGAGAGGAAGGAGAGGGGGAGGGGTGGAGAAGCAGATGGGCGCTTCTCCTGTGTGCCCTGGCCGGGAATCGAACCCGAGACTCCTGCACGCCAGGCCGACGTTCTACCACTGAGCCAACCGGCCAGGGCCAGAGAGTGTATTTTGTGAATAATCAGAAACAACCTACAGGTGTCTCAACAGCAGTCCGTTATTGTACATTATGGTATAACCAGGGAATACGATACTATGCAGCTGTTAAAATAATAGGGTAGATCTATGAAAAGTGACATAGGAAATAGTCGGCTTTAAGAATAAGAAGGGGCCTGACATGTGGTGGCGCAGTGGATAAAGCGGCGACCTGAAACACTGAGGTTGCCAGTTCGAAATCCTGGCTTTCCTGGTCAGGGCACATATGGGAGTTGATGCTTCCTGCTTCCCCCTTCCTCTTCTTGCTCTCCCTCCTCTCTAAAATGAATAAATAAAAAAAAATATTTAAAAAAAAAAAAAAGAATAAGAAGGGCTGCCTGATCAGGTGGTGGCGCAGGGATAGAGCGTCGGACTGGGTTGCGGAGGACCCAGGTTCGAGACCCAAGGTCTCCAGCTTGAGTGCGGGCTCCTCTGGTTTGAGCAAAGCTCACCAGCTTGGACCCAAGGTCGCTGGCTTGAGCAAGGGTTACTCGGTCTGCTGAAGGCCCATGGTCAAGGCACATATGAGAAAGCAATCAATGAACAACTAAGATGTCTCAACAAAAAACTGATGATTGATGCTTCTCATCTCTCTCCGTTCCTGTCTATCTATCCCTCTCTCTGACTCTCTGTTCCTGTAAAAAAAAAGAGAGAGAGAGAGAGAATAAGTGGGGCCTGCCTGACCTGTGGGGGCGCAGTGCATAAAGTGTCGACCAGAAATGCTGAGGTCGCTTGTTTGAAATCCTGGGCTTGCCTAGTCAAGGCACATATGGGAGTTGACACTTCCTGCCCTGCTCCCTTCTTTCTCTCTCTCTCTCCTCTCCTCTCTAAAATGAATAAATAAATATCTAAAAAAAGAAAAAACTTAAAAAAAAAAAAAAAAGAATAAGAGGGCCTGACCAGGCAGTGATGCAGTAGGTAGAGCGTCAGCCTGGGAAGCGGACAACCCAAGTTCAAACCCTGAGGTTGCTGGCTTGACTGCGGGGTCACTGGTTTGAGCACGGGATCATAGACATGACCCCATGGTCACTGGCTTTAGCCCAAAGGTTTCTGGCTTGAAGCCCAAGGTCACTGACTGGAGCCCGAGGTCACTGTCTTGAGCAAGGGGTCACTGGCTCAGCTGTAGCCCCCCAGTCAGGGCACGTATGGTATGCGAAAGCAATCAATGAACAACTAAGGTACCGCAACTATGAGTTGATGTTTCTCATGTCTCTCCCTCCCTGTCTGTCCTCTCTCTGTCCCTCTGTCTCTCTCGCTAAAAATAAAAATTAAAAAAAAAAAAAAGAGCCTGACCTGTGGTGGCACAGTGGATAAAGCGTCGACCTAGAAATGCTGAGGTCGCCGGTTCAAAACCCTGGGCTTGCCTGGTCAAGGCACATATGAGAGTTGATGCTTCCAGCTCCTCCCCCCTGTCTCTGTCTCTGTCTCTCTACTCTCTAAAATGAATAAATTAAAAAAAAAAATTTAAAAAAAAAAAAAAAAGAATAAGAGGGATGACCCTGGCCGGGTAGCTCAGTTGGTTAGAGTGTCGTCCGGATACTCAAGGTTGCAGGTTTGATCCCCAGTCAGGGCACATACAAGAGTCAACAAATGAGTGCCCAAATAAGTGAAACAACAAATCAATGTTTCTTTCTCCACCTCTCTCTCTAAAAATACATAAATTTTAAATAAAAGTAAAAATGTAACAGATTTTGCAGTCATAGGTTTGAATTTAAAATTCACACACACACACACACACACACACATGCACACACATACATTTACACACACATTAATCCCACATATATATATTAGTCCCTCCTTATCCACAGGCAACCACAATCTGAAAATATTAAATGGGCAATTCCAGAAATAAACAATTCTTAAGTGCTGAATTCTGAGTAGGGAGGTGAGCTCTCCGCCAGTCCACCCTGTCGGGAATCATCCCCCCGGCCTGCATCTCCATAGTGTACACACCCCTCACCCCTCAGCCACTTAGTGGCCGTCTCTGTTGTCAGATGAACTGTTGAGGTGTCACAGTGTTGTGTTCAAGTGACCCTGATATTACCTCATAATGGCCCCAAAGTTCAAGAGTAGTGATGCTGGCAATTTGGATATGCCAAAGAGAAGCCAGAAAGTGCTTCCTTCAAGTGAAAGGATATATATATATATATATATATATATATATATATATATATATATATATATATATATATATCTTATGATCTCATTGTTGAAAAAAGTATATATATTACATATGCTTTGATAATATGAAAGGATAAGTGTCCTAATATTAGCAGTTATAACTCCAGGGGATCGGGATATGAATTTTTTCTTTATGCTTATCACAATTTTCTAATTTTTCTATAAAGAACATGATTAAGTAATAAAAGACAAAGGTTATTTAAATGCATCTTCAGCTAGTTTTTAATCTATAAGCGCTCAAGGTAAGCTTGTCCCCTCTAGAAGGGGCTGACTGAGCCTGTGACTAGGAGTCAGGTTTGTGCTGTGTGTGACCTTGGACAAGCTACCTGGAGTGGGAGGTATTTGTCCCTCTCCCCCACCTTTTTTTTTAGAGAGAGGCAGGGAAAGAGAGAAACAGAAACATTGACCTGTTCTGTATGTGCCCTGACTGGGGATCGAACCAGCAACCTCTCCAGACAACCCGAGCTATCCAGCCAGGGCTTAATTTTTTATACATTGATTGATTTTTAGAGAGACAGAGAGAGAGGAAGAAGAGAGAAGAGAGGGGGAAGGGAAGTATTCATTTGTTGTTCCACTTAGTTGTGCATTCATTGGTTGCTTCCCATGTGTGCCCGGACCAGGGATTGAACCTGCAACCTTATAGTTTTGAAATGATGCTCTAACCGACTGAACTAACCGGCCAGGGCCTGTCCCCATTTTTTACAGACAGACACAGATGCACAGAAAGGACCAATAATGTGCCCAAGATTCCACAGCTCCTGGGGCCAGAGCTGGATTTTGAACCCAGCTGATCTGATTCTGGGTCCAGGATTTTCTACATAACATCTCAGCCACCCCTCTCTGAGCCTCATCTCTACAATGACAGGTCAGAATACCATCCCTTTCAGCTGAAAATACTCAGTGTCCACAGGGAGCTGCCCCTCCCCCATCATTCCTGGGGCATCACAGGCCTGCACAGTTGTTGTGCCCTATTTGTGGGGTGCCAGCCTTTCCCAGGCCCGGAATCCAGGCTGAGGTTTGCAGAACTCAGGCCTGCCTAGGGCCCTCTGGAGGAGGAGGGGGAGGTGCTCTTTGGCCGGGCATCTGGCCCGGTGCCTGCAGAAGCAGGCAAGAACTGCCCACGAGAACTGGCTGGGGGCCGGGAACTCGTCTCTCCCTTTCAACAGACACAGGCAGTCTGTTGAGATTCTGGAAACATCTGACCTTTGCAGAACATCTTAAGAGTTGTCAGGGAGGGCTGGAGGGAGGTCCCCGGCTCTCTGTTAGCGCTTTAACCCTTTCCACACAACCCTGAACAACAAAACAAAGAAATCAGTTTCCAAGGCACGAGAGAGATTTGTTGGGCCTGTTTTCCTGGTGGTTGTCTGGGGAGGTAGATCACACCTGGAGGCACAGAAAAGACTTTTTGCCCAGAGACCTCAGCGTCATTTTCTCAGTTCCAGGGCTCAGGGACAAAGGGCCTGGGCGACTGGACAGAGGGCCTGGTGGGAGGAGAGGCACTGAGAGGAACAAAGTGAGTAGCTTCGACTGACAGAGCCATGTTCCTTCATTCATCCTACCCATGGTTTCAGGGCACCTACTAAATGCCAGGCACTGGCCCTGGCCGGTTGGCTCAGTGGTAGAGCGTCGGCCTGGCGTGCGGAAGTCCCGGGTTCGATTCCCGGCCAGGGCACACAGGAGAGGCGCCCATCTGCTTCTCCACCCCTCCCCCTCTCCTTCCTCTCTGTCTCTCTCTTCCCCTCCTGCAGCCAAGGCTCCATTGGAGCAGAGATGGCCCGGGCGCTGGGGATGGCTCCTTGGCCTCTGCCCCAGGCGCTAGAATGGCTCTGGTTGCAACAGAGTGACGCCCCGGATGGGCAGAGCATCACTCCCTGGTGGGCGTGCCGGGTGGATCCTGGTCGGGCGCATGCGGGAGTCTGTCTGACTGCCTCCCTGTTTCCAGCTTCAGAAAAATACAAAAAATAAATAAATAAATAAAAGCCAGGCACTTGTGTCAGGCTCTGGTGACACAATGGCCCGGTAAATCCAGATACATGTGTTGGGTGCTTTGGTGGATACTCACTCCTGGGGAGTAACTGTGAATACAACGAGCTTAGTCAGGTGCCTGGAAGAGGAGCCAGCAGGGCTGAGAGGGCCAGGGTTGGGGACTTCATTTCGGAAGGTCGGGGGAGCTTTTCCAGAGGAGATGTTGGAGCAGGGATCTCAAGCTTTGCTGCTAGGAGATGGGGCATAACGTCTGTGTTACATGGAAGGTTCTGAAAGTGCAGAACCTTCGTCCGCACACCAGGCCTGCAATGTCCAAACCCGCACATTCGCGGGCTCCCCCGTGTGATTTGTACACACATGAAGGTTGAGAGGCAGTGCTAAGGGTTGACCTAGGCACAGCTTGGAAGTGGGGAGAACCCGGGTGGGAAGGAGCTTGCTGCAGGATGTGGATGGAAGTCAAAGGGTATTGGTATGTTTGTATATATTAAAAAACTTTCTTAAAGTGGGAGGGAATTGAGCATACTTTCAAGCTTTTAGGAATAAACCAGGGGGAGGGAGGGAGTGGGAGACAAAGACAACAGAGCAATGAGGAGGTGCAAGCCCCATAGGGCAGACCTCTCACCCTCTGCTGCAGACTGGAACCAAACTGAAACCTCCTGGGGAGATTTCATTTTTTAAGATTTTATTTATTAATTTTATTTTTTGTTTGTTGTTGTTTTTTTTGAAGTTGGAAACGGAGAAGCAGTCAGACAGACTCCTGCATGCACCCGACCGGGATCCACCCGACATGCCCACTAGGGGGCGATGCTCTAGGAGAGGGGGAGGGGTGGAGAAGCAGATGGGCGCTTCTCCTGTGTGCCCTGACCGGGAATCGAACCTGGGACTCCTGCATGCCAGGCCGACGCTCTACCACTGAGCCAACCGGCCAGGGCTTATTTATTAATTTTAGAGAGGAGAGAGAAGGGGGGAAGGAGCAGGGAGCATGAACTCTCATATGTGCCTTGAGCAGGCAAGGCCAGGTTTTCAAACCCGTGACCTCAGCATCTCAGGTCACACTTTATCAGGTCACCCTTTATCCATTGGAACACCACAGGTCAGGCCTCCTTGGGAGATTTTTAAAATGGTGAGGATGCTCCGGCTGGATGACCCTGCTGTGGCCAGATGGCTCAGTGGAAAAAGCGTAGACCCAGTGTGCCAGGGGTTCAGGGCACCGCAAGATGCAATCAATGAGTATACAACTAAGTGAGATGAGTTGATGCTTCTCTTTCTCCCCCCAACTCCAATCAATGGAAAAAAAAATATTTTTAATTTAAAAAATAAGCCCTAGCTGGATAGCTTAGTTGGTTAGAGCTTTATCCTGAAGCACAGAAATTGCCAGTTTGATCCCCAGTCAGGGCACATCCAGGAACAAATCGATGTTCCTGTCTCTCTCTTTCTCTCCCTTCCTCTCTCACTAAAATCAATAAATAAAAAAATTAAATAAATAAATAAATAAAATTTCTAAATAAATAAAAATGGTGATGTCTGGGCCTATATCCAGGGACTCATTTACCCAACTGCTGGTGCAGCCAGCTCCCCCAGGGCTGAGAACCAGTACAGTGGTGAGAAAATACTAGGAGCTGAAGGGTGAAGGATTGGAAGTGGGTGAGGACCGGAGGACCCTTTTCAGCTGGGTCTCACATTCAAGAAGGCCTCAGGTTTAGCCTTTGGATGTCACTGCCAAATGTACTTGTTCCAATAGCCATTGTATTTGTGTGGCTGTGTGAGATGCAGTAATTTAATGTGTCTAAAATAACTGCATTTTTGGCCTGACCTGTGGTGGCGCAGTGGATAAAACATCAACCTGAAAATGCTGAGGTCACCGGTTCAAAACCCTGGGCTTGCCTGGTCAAGGCACATATGGGAGTTGATGCTTCCAGCTCCTCCCCCCCTTCTCTCTCTCTGTCTCTCCTCTCTCTCTCTCCCTCTGTCTCTCCCTCTCCTCTCTAAAATGAATAAATTAAAAAAAATAATAATAATAAATAAATAAATATTTAAAATAACTGCATTTTTTTTTGTCACCTGGGTTTGGCATGCTCTCACTTCCCAGACCACCATCCTTTTCATGAAAGTAGCCAGGATCTCTCTCAATGCAAATAGGAAAAAGATAAGGGAGATCCCCCATCTTGAGGACTTTGGGAAGGGAAGTGCGTTGGAGGAGGGGGAGAAGGTTTAAAGGAGTTGTTGCAGCAGTGGTACAGAGAATGACCAGAGAGAGGAGTGGGCCAGCCAGGCTGTGAGGAGGGTCCCTTTGAGACTGGTAACCTGAATTTGCAGTGGCACCTTCCTCCCTGAGGAGGCTGCTCAGCCCCTGCTCAGGGCGACGTTGCAAGAAGGCGGCGTCCAGAGTTCCTAACAGCCGGTAGAAATAGAGCAGAGAGAAATATAGGGAATTGTGGTTGTTGGAATTAATAGTGGACCCCATGTTCATAAGGAGGGACTGAAGAGAAGGAAAGGCTGATGGACTGAGAGGGGTGAGGGCCAAGGGGTGTCAGAGGGAGCATGTGAAACCAGAGCACAGACAGAGGCAGGGATGCCTGAGTTTGGAATCTTGGTGATGGAAGGGTGGTTGAGGAAGCGGAAGGTCTTGGAGACCAAAGAAAATTGATGCAGACGCGTGTTCCGTGTGGATGCTGGAGTCACCCAAGGCAATGACAGGGCTGTAGGTGGAGACTAGAACTGGGAACCACATGCCATCCCAAAGTCTCTGTAACTTCAAGGGAGTGGCCAGGGGGTGAGTGGACAACCTGAGGGCTTTCTTTTTTTCTTTTTTTTTGTATTTTTCTGAAGTTGGAAACGGGGAGGCAATCAGACAGACTCCCGCATGTGCCCGACCGGGATCCACCCGGCATGCCCACCAGGGGGCGTTGCTTTGTTTCAACCAGAGCCATTCTAGCGCCTGAGGCAGAGGCTATGGAGCCATCTTCAGCGCCCAGGCCAACTTTGCTCCAATGGAGCCTTGGCTGCGGGAGGGGAAGAGAGAGACAGAGAGGAAGGAGAGGGGGAGGGGTGGAGAAGCAGATGGGCACTTCTCCTGTGTGCCCTGGCCGGTAATCGAACCCGGGACTCCTGCACGCCAGGCTGACGCTCTACCACTGAGCCAACCGGCCAGGGCAACCTGAGGGCTTTTACCGGAGGATAGAGCGTGTTTCAGGAGGAGCATGAGGTGAAACCTCAGGAGCAGAGGGAACTGGAGAGGGCTGGGCCGGGCACATGCAACAGAGCCAGGACTTGTAGGGTAGTAAAGAGGGTGCCAATTAGGTAGAGAAAAACATCAGTCAGGTGAAAGGTTTTAGTTTATGGCAGTCATTCTCAAAGTGCCCTTTCTCCCCAGCATCAGGGACATCCCCTCATCACTAGGGAACTTTTAGATATGCAAATTTTGAAGTCCCACCCTAGACCTACTGACTGAATCAGTTGGGTTGGGCCCAGCCATCTGCTTTAACAAGCTTTCTGGTAATTTTGATAGATGCTCAAGTTTGAGGCCCACAGGAACATGGTACTGGGAAAAAGTGGTACTGGTTGTGGGAGAAAATAAAACTGGATCCCAAATTTATCATCACATGAAAAGGTGGACTCCATGGCGGATTAAAATCTAAACACATTCAGCCTGACTTGTGGTGGCACAGCGGATAAATGTCAACCTGGAACACTGAGGTCACCGGTTCAAAACCCTGAGCTTGTCTGGTCAAGGTATAGACAGGAAGCAGTTAGTACGAGTTGGTGCTTCACACTTTTCCCCCTTTTCTTTCTCCCCTCTCTCTATAAATCAACAAACACACTTTTAAAAAGAACAAAAAACAAAAAAACCCTAAATGTATCCAGAAAACTATGAAGTTCACAACATAAAATGTTGAAGAATATGTCTGTGGTCTTGGGGCAGGAATAAACTTTTTTTTTTTTTTTTTTTTTTGTGACAGAGAGAGAGAGTCAGAAAAAGGGACAGATAGGGACAGAAAGACAGGAAGGGAGAGAGATGAGAAGCATCAATTCTTTATTGCAGCTCCTTAGTCTCCTCAGTTGTTCATTGATTACTTGCTCATATGTGCCTTGACTGGGGGGCTGCAGCAAAGCCAACAACCTTGGGCTCAAGCCAGCGACCCTGGACTCAAGTTGGTGAGCCCCGCTCAAACTGGCAACCTCGGGGCTTCAAACCTGGGTCCTCCGCGTCCCAGTCTAACGCTCTATCCACTGTGCCACCACCTGATAGGACAGAAATAAACTTCTTAAACAAAATTTCAAAAGCACAAACTATAAGACAAAAAAAAAAAAAAAGGATCAGTTTGATTTGTCAGAATTAAAGATTTCTGCCCAAGGATGGATGATACATTGACAAGATGAACAGATGACAAGATTGGGAGAATACATTTGTGACTTCTAAAGCTAATAAAGGACTAATACCTACATAGATTCAGAATATACTAGGAACTTCTGCAAAGTCAATAAGAAAATAATGGGACACACTTGAGAAAGAAATGGGCAAAGATATAAATAGGTGATCTACAGAAGTAGAAATTTAAAAGCTAATAAACATAGGAGGAGATGTTAAAGTGTACTAGAAAGCAGGGAAATACAAATTAAAACAGTTTTAGTTATAATAGCCCCACACTTCCAAACTGGAAACAACCCCAAAGTCCATCAGTAGATGAAACAAATTGATATTCATACAAAAAATACTACTTTTTCTAAAAGATAATTTTTACTTATTGATTTTTAGAGGGAGAGGAAGGGAGAAATATCGATTTGTTTTCCTACTTATTTATGCATTCATTGGTTGATTCTTTTTTTTAATTTTTATTTATTGATTTTACAAAGAGAGTCAGACAGACAGACAGAAACATCAGTTTCTATATGTGTCTCAGCTGGAGATCGAATCAGCAACCTCTGCATATCGGGACGATGCTCCAACCAGCCAAGAAACCTGTCCAGGGACATTGGCTGATTCTTGTATATACCCTGACTGGGGATTGAACTCGCAACCTTGGTATATGAGGAAGATGCTCTAACTCAGTGGTTCCCAACCTTTTTTGGGCCATGGACTGGTTTAATGTCAGAAAATATTTTCACAGACCGGCCTTTACGGTGGGACGGATAAATGCACAAAATAAAATTATGCTACTGGCGTAAAAACTGTGGTATTTTTATTTTTATTTTATTTTATTTTTTTAACTGTAGTATTTTTAAACATAATTGTTGAACTTACGAGACAAGTGTCAAGAGTGAGTCTTAGACGGATGTAACAGAGGGAATCTGGTCATTTATTAAAAATAAAACATCGTTCAGACTTAAATATAAATAAAGCAGAAATAATGTAAGTTATTTATTCTTTCTCTGTGGACCGGTACCAAATGGCCCACGGACCGGTACCAGTCCGTGGCCTGGGGTTTGGAAACCACTGCTCTAACCAACTCGGCTACCACTCATCCAGAGCTCATATAATAAATACTACTTATTAATAAGAAATACAATACTATATTAATTTCAGGTGTACAACATAATGATTTGACATTTATATACCTTACAATGTGACCACTACACTAAGTCCAGTAACCATCTGTCACTATGCCAAATTATTACAATACTGTTGACTATATTCCCTGGCTTTATACTACCTCTCCCTGGTTTCTTTCTCTTTCTTAATTTCTTTCTTTTTTGTTTCTGTTTTATTTTTATTTTTTATTCATTTTTAGAGAGAGAGAAGAGAGAGAAGGGGGAAGGAGCAGGAAGCATCAACTCTCATATGTGCCTTGACCAGGCAAGCCTGGGGTTTTGAACCGGCGACCTCAGTGTTCCAGGTCAACACTTTATCCACTGCGCCACCACAGGTCAGGCCATGTTTCTGTTTTTTTTGTTTTTTTGTTTGTTTTTTTTTTTAAGAGAGAAGAATGGAGAGAGAGAGAGAAACAGAAAAATTGATCTGTTCCTTTATGTGCCCTGACTGGGGATTGAACTGGCAACCTCTGTGCATTGGGATGATGCTCTGACCAAGCAAGCCATCCGGCCAGACCTCCCTGGCTTATTTAGTTTATAACTGGAAGTTAGTACCTTTTATTCCCATTTGTCTTTTTCACCCCTCCCTCCACTTCCTCCCTTTTGGCAATCATCAGTTTCTTCTTTGTTTCTATGACTATTTTTGTTTTGTTCTGTTTGTTTATTTGTTTTAATTTTGTTTAATTCTACATATAAGTGAAATCATGTCATATTTGTCTTCCTCTGACTTATTTCACTTAGCCTAATACCCTCTAGTTCAGGGGTCCCCAAACTACGGCCCGCGGGCCACATGCGGCCCCCTGAGGCCATATATCTGGCCCCCGCCGCACTTCTGGAAGGGTCACCTCTTTCATAAGTGGTCAGTGGAGGAGCATAGTTCTCATTGAAATACTGGTCAGTTTGTTGATTTAAATTTACTTGTTTGTTATTTTAAATATTGTATTTCTTCCCATTTTGTCTTTTTTACTTTAAAATAAGATATGTGCAGTGTGCATAGGGATTTGTTCATAGTTTTTTTTTGTAGTCCGGCCCTCCAATGGTCTGAGGTGAACTGGCCCCCTGTGTAAAAAGTTTGGGGACCCCTGCTCTAGTTCATCCATGCTATCATAAATGGCAGGATTTCATTCTTTTTATGGCTAATACTCCATTGTGTGTGTGTGTGTGTGTGTGTGTGTGTGTATACCACATCTTCTTTATCCATTTCTCCATCGGTAGACACTTGGGTTGCTTCCATATCTTGACTGTTATAAATAACATTGTAAGGAACAAAGGGGTGCATTTATCTTTTTTTCATTAGTCTTTTGTATTTCTACAGATAAATACCTAGCAGTGGAATTGCTTGGTCATAAGGTAGTTCTATTTTTTGTTTTTGAGGAACATTCATACTGTTTTCTTTCAACCAGTATTTTCTTTAAAATTTTTTATTGATTTTAGAGAGAGAGGAAAGGAGAGTGAGAGAGAGACAGAAACATCAGTCTATTCCTTTATGGGCCCTGTCTGTGGATCGAACCTGCAACCTTTGTGTATCAGGACAATGCTCTAATCAGCTGAGAAATCCAGTCAGTACATACTGTTTTCCACAGTGGCTGTACTAATACAGCCTGAGATGCTGAGGACCCAGGTTCAAAACCCTGAGGTTGCTGGTTTGAGCGTGGGCTCACCAGTTTGAGAGTGGGCTTGCTGGGATCATGGACATGATCCCATGGTCACTGGCTTGAGCTCAAAGGTTGCTGGCTTGAAGCCCAAGCTTGCTGGCTTGAGCAAAGGGTCACTGGCTCGGCTGGAGCTCCCTGGTCAAGGCATGTATGAGAAAGCAATCAATGAACAACTAAATTTCCGCAAACACAAGTTGATGCTTCTCATTTCTTTTCCTTCCTGCCTGTCAGCCTGTTCGTCTGTCTGTCAGCCTGTCCCTTTCTCTTTCAAAATAAATAAACATTAAAAAAAAAAGAAATCTTAAAATTATATATAAAAAAAGATGTTCAACATCATTAGCCATGAGGGAGATACAAATTGAAACCACAATGAGATAGTACTCCACCCCTATTAGAACAGCTAAAATTTAAAACAGTGATAACACCAGATGCTGGCAAGTATGTAGAGAAATTTGATCTTTTATACATTCTTGATGGGAATGTAAAATGGTACAACTACTTTGGAGAATGGTGTGGCAATTTCTAATAAAACTAAACATGTAATTACCTTAAGACCTAGCAGTAGCATCCTTGGGACATTTATACAAAAACCTGTACATGAATGTTATCAGCTTTATTTGTAATAAACCCAAACTGGAAACAACCCAAGTATCCTTCAATGAGTGAATAGTTAAATTCTGATATACTCATGCCATGGAATACTAGTTAGCAAAAAAAAGAAAGAATCAAGGATATACACAATAACCTGTATGTATCTCAAGGGCACTATGGTTAATGAGAAAAGCCAACCTCAAAAGGTCCTACTCGTATATTATCAAAACAACAGAACTACAGAAATGGAGAAAACCTGAGTGGGGAGAGTATGACTACAATAGGGCACTAGTTCTGCATCTTGATTATGGTGATGACTACAGAAATCTATTCATGTGATTGAACAGTATAGACCTACACAACACAAACACACACAAGGGCATGTAAACACTGGTGGAACCAAATGACAAGGTCTGTAGTCTACTTGACAGTATTATCATACCACTGTCAATTGCTTGGTCTTGCCATTGTACGATAGTTTTATAATGTCACCACTGAGAGAAGCTGGATGGAGTGTTGGTGGGACTATGTACTATTTTGTAACTTTAACTGTGGATCTATAGTTGTTTCAAAAGAAAAGTACAGACTGACCAGGTGGTGGCGCAGTGAATAGAGCTTTGGACTGGGATGTGGACGACCCAGGTTCCAGACCCCAAGGTCGCCAGCTTGAGCGCAGGATCATCTGGTTTGAGCAAAGCTCACCAGCTTGGACCCAAGGTCGTTGGCTTGAGCAAGGGGTTACTCAGTCTGCTATAGCCCCATGGTCAAGGCACATACGAGAAAGCAATCAATAAACAACTAAGGTGTCGCAACAAAAAACTGATAATTGATGCTTCTCATCTCTCTCTGTTCCTGTCTGTCCCTATCTATCCCTGTCTCTAACTCCCTCTCTCTGTCTCTGTAAAAAAAAATAAAAAGTACATGTAGACAATACACCTTTTGCAAGAATGCAGAGGAACAAAAGCATGTATATCAAACACCCTGGCATGGCCGCCTATGGGAGAGGGTGTAGGAGGAGAATTGGAAAAGATAAAAGGGAATAAACAGCTACATTCATCAGGGGACCCGTGCAGACCATGGTGTCAGTGCTGTGATGGAGAGTGTGATTAACTCTAGCCTCTCTGCACCTGAGGTCCACAGCCAGTAAAGGAGGTGGGGGTGGGGAGACAGGGGATCAATAACATTAAAGATAAGGCCTTTTTTCAATGCATTAAAGGTTTTCCCTTTATTCAGTAGTAGGCTGGGAGAAGGTTGGAGCCGGAGAAGTAGGAGAAGGGGGCAGGGAGAAGGGATGGAAATGGGTAGAGAATGAGGAAGAAAGTACGGTAAGGAGAAATGAGGGGAAGGGAGATTGTGGACAGCAACCTTGGGACCGGTTTAGGGACGGAAGAATGGGTCTTGATTGCCTAAGGCCCTGGAGCTCTGAAGCCTCGGAGGACCTAGATTCCAGGAGCTTCCCTGAGCAGCCTGGCTCGGCAGGACAGGATGTGCTCTGGGTGGGAACTTGGAAGTGCTGAATTTTTGCATATTCTCCTGCCCTCACCCCCCAGCATTGTTTGGAAGGCAAAGCCAATAAAATGATTGCATAATTGTTAAAGTTATTTGCACAAGTGACGTGTACTACTTCAACTATGAAAGGTAGTAGCTGTGTGGCTGAGCCCATGACTAGGAAGAGGAAGGAAGAATACTGTACTGGGAACAAAAGGAAATAATTGAGGAAGTGCTTAAAGGCTTGTTGATAAGGATGCCCATCTGGACATTACTTACCATAATAAACAATTAGAAACAAGTTAAAAGTCTAATAGCAGAGACTTGGTTAAAAATGTATGATACCACCCTGGCTGGGTGGTTCAATGGATAGAGCATCGTCCCGTGGGCCCAGGGTTTGATCTTCGGTCAGGACACATAAGGGAAGCAACCAGGTTGATGTTTCACTTCCTCTCAAATCAACGGAAAAACATTAAAAAAATTTTTTTTAATGACATGTATGCTAGAAAATGAAAGTATGCGAGAATCTTTAATGTTATGGAAAAATATCTAATACATTGCTATCCTAAGGAAAGGTTATAATTACGTGCAAAATAATTCTTTTTCTAAAAGATACAAATGTATAACTGAGTAGAAGAGACAGGAAAATAGTCACTAAATCGGGTCGGGAACCTTTTTGGCTGAGAGAGCCATGAACGCCACATATTTTAAAATGTAATTCCATGAGAGCCATACAACGACCCGTGTACCTTATGCATTATCCATAAAAATTTGGTGTCCCGGAGGACAGCTGTGATTGGCTCCAGCCACCCACAACCATGAACATGAGCGATAGGAAATGAATGGATTGTAATACATGAGAATGTTTTATATTTTTTAATGTTTTTTTTATTATTATTAAAGATTTGTTTGCGAGTCAGATGCAGCCATCAAAAGAGCCGCATCTGGCTCGCAGGCCATAGGTTCCCGACCCATGCACTAAATCATGAACACCAGTAAACTTAAAACTTGGGCACTTTAAGTGTAAATTTTCTCAAAAAAAAAAATTCTAGAAAATATTAACACTGGTGGTCTCCAGGTAGGGTGCTATTTTTTTTGGTTGTTGGTTTTCTGTTTTCCAACCTTTCTGTAGTAAATATGTGCTTACTTTGGTAGACAGACAACAAACTCAGGCTTCTTTCTTTTTATGGAGGAGCACTGTTTGGGGAGTCTGGCAGCCCCTCACCCAGCTCTGTGCAGGAGGCACAGAGGAGCAGTGGGCACTGAGCCTAGCCTGGCTCTGGGACATGGCTGGCCTGTGGCCTGGGGTTTCTCCAGCGCCTTGACCAGCCAGCTTGGGACAGCTCAGCCAAGTACGCCCAGAACTGGTTGTTTCAGGAGCCGCCCTGAGAGCGGCCAGCTGAGGCTTTCCTGGAGATAGCAGGGCCAGGGCTGGGGAGGGAGGAGCCAAGGTCACTAGATAAAATGCTAATGTTTATAACCGTCTCACCCCTCCCGCTGACTCCTCGTTTCGTTTCACTGTCACGAGGGGCCTAGCGCAGGTTGAAGGACTCAGCCAGCTGTACGGACCGCGGGCGGAGACGTGGGTGGTTTCGTGCAGGGCGGCTCTGCGCTGCTCTCACTTGCCTCCCCCGCAAGTGGTTCTACCGTGTGGAGGGCTGATCGCGTGCCAGCTGGTGCCTACATGATTGCACTGCTCACCCTGTGAGGTCCTGGCTGTCTTGATGCCCACTTGGTAGATAAAGAGCTGCAAGCCCAGAGAGGTTAAGAAACTGGTTCTAGGTAACACAGCCAATCAAGTGGTAGTAATTCTAGGATTCCAACCCAGGCCCATTGGATTCCAGCTAGTGAATGACAGTCCACTGCGTGGGAGAAGGTGCTGCCCCACAAACCCTGCGGCCTACTGGGCTGGCAGCGCTGTCATGGGAGCGGTTCCCGACTGGGGGATGGGCAGATAGATAGGAGCAAGTCAAGAGGAGCCATCAACGCCCGGGGGCGGGTGGTAGTTGGGGGGGGCCTGCCGGCAATTCCCGTAAACATGGGTGAGGCGGGGCGGAGCTTCCGGGGACGCTGCGCCAGACCCTGCGTGTTTGCGGGGAAACTCCAGGTCCCCAGGGAGGGCCTCGGGCTGGCCAGGCAGCTGGGAGGAGCCTGGGGGTACCGCGGAAAGAGGGGGTGCGCTGCAGAGGTGGCCCTGCCGTGGGCGGTGGTCGCGCGCGCGCGTGTGCAGGGGCACTCTCAGGTAGGCGCAGGGGACCGGGTGGGCGGAAGCCCCAGCTCTGGGAAGAGGCAGATCAGGGCAAGACTGTCGGGACTGCCACCGCCCCCACTCCCTGGCGGGGCGGCAGTCTCCGAGAGGGTGCAACCTGCACGCTCGGGCACTGGCCCCCTCCGCTGGGGGAGCCTGTTGCTATGGCAGCGCAGGAGACTGGGCCCACGTTCCACTGCCACCGGGGCCTCTGCGCGCAGTCCCTTTAGCATGTCCTAAACCACCCCTACTCACACACCTGAAACTGAGAGGCAGGGATCCTGTTCCTGTCTTTGGAGGGAAATGATTTGGAATTTGGAAAGTCCTGGACTCCTCCTCGGAATTGTGGGTGTGACCTTCCTTCCAGTTAGGCTTTTTGTTATGACAGCTTTTCTTTGAGTGACAGGTGGATTTAGGGATGGATTAGGAGGGAGAGGAGGTTAGGATCCTAGAAATGAGGGGCTCTGGTGGCCTCCCTTTGTGTTCTGCCCGAAGGAGTCAGGAACACTGGTCAGCTGGGGAAGGTCATCAGCCTCTACTCACGTTTCCTCACCTGTCATGTGAGTATGTCCCTTGACTTACAGATCACAAGATTCTTGTAAGGGTCGAATGCCTGAAGGACAGGGAAGTACACAATTTAAAAAAATTGTTTTCCCCATCGATGCTTTAGAACTGGAAGAGCTTTAAAAAATCCATCTGGTCCCACCCCTCATTTTCATAGGAGAAACCCAACCCAGAGGTTAAACGATTTCCCCAGATGACACAGTAAATTGGAAAGGTCAGGATTTCACCCTGGTCTCTCCTGACTTCCAGGCCTCGCTGTTTCCTCTGATGAGAAATCTTACTGAAACTCGGGGAAATCGGTTATGTCTCCCTGTAACCTGGGGCTCAAGGTGTGAGTGACGGGCCATCTAAAGACGGGGACATTGGCAGCAGGTGAAATAAAGTTGAGGGAAGGAGGCTGGAGCCTGGGGGAGAAGCTCAGAAAAAGCCCCTCTCCCCACTGTGTAGATCTTGTGCCTTTGGGCTTTGCTTTCATGTAGCATCTAGAGGATTGTCCTAAATAAATCCCTAGAAGCTAGGCATTCCCCAGCTCTCCAAAATATCTTCTCTTCTGGAGCCAAAAAATCTGTTGAGACTGAATAAACAAGAAACCTTTTGGCTGCCCTCAAGCAGGGAAGTGGGACTTTCCACGTCAGTGAGGTGCCTTTTCCTTTGAAAAGGCTAAGAGGAGGGTGGTGAGTAAAGAGATCCCGGGAAGGAACACTTGAATGACACCATTTGGCAATGACTTGGGACGGTCCCCCTAGAGTAGAAAACTTGTGGACTCTATTAGTAAATATTTACTGGATGCCTGCTATTTGCAAGCTCTGTGAAAGGAACTAGAGATTAAAAACCTGAATTAGGCTGGCCGGGTTCCTGCACTCAGGGAGCTTGGAGAGAAGATAGGAAGAGACGGATGGGATGTGTAAATGGGTATTTCACTACAGCATAATGAGTGCCTTGGTGGAGTTTGAGCAAAGTGCAGAGGGCGTTGGCGGAGCGACTCCAGAAATCAGTTGAAAACAGCATGGTTCTAGCCTGCGAAGCCAGGAGCATGGCTGGAGCTCTGCCAGTTGGCCCAGGCCCCTACCTCTGTTGGAGACAGGAATGAGTGAGTGTGTCCAAAGAAATGTGGCAAGAATGGGTATTCTCTGGAAAAAGGTGTCTAAGGGATCCTGATGAAGTGTAAGCTCTGTGAAGGCAGCAGCCCAGTCCGTCCCCTTCGATTTCAGCAATGCTTAGAAGGCAGCAGGTGCGCAAGAAATACTTGCTGAGTGAATGAAAGCAGGAAGGAAGGGAAGAAGGGAGGGGGGAAAGGCACAGCAGCTTACATCACCAAGAGGAGGATGGCTATAATTTAAGACAAAACCCATGTTGAAATTCCAACCAAAAGTAGAATATCTCTGTGGGTTCTGGTTCCAGCCCTGATTTGTCACTTGTGTAAACTTAGCAAGTCCCTGTACCTCTCTGTGCCCCAGTTTCTCATCCATGAAGTGGGAATCTAATAATTCCTATCCCACTGTTGTGAGAATTATTGATTTGATTGACTGTAAAAAGCTCAGCACAGTCCTTGACCTAGAGCAGCGGTTCTCAACCTGTGAGTCGCAACCCCGGTGGGGGTCGAAGGACCAAAACACAGGGGTCGCCTTTCCGATGGCTTTAGGCGACCCCTGTGTTTTGGTCCTTCGACCCCCGCCAGGGTCGCGACCCACAGGTTGAGAACCGCTGACTTAGAGTGTCAACTTTGCTTTAGGTGGGTAGTTGGCCAAATAAATCATGTCAAGGTTGTATAATTACTTCAAAAGGAGGAATAATATAGTTTTACCTGATAAAGGCTGATTTTGAAAGCACCCTGTGTCTGCCGATTAGCACATCTGAAAGTAATGTGTTTTCACCTTTTTCTGCGGGCGGGGGACAATGATCATTTTGAAATCAGATGAGAGCTCTGGTCCCTCTCACCGAACAGCATATGATTCTTGGGGTTCAGTTCACAGCTCCCTGCTCTGCTGGACTGCTCAGAGGCTGTGATGAAGGAACTGGGCCAGCAGTCGTGGAAGAAGGGCCCGGGGGTGTGAGGTGGGTAGGTTCCCTTTTGGGGAGCTTGTGGAAACCACTTAGTGGAGAAGCTGGAGACAAGCCTGTGTGGCTGGGTGGGTCAGGGTGCAAGTTTAGGCCCCTTAGAGCCTCCTCCTCCGCTAGGGCCAACCTGGGCCTGCTTAGCGCCTCATGGGGGCCTCCAGCCCCATGCTTACTCACAGTGCAGAAATGGTGCCTCCAAGAGTCATAGGGGTCCTGGCCTCTGGTGGCTGGTGTGCAAGATCCCTGTCTAAGCCTGGATCATCGGGACTACCCTCATTCCAGCTTTCTGTGAGGGGGGTGGCAGGTGGGCACACTGCCACACAGAGTGGCAAAACAGGGTCATAGTGCAGTCTTTGGAACCACAGGCAATTAATGAAACCCACCTGTCCATCCCCCACCACCCTGACTCACCTGTCGCAGTGCACGCTCTACACTGTAGACCTACAGGCAACATTAGAACCAAGAGCAGAGCTCTCTGTCTGAGAGAGTGGCAGCCGCCAGGTGACCTGAGGTGCCTGGGAAGCTGCAGGGCTCAGAGAATCACTTCCCCTTGGGGGTGAGGAGCTGAGGGGAGAACCTTGGGATTCTGGGAAGGAGGTTAGTCCCTGGAGTAGAGGAAGGGCCCTGGCCTTCTTTTCCTTTATGAGGCAATGGCCAGGGGCCTGGGGCTCAGAGGGGAATTTAAGGAATAAGAACTTGGTGGGGAAATGCAGACATAGGTGCCTGATTTGTTTTTTTATCTTAGGGGCCTCAGGTCTGATAAGCCAAACTGGAAACCAAACCTGGCCCCTAGATCCTTACGCTTTTTGCTCCCCACCCTCACCTGGCCCAGAATATCTATCTCCCACCTGTGAGGGCTATAGTGGTTTCAGGGGAGAGTCACTAAGCAGTCACTGTGCCCCTTCAGAGTGGCGGGTGCCAAACATCAGCCAGGCCAAGTGCCCGGGCTCTGGAGGCCCGCAGGTGAGCAGGCTTGAGGGCACAGGCAGACTGTCTCTCCTGAACTTGTGTTGGGGGCAGGGGAATGACAGTGGCAACTTCATGTTCTACCCTGTCAGGGCAAGGACGGGTTGAGCCCTGCTGGTTGCACCACAGCCCAATGGGCAGGTGATCCCCTCCCAGGGAGTGGCCAGCTCAGGCCTCAACAGGCCCACGACAGACGCACCCCTGGCTTGGGCTGGGAGGGCTGGTTCCTTCTTCAGCAAGAGTTGCAACCTCAGCACTAGGTTAGAGGGAGGCCGCTGAACCCGAGGGAGAGTCTGGCAGGGTCCTCAGGTTTGAGCATCTAAGTTATTGAGGCGGAGGCAACCCAGGTAGGCGAGGGGAACTGGTAACGTAGAAGGCATAGGCATGGCTTTGTCCACGGAGCGTCTGCTGTGTGCCAGTCCCTTCCTGTGCACTCACATCAGCTCTCCTGACAGCCTGTGGGGTCTGTCAGTCCATCTCACAGATGAGGAAGCTGCGGTGCAGACGTGGTGTGGCTTGCTCCAGTCCACAAAGTAACGAGTGGTGCTGAGACTCCTTCTGACGGAAGAACCAGACAAAGCGCTCTACCACTTCCCAGAGCAGGACACACAGGGACCAGTGGAGGGGCGTCCTACGGTTTGGGGAAGAGATGAGGCAATGTGCACTTATTACCAGACCTGGTGAACAGCTGCCTGTGAGCTGTGAGGCCGTCTTCGTGCTGGCCTGGAAGTGCCCTCGGCTACAGAGGGCACTGCCCCAGTGAGGCTCCCAGCCACCAGGATCTAGAAGTCATTGGCTGATTTAAAAGCACACACAGGGCGTGCCAGCTGGTGTCGCTTCCTCATCGACATGTACTGATGCTTCAGCTGAGCTGCCGCCCAGCCCCTGGGGAGGGGCCAGCAGCGGTGTGCCCAGCCTGGCAGAGGGGGAGCTGCAGCTGCAGGTTGGCATAAGTAGAGGGCTCAGGGCTAAAGGGGACTGCAGCAGGGGAGCTGGGTTGAGGCCAGTGAGTGTCTGTACGGCTTGCTGGGCAGCCTGCCAGCCAGAACCCAGGAACAGGAACAGGAATGGGGAGGGAAGGAGTGCTACTTTGGAAAGGGGTGGGTGGGACCTTTGGGTTCAAGCTCCACTGGGCTTGGCAGGACGCCCCTCCCCCATGGCCAGCAAACAAAGCAGTGACTCCCAGAGTAGAATTGTGGGTATTCCAGAGCCAGGTTCCCCCCCGGGGGTGGGAATGAGAGCAGGCAAGCCTGGCTGGGGGCCGCCTGGCAGGGGCCATCTGTGCGCAAGCACGTGGCCGGCCTGCATCTGGGCAGGGGCTGTCCCTATTGATGATTAGTAGTATTGATTGCAGGCAAGGCTGACTGCGGCCTGGACTGGCCATTCCACTGCCAGCCTGCGCCTGTGTTTGCTGGCTTTTCCTTTGTGCTGAGCAGGTTAGAGAGGCACCGGGCACATGTGTTCATTTGCCTTATATTTTGAACCATGCTTCCCTTTTATTATCTCATTTTAGCCTTTCTCATGCCTTTTCCTTCTCTCCTTCTATGGCTCTTCTCGTTTTTTCCTTTCCTCCACCTGATCCTACAGGTGAGATTTTTTTTTTTTTTTTTACCTTTTGGCTTCTTTGCTTTCTCCTTCCTGCCGCCCGTGATAACAGGTATAAGATATAAATTTACATACAGGAAAATGCACACATTTGAAGTGTATAACTTGAAACACGTTAATATTTGTACATAGTTGGGAAACCAATACCCAGATCAAGGTATAGAATATTCTCATCATCCCTAAAGTCTGCTGTCTGCCAACGAGGCAGCAGCCCCCTCGTCTGGGGGCTGACATAGACACTTTTTGTTTGGCCTCTTTTTGTGTAGTCCTGTGCACCTTTGACCTCTCATTCTTGCATTTTTGTCCTTGTGTGTGAGTCTGTGGGCCTGAGAGAGATGGGGGGCGGGGGGGGGGGGGGAGGCGAGCGAGGCTGTGTGAGCGTGGATGGAGAAAGGGCCAGGCCCGATGATGACTTCATCTTACTGTCAGGGGCACAGGAAACATTGCTTTTCTCTTCGTCTCTTTTCATCCTCTCGTTCCAAGCCCCCCCCCCCCCCAGCTCTTTATAAACGCGGACGTTCTGGCCGAGAAAGACTTGTCCACATCCAAGAGCATCAAAGGAGAGCAGGAGACACAGCGTTGGCTTGGGAACCTCTCTTTAGCCCACAGGAAATGAACGCAAAGGAGGTTGGTTTGTTTTCTCTGACAGCCATCCTCTGGTTTTCTCCAGCCCGGGGAGAACAAATTGGCACAGCAAGGGAGGACAGTGTAGCCCACAGGGGCCACTCACAGCCACCATGCTGGGGGCCTGCTGTGAAGGGCTCTTCTCTAGGCCAACAGCTGGGTCCCTCATACTGTCCGCTCTGTGGAGGTCCCACTCAACTGTTGTGCTTGGCGGTGGGGCTTCTGAAGACAGAAGACCTGTCACTGTCCTCAAGGGGTTTGCTATAGACATACTTAGAGCATTTGAGCAGCCATGAGCAGGATATAATTAACCAGCAGCGAGGCTGCATCAGCCCCTGCCTCTTCTCCTTGGGGACAGCATAGCAGTCACACAGCCCAGGTGTTGCCAAGACACTAGGGCAGACCAGCCCTGCTGCCCTTTTAGGAGTTCCTTGCAGAGTTTCAGGCACGAGCTGGGGCCCCTCATCTGGCCCTGTTCTAGGTGAGAGCCTGCAACAGAATATATAAGAAGGAAATGCTGCAGCCAGTTCTCTGATTTCAACAAGATCTCCTGCAATTTTTTTTCATAAGATTCAATGGATAATATGGAGAAACAGGAGACGAATAGTGCAGTGAGGAGGCCACCTAGCTAGCTGCTCCACCTACAAAGGGTATTGATTGGTTTTAAGCCTGATGGAAGATTCTCGTGCTTTTGAGCTCTGTTTTGGCCCTGTATCACTCAGTTCCCTTCCCCCCTAATTTACAAAATACCCATAGTTTTATTTCCTTTCTTTTCTTTCTTTTTTTTTTGTGAGAGAGAGACAGGAAAGGAGATGAGAAGAATCAACTCTTAGCTCCATCACTTTCGTTGTTCATTGATTGCTTCTCATAAGTGCCTTGACTGGGAGGGCTCCAGCTGAGCCAGTGACTCCTTGCTCAAGCCAGCGACCTTGAGGTCATGTCTGTGATCCCATGCTCAAGCCGGTGACCCCGCATTCAAGCCGGCTACCCGCACTTACACAGGTGACTTCAGGGTTTTGAACCTTGGTCCTCAGTGTCCCAGGTTGACGCTTTATCCATCGAGCCACCACCTGGTCAGGCCTCACAGCTTTTCTATATTAACCAGTTGTGAAAACGTAAAGAAAAATTTTATTGATTGATTTAGAGAGAGAGGAAGGGAGAGAGAGAGAGAGACACACACACACAGAGACAGAGACAGAGACAGGAACATCAATCTGTTCCTGTATGTGCCCTGACCGGGGATTGAATCGGCAACCTCTGCACTTCTGGACAATGCTCCAACCAACTGAACTATTCGGTCAAGGCACCAATTGTTAAAACTTTACCAAAGATGCACTCACACTCTAATATACTCTTTTTCTCTCTCTGTCGTTTATGCTGAATTATTTGCAAGTAAGCTGCAGACATCATGACAATTCACCGCTAAAAACCTGAGCAGATGCCTGACCTGTGGTGGCGCAGTGGATAAAGCGTCGACCTGGAAATGCTGAGGTTGCCGGTTCGAAACCCTGGGCTTGCCTGGTCAAGGCACATATGGGAGTTGATGCTTCCAGCTCCTCCCCCCCTTCTCTCTCTCTGTCTCACTCTCTCTGTCTCTCCCTCTCCTAAAATGAATAAATAAAAATAAAAAATAAAAATAAATAAAATAAAGTGATTAAACATTAAAATACTCCATGGGGAGAAGGTTTAAAAAAACAACAAAAAACCTGAGCAGATATCCTGGAAGAACAGGGACATCGTCCCTGCAAACACAACACCATTATCATACTGAAAATATGCATAATGTGAAAATTTCCCAAATTGCGTCATAGCCTTTTTCCCCTGGGATTCAATCAAGGTTCATATGTTGCATTTGATGATCAACTTTTTTTAGTTTCTTAACCTAAAATAGTCCCCTTGTCTTTTTTGCCTTTGATCAGATGAACCTTTTTTTTTTTCAGATGAACCTTTTTGAAGAGTGCAGGCCAATTGTCTATAGAATGCTGGGTGCATCTGACTTTGTCCTTTTTATTAAATCTGGGCTACTTTTCACAAGAACACTATAAGGATTGACTATGTTGTATATTTCTTTTGTTTTTTAATTAAAAGATTTTTTTTTCCCATTGGTAGAGGAAGGGCAAGAGAGAGAGAGAAGCATCGACTCTTTGCTTCACTGGTTGTTGCCTTTAGTTGTGTACTTACTGCTTCTCATACATGCTCTGACTGGGGATCGAACCTGCAACCTCGTGCACTGAGATGACTCTTTATCCACTGAGCCACCTGGCCAGGGCCTATTGTGTATTACTTATTGCATCACATCAGGACATAAATGATGTCAGGAAGTCCCATTACTGATATTGCTACTTTCAACCACTCAATTAAGATGGTGTCAGCCAGAACTCTCCCATATACATTTTCTCTTTGGTAATGACTAAATCATCTATGGGAAAGACCTTGAGACCTTGTTAATACATAGTTTCCTTTTTTTTTCTTTTTCTTCTTCTTCTTCTTAAGTGAGAGGTGGGGAGGCAGAGAGACAGGCTCCTACATGCGCCCCAACCAGGATACACCTGGCAAGCCCCCCCCATGGGGCGATGCTCTGCCCATCTGGGGCTAATACATAGTTTTCTAACAGTCTTCCACCCAGTGGTTTAGCATCCAATGATGATCCTTGCCTGAATTTAGATTTTACAATTCTTTCAGTTCTTCCTACATTTATCAGCCAGCATTTTTCTGTACAAGAAAGCTTCCTTTCTATCCCTTGTCTTCCTCTGTGTTTCTCTGAATGTCACTGTGGACTAATGGATTGTTTTTAATTCATGCATTAGAATTCATTATTTCATTCATTATGCCTTTTGATGAGCAACTTGTCCCAAGTTTGGTCATCAAGCTGGCCCTATGTCCTTTTTTTTCTTTTTTTTTTTGAGAGGGAGAGGGAGATGAGAAACATCAACTCATAGTTGTTTGTTTCACTTTATTTGTTCATTGACTGCTTTCTCATATGTGCCTTGATCAGGGGCTTCAGTTGAGCCAGTGACCCCTTGCTCAAGCTAGCAACCTTGGGCTTCAAGCTAGTGACCTTTGTGCTCAAGCCAGTGACCATGGGGTCAATGTCGATCCCATGTTCAAGCGGGGTTTTGAACGTGGGACCTCAGCGTCAAAGTCGACGCTCTGTCCACTTCACCACCACTGATCAGGCTGGCCCTGTGTCCTTTTGACATGACCCCATTAATCTTTTTTTTTTTTTTTTTTTTTTTCTGAAGCTGGAAACGGGGAGAGACAGCCAGACAGACTCCCACATGCACCCGACCGGAATCTACCCGGCACACCCACCAGGGGGCGACGCTCTGCCCCTCCGGGGCCTGGGGCCGAGGCCAAGGAGCCATCCCCAGCGCCCAGGCCATCTTTGCTCCAATGGAGCCTCGCTGCGGGAGGGGAAGAGAGAGACAGAGAGGAAGGAGAGGGGGAGGGGTGGAGAAGCAGATGGGCGCTTCTCCTGTGTGCCCTGGCCGGGAATCAAACCCGGGACTTCTGCACGCCAGGCTGACGCCCCACCACTGAGCCAACCGGCCAGGGCCCCATTAATCTTTTTTAAAGCATTTTTTGTATGTTAGAGAGACAGGAAGGGAGAGAGAGGGTGAGAAGCATCAACTCATAGTTGCTTTCACTTTAGTTGTACATTGATTGTTTCTTGTATGTGCCTTGACAAGGGCAAGCCAGTGTGCCCTTGCTCAAGCCAGCGACCTTGAACTTTTCATGCTGGTGGCCTTGGGGCTCAAGCTGGTGAGTTTTTGAGTTCGTGTGGATGATTCCCCAAGTAAGGTCAGCGACCTTGGGGCTTTGAAACTGCAACCTCCGGCCTGACCTGTGGTGGCGCAGTGGATAAAGCGTCGACCTGGAAATGCTGAGGTCGCCGGTTCGAAACCCTGGGCTTGCCTGGTCAAGGCACATATGGGAGTTGATGCTTCCAGCTCCTCCCCCCTTCTCTCTCTCTGTCTCTCTCTCCTCTCTGTCTCTCTCTCCTCTCTAAAAATGAATAAATAAAATAAAAAAATATTTAAAAAAAAAAAAAAAAAAAAAAAAGAAACTGCAACCTCTGTTCTAGGTTGATGCTTTATCCACTGTGCCACCAGAGGTCAGGTGACCTCATTAATCTTTAACCACTTCCTTGCTTTCTGGTCCACCAAAAATGTCCCAGGCTCACCTTTTACTTTCCCTTTCATTTCCCCAGAATTCTGGTACTTTTTATTGAAGAGTGGTATTTAGAAAACAAGCTAGGTGTGCTCACCCAATATTTTTATCAATGACTTGAATAAAGGTATAGGAATGCTTATCAAATTTACAGGTGACTCAGAACTGAGAGGGGAAGCAAAATGTATGATAATATGCCCTGGCCAGATAGCTCAGTTGGTTGGAGCATCGTCCTGAAGCACCGAGGTTGCTGTTTTGATCCCCAATCAGGGCCCATACAGGAACAGCTTGATGTTCTTTCCTCTCTCTCTTTCTCTCCCCCTCCCCCATCCCTCTCTCACTAAAATCAATAGATACAATACTTTTTTAATATATGGTAATAGAATCAATAATCAGAATGACCTCAATAGGATGAAATCTGGACCAGAACCAATAGATTTAAGAGGTCAGTAGAAAGTGGCGGCTTAAGTTGAAAAAGATAATTGTGTAATTTCAGGTTTGTGGGAACTCTTCTTTTTTTTATTGATTTTTTTTTTTAAGAGAGAAAGGAAGGGAGAGAGATAGTAGAAGGGGGAAAGAGAGAGAGAGAGACAAAGAAGAGAGGGAGGGAGGAGAGAGGGTGAGAAGCATCAACTCGTAATTGTTTCACTTTAATTGTGCATTGATTGCTTCTCATACATGCCTTGACCGAGCCAGTGACCCCTTGCTTAAGCCAGCAACCTTGGGCTTCAAGCCAGTGACCTTGGGATCTGTCAATGATCCTGTGCTCAAGCCAGCAACCTTGGGGTTTCCAACTGGTGCCCTCAGCATTCCAGGTCAACACTCTATCCACTGTGCTACCACCTGTAAGGCTGGGGGACCTGTTTATTGGACCAAAGATGATATCAAAAAGTAGCTCTGGTTGTTGGTGGACATGAGCCAGCAGCATTCCATGATCCTTAGCAGCATTCCTTGCATCCAAGTATCCAATGCATCTTGAAGACCTACCACATGCCAGGCACCGTTCTAGAGGACTGGGATAACTAACAAGCAGATAAACAGAAATCCCTGCCCTCCTCAGTCAACATTGTGGGTATGGAAGGACAGGTGGGGAGTTCAGACAATAAAGTAAACCCACAACAAATAAGCAAATCATATAGTATGTTAGAAAGTGATGAAGTGCTTTGACAAAAATCTCAGGGTAAGGGGAATATTGGGGGAAGTTTGGATTCTTCAAGAAGGTGATCTTTGAGCAAAGATTTAGAGGAAGCAAAGGACTCAATCTTGTGGCTATCTAGGAAGTGCGCTGCAGTAGAGAGAATAGCCAGGGCAAAGGTCCCCGCACAGAGTGCTTGTGAGTAACCCTGGGTAGAGTGAGCTGGCAGGGCAGTGGCTGTGGGGTGAGGAGAACATGGGCCTTGCAGTCCACTGTAAGGTCTTTCCTTTTCCATTGAGTGAGATGGGGAACCTTTGGAGGCTCCTGACTAGAGGAGAGCCATGACCTGATTGGTTTTGAAACAGTCACTCTACCAAAAAACAAACAAACACAAGAAAGAGTCACTCTGACTGCTGAGCAGAGAACAAGTTTCAGGGCAGCAAAGGTGAAAGCAGGGAACCCTTGCAGTAAGTAACCAGGAGAAAGGGTGGTGGTGAGTACTCACCTTATGGATTGGCTACTGGGTTGGGTGTGGGGAGTGAGTGAGAGAAAAAAGTTAGGTTTTTAACCTGAGCCACTTAAATGAGATGGGGAAGGTTCACACAGACAGCACGTTTTTGGGGAGGGAGAGGGAGAGCTCAGGAACTCTGTTTGCGACATGCTGGGTTTGAGATACCTATCAGACAAGACAGCTGGTGGAAATGTTGAGGCCATTTGGAGTTCAGGGTGGAGGTCCTGGCTTGCAGTTAGAAGCTTGGGCATCATTGGCTAAAGATGGATTGACAGCATTGATGAAGGTGGTGTCCAAGGCCTGGGTGACGCTGGTACTGGGGTGCTGGGTGCTGCCCACATCCCATGTGTGATTCTGTGTCCAGTGCTGGGAGCCCCTTTATTTACTTATTTGTTTTGTATTTGTTCTTGTTATTTTTTTTTGCTTTTCCTTGGGAGTTCCTTTATAATGCGTGCTGCTAGCCTGTCCCTTACCCACAGATGGGTATTGGGATGGTGGAGGAACACAGGGAAACTTGGCTGCAAGCAAGGAGAGGTGGGACCATGTGAGTGCTGTGCCCACCCAGACAGCCACCCTATAGGAGAGGATGGAGCTGGCCCCAGGGTTGGGGGTAGGGTGAGAGCAAAAGGTGTTGGCTCTGAGGAAGCTAATTTTGGCTGGGGGTAAAGAGGAACTTTCCCAGGATTACAGCTCATTCCTGGAGCAGCTGTTCCTACTGCCATGGAAATGACTACAGAGGTTTTCTTCTGATTCCAGCTACAGGAAGAATTACATTTTACCTTGGTCTTGTGCAATCTTAGGAAAAGTTAAAACAAGTTTCTTACCTTTTTATGATCACTGCACTTTGGTGCTTTCTTTTGTTTTCTTTCTTCAAAAATGTTTTCTTTCAAATGTTTGTTTATTGATTTGAGAAACACTGATTTGTTGTTCCACTTATTTATGCATTCATTGGTTGATTCTTGTATGTGCCCTGACAGGGAATGGAACTAACCAACTGAGCTACCTGGCCAGGGCTTGTTTTATTTTTAATGCTGATGGGGAGACATTAAATTGATTTCAGGACCTATTAAGGGGTGCAGGGTGCAGTTTGAAACTGCTTCTCAGCAGGATTGAGCTTCACCCTCGGGGATGTTAGAAGCCAAGAAGTGGGGAGGCAAGGTGGATTGTGCCTCTTCCAGGTGGGTGCCTCTGGGATCCCTCCAGCCTTATGGCTATTGTCCCCTGCCTGGCCGCGTGCTGGTTGTGGAGGTTTCACCTCCGTGGCTGTATACTAAATCCTATTACTCCTCTCGTAAGTAATCTTGCCTCCCTCCCCCACCTGAGGTCTGGCTTCCTGTGGATCGAGTTCTAAGCATGGACGACCTGCAGAGTAGTGGACTAAGTGGTGGGCCTGCTGGAACGCAGCCAGGATCTAAGGTGGACTGACCATGAAGAAATTAGACTCAGAAGCAACTAGCCCCAGCGTCAGCACGAGCTGAGCTCAGCCCAGTCCATTTGGTCACCGACAAGAGGGTCCCAGGAGCAATAGCGGGGGAGGCGTAGGTAAAAGGAAGAAACCTACGCCAGACCTTCACGAGGCACACAGGGTAGAGACCCACATGTTTTCCCAATTCTTGGGTCGCTGAGGGTCGCAGAGCAGCCGGAAGGGGGCCACGGAGGCGGTGGGAGGGTCTGAAAGTGGGGGCGGGGACCGAGGGCTCGGTTTTTCCCCGGCGCTCTCTGGCCGCCGCGGCGCCCACGGCCCCTGGATTTGGCCTCTCCAGGCACGCACCCATCTGGCGCTCCTCGAGCCCGCAGCGCCCAGGAAGGGGGAAGGGGCGGGCAGGGCGGGGAGCAGGGCAGACCGGGGAGAGGCAGGACGCTCGCCCACTTCCTCCTCCGGCACCGCCCTTCGTCCCGCGCTCCCGGCGAGCCTCCACGGAGTTGGGCCAGCGGGACCGCGCTGCGGGGGGCGGAGGGGGGCGTTCGTTGCGGCCACGTGACCCGTCTCCCACCCACCCAGGTCCGGGGGCGGGGCCGCGGCGCTGCGAGTCCAGTTGAGCCACCTGAGCAAGAGCCTGGGGGACGTCGTAGCTGTCCGAGCTCCGCGCGCCGCGATGGCCCCGGGGACCTGGCTGCTGCCGCCGCCGCCACTGCTGTTGCTGTTGCTGCTGCTGCTACTGCTGCCGCCGCCGCCTGTGACTCGAGCGCTTGTCCCGCGGATCAGCCTGCCGCTGGGTGAGTAAGGGGCGACCTTGCGTGGGGCCGGGGAGGGGAGGCGGGCTGAAGTGCCTCGTGCGGAGGTAGCTGTGACAAAGGAGGCCGGGGGCCTATCGGAGGCGTGGAGTTCACTGGGACCCCTCCTCCTCTCAAAGTGCCGCACGGAGGGAGGGAGGGAGAGGGGAGCTGTGGGGCCGTGGGCCCCTTTCTTCTATATTTTTAATACTCAGGGAGGGGGGTCCTTGCCCGCTCTGTCGCCTCTGCTCACCTTTTGTAGGGCGCCCTTTCTGCGATGGTGCCCCCCATTTCACCCCCCCAGTGCTGGCTACCCGCCTGTCCTCCTGCCCATCTGCTTGTCTTTGATACTGACCCGAGCCAGCCACGATGCCGCCCCTGAGAAGCACGTCGGTGTGGTGGGGGTCTTACTTGGCGCTCATAAACACTGGGGTTTGGTCTTCCAGCAAGCCATAGAAGGACTCGGGAGCTGTAGTGAGCCGGTGCCCCATCCTTCACCGTGTTGGATACAGCGGGATTCCCCCCAGGACCTGGGAGTTACCATACCAGGGATGGGGCCAGTCTGGGCACTGAGACTCCCAGGCCCTAAGCAGGAGGGTCCTCGGAGTGACCCAGGAGGACCATGCTCATGGGCCAGATCCCTCTCTTCAGGCTCACATCTGCTTCTGCAGCCCCTCCTTTTTCAGCCTTTGCTTCCCCTCTCCTTACACCCCTTTCACCTGGTTGCTCATCCAATTCCTCTTTGAAATCAAAGGGACCTGGATTCTAAGCCTCCTTCTACTACCGGGCAAGTAAGTGCCTTCTCCCTGGGCCCCAATTTAAACGTCTGCAAAATGGGCACAGTTACCGGTAGCTTGCAAGTTTATGTTGAAGATTTCATGAAACGAAGTGTATTACGTGGGCATACTGTCTATAGGTGCCCAGTGAATGTTGTTTCTTCAAGACCTTTAACTTGCTGGTTGTCACACTGTATGACTTAGAATAAAGGACCTATAAATTAGAGGTTACAGACTGAAACTGTACCAGACTTCCTTCTCCAGCAGCATCCCCGCCCCTAAAAGTACTCTATTTTTGAGGGGAAAGAGTAGTAGAATCAACGCTGAAATTAACTTAGTGGCCCTGAATAACCCTATCTGAAACATGGCTAGTAGTGCTGAGAAGGTGACCTGGCTCAAAGACTGCCTCAGCCAACTTAGTAACCGAGTGACTTGGAGTGAGCTGCCTAACCTCTCTGGGACTTGATTTCCTCATCTCTAAAATAGGGGTAATACTAGAACCGGCCTGAAGGTTGTGAGGAGTAAATCCAGTTTAGGTTTGAAAAGTTCTTTAAGACAGGGCTTGGTACAGAGAAAGCTCTTAGTAAGTATTAGCTGTCATTATTGTTACACATTAAGCACAGGTTCCATTCTGGCATGCCCCGCACAGATTCTCCTTGGGGCGGGGCGGCTCTGGTGTGTTGGTTTGACTCAGTTGCTTGGTTGCTCGGGCTTGTTACATGAGGTGTATCTAGACCCAGGTCTGCTGCCTTTGCGATTTTTCTGTTGTGGCCACAGCTCTCTTTTGCCTTCAGACCCTCTCAGTTTTGGGCGCAGGTGAGATGAGTTGGGGACAAATGCTCGAGGGACTCTACTTATGGCCCTGGGAAAACTAGGCTAGCTGAAGGGCATGGCAGATGTCCGGCTCTAGAACCAGATGGGGACCACTCATGGTGGAAGACTAAACTGGGGAACCATGAGGAAGAACCAAGAAGACCTACTTTCTGAGAACAGCTAGCGTACTTTGTGGTTATTACCCACACAGCGCCAAGACCTGGCCCACTTCCACAAATTGATGACTGTTGCCAGGCTGTAGTATGGTTCTCTCACATACCGGCACCCCCCCCCCCCCCACAGGTCACTTGGTGCTATGGTCTGGATGTCTGTGTCGTTCCAAAATTCATATGTTAAAATCCTAACCCCCAGAGAACTGAGACACGTGGGTTCACCTGTGAGGACCCGCTTGAGATGACCCACGTTTTGTGCACTGCTGAGGAGTTGATATGCAGTCCACGCTCGGCTCCCCCAGCTGTGGACCATGGAGGAAAAAAGCCCCTCCTCTGTGTTCTTGAGGCTTGGGTCTGCCCAGAGGAACTTCTCTTTCTAGTCCCATCAAAACCTTGGCAAAGTTTGGCAGCACCCTGGCACTTGAACTTGTGAGCTGAGCACATACCCACACTTTACTGAGCTACACCCAGCCTGGAGTACCTGCCTCACTGGGCTTCCTCCTGGCCCTGGGGATCCCCACCCCCCTCCCATCTACGTGCAGGTTCTCCTGGCAGCTGGGTGCCCCAGAGGGGGAATGCCCAGGTGACTGAGCAGGCTCACCTTCCCAGTGTGGCCGGAGGCGCTTCCTGCCCCATCCCTGGGGGCTCGTCAGATGTTCCTGGCAGCCTGCCTGGGTAGGCCCCTGGTGACCATGGGACACTGGGCAGAAGCCTCCACAGCCTGTCCCTCACATAATAGGAACAGAGACATGGAAGTAGAGCTCATACCCCCTTCCCTCCCCTACTGAATTCCCACCCGAGTCCCCCAAGGGCCTGGATGACTGGAGACAGTGGGCTGTGTCTGTGGTTTGAAACAAACCTCTGAGAGGGGAGCGTCCTTCCCATGGAACCCTTATCAGATTCCGGGGGACTCCAGGGTCAGCAGAGCAAGCTGAGGCCTTCAGATGGAGTGACTTGCCTGTGAAAGAGACGCTTCAAAGAAGTGTGTGGGATCTGGGTTCTGTTGCACTGGGAGATGGGTGGTCTGGAGTCACAAGGCCGGAGGCTCTGCTGTGTCCGGAGCAGGAGAGCTGCTGAGTGGAGATGACGGCCTGGTGCCTCTTGGCCTAGCCATGTGGGAAGAAACAAAAACCTGCTTCTGTGGCCTCTGAAAGTCTTATTGGGTCCCCTTATTTGGGCAATTAAAAGGAAGAATTATTAATTTTCCCTTGCCCTGAATTGCCTGCCTGAGAAGTTCTGGACACAGTGTCTCCAAACCAGACAAAATAAATCGACAGGCCTGCACCGTGCAGTCAACAAAACCCCATTGAGCCAAGAGAATGGGGCCCAGGCACGAATCAGCTGCTTGTTCTCTGACCCTAGAGTGGGCACCCAGGGTCATGGCTACTCTGAGTGCCCCCAGTACAGGCTGCTTTCCAAGTCTTTTCCTGACTGGTTACTGGTCTCCCTCCACGGTGTGTCCTGAGTGCAACATGAGCGTTTGTCTTTCGCTCTGTCCAGCGGACTGGCACCTGCATGGATGGAGCTGCACTTCTGTGTGTGGATGGCCCAGCGCCGCAGACTAGCTTGCCCTTCTTACTTACTGCACAGCCTGGGCAAGCTCCTGCCTCCTCCCAGCCTGTTTTCACATCGGCAAGATGGGAATAGTAGCAGGAACCATCTCACGGAGTTCCGAGAGGAGGACGTGAAATTATGGATGTCAAGTCTGGCATGCCGCCTGGCATGTGCGGCATCCCCAGTAAAAGATAGCGGCTCCTGTTCTTCTTGGTGGAAGTTTCCCACCCGCCTAGCTTGGTGAGGTTATTTGTATTCGTTTGGTAGACACTCGGAGCGCTGGCTGTATGCAGGCCCTCTGCTAGTTGCCAAGACCGCCAGGCCAGGGAAGGAGGTGGTGCAGACCCACCACCACCCTGAGGGAGATACAGAGATGGTTGGAGTTCACCCCCAGAGGTCCTGCCTCATTTAGCCCACTTTCCAAGTGCTCTTAGTTCAGGCCTTTTAAAGTCCTTCTTTGCCCACAGTACTTCTCTGCCTGGGGCTGGACTGCACTGCCTTCCTCCCTGCCCCTTGCTGGCTCCACTCTGCCCTCTGCATAACCCACATTCAGCTGGGTGTTGAAATGCCCGTGTACCAGCCAGCAAAGCTCTGAGCTTTCACAACTTTTGGGGCACATCTGGATGTACCTGATTGTTCATCCTCAGACTAGAGAGACAGAGGGTGGTGGGGGCCTGCGGAAAAGGCTGGACTTGGGTCATGTTGTCAATCACTCCTTCCTATGTCACCTTCTTAAAGCCTATGGCCCCCCTACCACCCTGTGCGTGCTCAGGATCGGTGGAGAGGGCTCTGATGCAGCCCTCCCTGGGGGATGAGGGAGGAGAAGAGCAAATGGAACATAAGACTCCTGTGGTCCAGGTCGGCTTGCACTCAGCAACGCCTGCTCCCCCAATGAGCCCTTTCTGCCCCCTCCACCTTGCATTCTGCCCGCCCCATCCTGGCAGTGCTCCCTGTGTCCAGTGTAGAGAGTGGCTTACACAGAGGTAGCTGTCTTGGGACATATACCTAAGGTCCCCTAATGGCACCTCCTGCCATTTCCAAGGCCACGACACGAGCCTTTCCCCTGTTCCTAACCTTGTGCTGTCTCTTTCGTCACTCTTTAGCCACCATTCCTATATGTGACCATCTCCACTACAAGGCAGGAGCCAGCCCTCCAGCCCTTAGGTGTCACAGTCCTCATGATCATGGTCAGTGTCGAGTGCCTAGGAGAACGTAAAAGCTGGGTGACAGGTCTAGAGCAGCTGGGGGCACCAGGCTTTAGTGGGCTTGTTTCCACCTGCATGGAAGGTGGAATTATCCCTGTTTTATAGATCAGAGAGCTGAGGTTCAGAGAGGGGAAGTATTTTTTCCAAGTCAAATAGCTCAGCCTCCCACGCCTGTGGCCTGACTTGTTCTCCATGGGATCTCTGCGCTTGTGGGTCCTCTGAGAAGCCCACTCTGACAGCATAGTGGGGTTTGGAGAGGTGGGGATCCTGTGGTGAGGGCATTTCAGTGGGGATGGCAGACAAAAACCTCTCATTTTATCAGAATTCCTAAAGGGGGGCAAAATGACTCGCTGCCTCTATTTTGACCTCCCCTTGCCAGTCCTCTGAGACAGGTGCTATAACCACAGGAGGGACAAAAAACTCCCAGGGTGGCACACTATGTGCCAGGCGCTGCTCTTGGGTTTGGAGATGGTGGCATTGTTCCGTCTCGAACAGGTGAGGGAACCGAGGCTCAGAGAATCCAATTCACACTGCTGGGGTCACACAGCTAGAAAGATTGGGGTCAAGCCTTAAGCCACAGCTGTCTGCCACAAGAGCCACAGTCTTTCCACCAGAACAGCTGCATCCTTCGTCACCTGTGAAATGTACAAAAAAGCAGCAAAATGATCCAGCCCAGCCTTGAATAATTGATAGGTTATGTATTCCCATCTGGTAAAGAAATCTGTTGAGGTCACTCCTTGCATGGGACAAGGATCCAGCTGAGGCCCCTGCCGGTACAGCCACAGTTGGAAATAGGGCCAACCCAGCAGCCTTGGCCAGGAGCACATTGCATGGGGGGATGGGGCAAGTGTCTCCAACGGGCATTTCGTACTGGGGGCAGCGGGTCAGAGCCGGCTACCAATATGTTTTATTCGGCCTCCAAGTATTTTAGAAAATTTTTAATCAGTCACCTATATTTAACACTCAGGATATTTTAGATAAAAATCCAGGTTTTTGGCTCCTCTGAAGATGTGGTGAGGCTGGGCCCCCATTTCATTTAGCAGCAGGCGTCTGGGGCTAAGCAGCAGCTGCTCGGGTGCCGGGTGTTTACTCAGAGCAAAGACTGGGAGAAAGGAAGGCAGTCGAGGAGTGGGGGGCATGGAGAGGGCCCATTCTGCTTGTCGGTGACTCCATAACCTGGGAGCAGGGCTTGGCACTGCCACATGCATTTGGTTGGTCTTCCCAGCTCTCTCTCAGAGAGGGCAAGTGCCTTGTCCAGGGTTGCACAGCTGGTTGGTGATAAAAGTCAGGACTCACACACACAGGTCTCCTGGTCCCTGTGGCCTCTCCATCTGCACCCTGGGTCTCCAGGACAGCGAGTTCATGTCTTTGGGGAGGGGGCAGTGCGAGCATGAGGCTTCAGGGCCTCCAGATTGCTCCCTTTGAATCTGCGGTCCCTCCCTGGACCACAGGGACTCCATCAGTCATTCATTCAATCAACGAATGTCTATTGAACACCTGTCTCCTCAGAACTCACCTGGCTAGGTAATACAGAATCAGGGTACATATAAGACAGTTTGATGATTAAGACAGTTGGTCCTCAAGCTTAGTGAAAGAGACAGAAAACGCATCTTCATCAAACCATGTGGCCAGTGCATCAGGGAGGTATATACAGGAGATGGTGGGCACATAGAGAAGGGGCCCTTGCCTGGACGGGGACTCAGGAAGGCCTCCTCGCAGAGGTGAAACTGAGCTGAGTCTCCAGGATGAGTCGGAATTAGTCAAAAGGAAGGGCCTTCCAGGTGGGTGAATTGCCTGAGCAGAGACCAAGAGAAGAAACAGGACCTTGATGTCACTCAGTTGAAATGGGAGGGGGGTGTAGCAAGGGCTGGTGAATGAGGGGCTTGGCCAGTGGGGCATAACTGAGGGTTTTACACAGGACAGTGACAGTTCTTACGGAGGTGTCTGGCCTCAGCATAGCAGCAGGGCTGGGGGCAGAGCCAGCTGGGACGGAGACTGCTGAAGCTGCCCAGGTGGAAGGGTGGTGGCCTGGTCCCGGATGTGGACAGTGGGCATCATAATGGAAAAACATTCAGAAAATACTGAGGAGGAAAAACTGGCAGGATTTCCTTAATGATCGGATGTCCTTGGGGTCAGGAGGGGAGGAAGGAAGCATGATGACAGGTTCACAGCTGGGTGAATGGTGCCAGAGAGAGGAGATCCCAAGCTGAACAGGGGGTCTGGGAGGGGCCCACATAGCGGGGTCTGGTGTGTCAGAGGAAGATCTACACTGGATGAACAGCTTTGGGGGTCACCAGCATCCAGATCATTGAAGTGCTGAGTATGGTTGTGTGACCCAGGGGCCAGGAGCAGGTCCCAGGGAGCAAGAACATTCAAGAGCGGACCCTGGAGAGGCTGCAGGGTGATTTTTAATCAGTCACCTATATTTAACACTCAGGACATTTTAGATAAAAATCCAGGTTTTTGGCTCCTCTGAAGATGTGGTGAGGCTGGGCCCCCATTGTAACACAGACCCTGGAGCCAGCAGGCCAGGTTTAGAACCCACCTCCCCACGCGTCCCGCAGGGTAACTGAGCTGAGAAATGCAGAAGGTGATGCTTATGTCACAACAGCCTTGCCAGGATTACAGGCGTTAATCACTTCAAGTGCTCCGTACATGCTACAGTGCGACCTTAGCTCTTGGAGGGATGGAGGCTCAGAGGGAGTGTGAGGGAGACATGAAGTGACCCTCGGGGCTGGAGTGGCAGACACCTGGAGGACAGGGTACCTCCATGAGGCCACGTGCCATGGAGGCCGTGCCTCTTGGTGTCTGGGCTCTGGCAGTGAGTCGATGCCCGGGCCCTGGTGAGCGAGCATGGGACTGGTTGGAGCCTGACTCCCAGTGAGGGGGAGGTCAGAGATAGAGATGGCACTGGGCGGCTCTTCTCTAAAGGATTTTTGGCTGAGAAAAGGGAGAAGGGAGGCTCACATATTTCTAGGATAAATATTCAAGGGAAAAAAATTGCTTTCTCTGAGGTTAAGAACACAGAACTCAAATCCGCAGAGATGAGGGAGCAGTGGGAAGTGAAGGGTGTTTACGGCCCCAGCTTCCTTAGGAAAAGGGGAGACATCCGTGAGAGGAGACGGGTAGACTGGAGGACCAGGGCCTCGGGAGAGAGGGGTTACTAGGGAGCAGCCAGTCCCCACCCAGCGGAGTCTGGAAGAGCTGACTTTGGTCCTAGGCGGGGTGGTTAGAGATCGGGCTCCAAGGTGGTGGGGGCTCATGAGAGGTCCTAAGTTAGGGCTCTGCTGGCCAGATGGGCACAGGGAGCTCGATGAGGGGCAGACCCCACCTGGGGGTGCTGGCAGGAGCTCTCAGCCTGCTCGGTGGGACCAGCAGGCCGTAGCAGGGGAATTCGTGTACCTGCCCAGGAGTACTGGATGCTATGAGGCTGGGCTCCTTTGCCTTCCTGCCTCTTTCTTGGGTCCATGGGGAGGACTTTTGGCATGCGACCCCACTTCCCTGTTAGGGACTCTACCCTGGCACTGGTTTGGTGACAGCAGAGTATACCCACTGCTTCTGGCACATCAGGCTGCCCTGCCCAGCACTTGAGCAGTGTGGAGCGAAGACGTGTCTGGGTCGCTGACTGCCCTAGTGACTCACTGAGTCAGCACCCCTGCCCTGGAGGTTCTGCTCCTGCTGGCACAAGTAGGTCCAAGGGTCTGGTGTGGCTCCCAGGGAACAGGTGCTACTGCTGAGCCTCTGGGAGGCTCTCAGGAATTGTCCTGGGCCCGGAACCTCTCAGGGACTTTGTGGTTTTCATCTGAGGAGTAGTGGACTGTCTCCCCTGCTGGGTACACCTTCCTGGCTCTGACTCCACAGGAAGCTGGTGTTTTCCGTCATCTTCCCAGAGCCTGTGGAGGGTGGGATGGTAGGGCCAGGTCAGCTGTGGTTCTGGGAGCCCCTGAGGAGAGAGGTAGGGTGAGGCTCTGAGTCATGGCCCTGTAGGCTGGGGGGTGGGAACGGAGCTGAGTCCTATTCCCGTCTCACTCCAGGGAGCTGCAAGCTTCCGGCTGAGTCACAAGTAAAGTGAGTACCTCCAGGTGAGGCTGGGGGCTGAGTTGTTCCTGCCTCACTTCCTGCTCAGACCCCAGGCCCTGCCATAGGGGAGTGTGGCCCTGCAGGTGTCTCCCACACCCCAACTTCACACGACCTGCTAGAGGAGCGCCAACTGGCCTCCATCTGGCCTCCTTGGAGCCCTGGACAAGCTCCGGGCTCAGGCCTGCCAGGGTGGTTGCAAAGGTTTATCCCACCTGGGAAATACGGCCACAGCCTCAGGCAGTTTGGCTTTCTCTGGAGTGGACTAACCCGCTGGTGGAGGGTGAGTGTGGCTGAACGAGGCACCCTCCACCACACAGCTCAGTGGTAGAGGCTAAAGACCAACGCCAAGGCTTGCCAGCACGCTCAGGGAGCCAAGCGCACCAACACCCCTCCCTGTCCCCTCGACACAAACAGCACCCCGGAGCAAACACACAAGCAAGGACAAGCCCTGCGGTGGAGCGTGCAGACAGACACACACACACACACAGACCCGGGCAAGCTCAGACAGGGCCCGCACGTCTGTGCTGTGACTCTGGAGGTGACCCCAGGTACTGGCCGCTCAGGCGAGAGGACCACTCAGCGCACCACAGAGCAGGGACCAGTCACACACACAGCACATGACTGACACTTTCCTGTTTCTGAGCTGATGCTCTGTGACTGGCCTTGAGACCCTCGTGTGACCAGGCACAGGCATTTTAATGAACCGGGAGAGCAAGGGAGGCGCGGCTCCTCCTCTCCGCCTCTCCGCCTGGCCGCCTGGCCTGCTGCTCGGCTGTGCTCACTGGGCTGGATTTTCCTGCAGGGCTTCGGGGTTTTGTTTTTGATCCACTCGATTGCTGACTGTGTGCCAAACGCCATGCCAGCACTGGGTGACGTGTGCACAGTTGTTTTGAGTAAGCACTCGGCTAACGTGGCTTATTATGTGTGTTGTTATTTACATACATATAATCTTGTTTCTTCTCATAACAACCCCATGAGGCGAGGTGCTATTATCCTTAATTTACAGATAAGGAAAGTGAGGCTCTTCAGATGTTAGGTGGCCTGGCCTGGTGGCAGAGGGCTTCTAAGTGACAGAGGCAGGATTTGAACCCAAGCCTTTGCCTGTAGAGCAGGGGTCAGGAACCTAGGGCTCGAGAGCCAGATATGGCTCTTTGGATGGCTGCATCTGGCTCACAGACAAGTCTTTAATTAAAAAAAAATGTTAAAAATATAAAGCATTCTCATGTATTACAATCCATTCGTTTCCTACCGCTCATGTTCATGGTTGCGGGTGGCTGGAGCCAATCACAGCTGTCCTCCGGGACAACACCAAATTTTTATTGGATAATGCGTAATGTACACGGGTCGTTGTATGGCTCTCACGGAATTACATTTTAAAATATGTGGCGTTCATGTCTCTCTCAGCCAAAAAGATTCCCGACCCCTGCCGTAGAGTCTGTACTCCTAATCTGTCTCGCTGAGATTCTTAGTTGGGAAACCAGCACTGGTGAAGTCTACAGGGCTGTGGTGCTTGTGAGGGACAAGGCCTTCAGCATCAGAGCCTTCAGGGCACCGTGGCTTTTGAGTCTGAGAGAGCCAGGGCAGGGGGCTGCAGGAGGAGTGTTGCCAGAATGGGACAGTGTGGTGTGAGGGGCCCTTTGCCTAGTTCTCCAAGGCACACTGTCCTTAGGACATGTCCCTGTACTCCCAAGATGACTGGAGGAGGTGCAGGGGCCCTTGACCAGCTGTCTGTGTGCAGGGCTGGGGGGGGGGGGACGGGGGCCTGGCAGCTGGCACCCTGGCTGCCCCTCCAGCCGGGCCGTGCTCGGGCTGCGTGACCCGGGGCAGGTTTGGTTTCCACTCCCTTCCAGGCCTGAGCTGCCACCTGGACTTCAGCTTTTATCTCTGACCTTTGGCATTTCTGTGTTATCTGGACAGATTCCAAGAGCAGCCTCCTGTCCAGACGTAAGTCCCCCTCTGCAGGCAAAGCACGGGCAGAATTGGGCCAGCCCTTGTTTCAGGAAACTGGAGGGACACGAAAGAAAGGAGGAGGGAGGGACCGCAGTAGCTGCTTGCCCTCATCTCACTGACTCCTCGCGAGGCTGCTGTGAGGTCTTTTTGCATTAGTTCCATGATACAGATGAGACAACCAAAGCGAGCGAGATAGGTGATGCGTACACTGCCCTGCAGAGGACCCACACGGTGCTTCTCCAGGGGTGGGCCTTGGACCTGCTACTCCGGAATCACCTGGGAGCTTGTAAAACTGCACGTTTTTAGGCCCCATTCCAGGTCAGCAGCATCAGAGCCAGGCAGGTCCTGGAGCTGGAGCTTAGATCTTCGGGTGATTTTGCCACACCCTGCCATCTGCAAGACAGTGGGTTCAGGAAGGAGGCCTCCAGAGCCAGCCTCCCACTGCTGAGCAGCCTCCTTTTTTGCTGTGTGGCTTTGTGTAAGTTGTTTAATCTCTCTGAGCTTTGATTTTTTTCCATTGTAAAATAGGGAGAAGAGCAGTCCCTACCTCCTGGGGTTCTTGTGGGCACAGAGGAGTTAGTACCTACAACCCATTTAGCACAGCACCTTCCCAAGTGGACCCCTGGTGGCCAACGGGATGGCTCTTGGTGGTTCTTCCTGGGAGCAGAGCACAGAAAGGTCTGGCTGCTGGTTCTAGAAGCTCAATAGCTCATTGGCACAAAGCACAAGCAGCATAATCAGGACCCCAGTGTGCTGGGAAGTTTTTGGTTGGAAGAAGTGGGAGGTTTGTGCAGGAAACTTTCCTGGGGCCTCCCAGTGTGTAAGGTGCCCATAGGAAGGGGAAGGGGTCTTAAATTTGAGGCAAAGGAACCTCGAGTCTGGTGTGATTCTGGACTGACTGGTTCAAAGAGAGGCCTTAATTTCTCCGACTACAGCTGCCCTATATGGTTTTAGTCACAGAGTTCAGGCTCTGGACGTGAGGCAGAACTTTCCCCTGAGAATTCCTGATGCAACCCAGTCCCGACTCTGAGTCTAGGAGAGAGGCTTGTCACTGGTATGTGTTCCTCCTCTTGGACAGTGGGGATAAGGTAACTTGATTTTCCTTTTCTCTTCGGCCACTGGGAGGCTCATGACTAAACGTGCAGCCCATCTCAAGTAGCTGTGTGAGGACCCAGGACCTGCTTATGGGAATCTGGCCTTTCTTTCTGGTTTCGATGTTTTCTTCAGATTTGTTATTTTCTCTGCTCCTGATTTTAGTGTTTATATTTCATGACCGTCTTTCCTTTGTGTTCCTTCACTCTTGTGGAACCAGGCTGGGGGTATGTAGAATCACTCACCGTGTCAAGACATGTAAAGCCGTCTTCACAGCTGCTTTGTTGGCATGTGGTCCTCTTGCTTCCGCTGCTTGGTGAGGCTGTATTTGTTTGAGCGGCTGCAATCCACTGGTCAGTTAGGAGAGGCCTGAGGTGGGGCAGGGTGGCTGCTTGGTGCTTGTTTTTCTTTCCGTATCAACTGTTTAGAATTTTTAAAATAATTTCTCTCCAAATCCACTAGTTACTCAGAGCATAAATGGTACTCAGGTGGATAGGACCTAGGGTGTTTACTTCCGTTTTCTCCTTCCTCTCCTCTCTAATTTATTTCTTGTGCGTCACACGATTATAACGTGTAGCGTCCAAAAATGATAACAAGGGAAAAGAAAAAAAATTCCCTGTGATCCCACCGGGGCTACCACGTCTTGCCATTTTGTGATTCATCCTTCTGGGATTTTTTTCTATATTTATATTTTTCACACACACACAAATATACTCTAACTAGACTTGCTATTTCATAACCTCCAGCTTCACTCAGTGGTGTGTAAATAGTATCTGTCCTTGTTATTGCATATTCTGTAACAATGAAAGGTATTTAAAATTGATATCAAGATGTGCATATAATTCTTTTTGTTTTTTTAAGTATAGGACTTACTGTGCAAAGCAACAATTGCCTCAGTGTGCCTCACCCCAAGCAACTTATAATCAGTTAGACTTTTTTTTTTTAAGTGAGAGGAGGAGAGATAGAGAGACAGACTCCCACATGATGCGCCCTGACCAGGATCCACCTGGCAACCTCCATCCTGGGCCCTAGCTCTAATCATCCGAACTATTTATTTAGGCTGACACGCTAGGACCAATCAGCTAAGCTATCCTCAGTGCCTGGGGCTAACGCTCAAACCAGAGAGCTGCTGGCTGCAGAGGGGAAAGAGAGGGAGAGAAGGGGGGAGGGGAAGGGGAGAGAAGCAGATGATTGCTTCTCTTGTCTGCCCTGACTGGGAATCAAACCTGGGACATCTATAGGCCAGGCCAATGATCTATCCACCAAGCCAACTGGCCAGGGCCTAGACTTGTTATACAGTGGTTTCTTCTATATATTTAAGTAAAATGCTTATACCCCCGGATTTCTTACCTTATCTGATACACGGATTTGCTGCTGAGGAAAGTGAGGCTCTCTTGCACTTACACCCTTTCCCTCATCCTCCCAACATTTTTTGCCTCCTCCCAACATTTTTTGCCACTCTTATTTGGTTACCTTTGCAATTTAAATTAATTGCATAGATCTCAGTTTTCTTGTCTCCTTGACCGTGGGCAGTATCTTGTGGCCCTTTGCTCTGAGAGGACAGTAAAGAGACTCGACTCTCCTAACTGCCCTTGTCTCCAGTGTCACAGTGTCCGTCTGTTGTACATTCAGCTTCCTGAAGTCAGGGGTGATAACATGAACATCCTGTTTAATAACCATAAGTCTTCCACAGTCACTGATAGTTGAAGACCAGCACTGGCATTCCTGTGCCGACGTAAACGTGGTCATTGCAGAGCCAAGGGGTGGGCTGTGCTTACAAGGCCTTCTCTTTAGGTCTGATGCCACTCAAAGGAGAGTGGGATTCCTCTCCTTTCTTATATTCCTATATGGGCTCAAAAACCACCTGTTTGTATTTTAGTTTGCTTCATATTTTGACCATGCCTTTCTTTATATAATTTTGCTTGTTTTCTGGGGCTTCTGAGAAAACATTACTTTTACCAGCTGCTAGTATCCTAGCCAGTGAAGTGTTAAGGTTTATTTTCACCCAGTCCCCTGTGGTTGGACATATAGGCTGTTTCAATTTTTTTTTTTTTTTACAGAGAGAGAGTCAGAGAGAGGGATAGACAGGGACAGACAGACAGGAACGGAGAGAGATGAGAAGCATCAATCATTAGTTTTTCGTTGTGCATTGCAACACCTTAGTTGTTCATTGATTGCTTTCTCATATGTGCCTTGACTGCGGGCCTTCAGCAGACCTAGTAACCCCTTGCTCGAGCCAGTGACCTTGGATCCAAGCTAGTGAGCTTTTGCTCAAACCAGATGAGCCCGCATTCAAGCTGGCAACCTCGGGGTCTCGAACCTGGGTCCTTGGCATCCCAGTCCGACGCTTTATCCACTGAGCCACCGCCTGGTCAGGCTCGATTTTTCGTTAATGTGAAGGGTGCTGTGATTAATGTTCTTTTCCATTTATCTTTGTGCCTTTGTTTCTTGCATCATCATTGCGAGGCAGGAATGCTGCTCCCCTGTGAGCCCGATCCCCTTGTTCCCAGCCCGTAGCCTCCCACTGCCTTGCTGATCTACCTTCACTCCGATTGGTCTATTCTAGAGGTTGGGTTTTTGGGAGAAGGTGGTCCCCAGGTAATGACCAGTCTCCTCTTCCCAGGCTCTGAAGAGCGGCAGCTTCTCAGATTCCAAGCTGAAGACATCTCCAACTACACGGCCCTCCTGCTGAGCAGGGACGGGAAGACCCTGTATGTTGGTGCCCGAGAGGCCCTCTTCGCGCTCAACAGCAGCGCCAGCTTCCTGCTAGGCGGGGGGTACCAGGAGGTGAGAGGCGATGCCCGGGGCTGGGTAAGCTGGGCAGAGGATGGCAGTGCGTAAGGAGAACAGGACGACTGACCTCTTGGGTCCAGGGATGATGCAAATGGAAAGGGGAAAGGAGTGGGAGGTGGACCCTCCATTCCCTTGTGCACACTTACCTGCCCCCTCTCGCTCCCCAGCTGCTGTGGAGTGCAGACGCCGAGAGGAAACACCAGTGCAGCTTCAAGGGCAAGGACCCACAGGTGAGCCAGCACCTGAAAGTGACCTGGCTGCAGGTGGGAAGGAGGGTGGTGGACCTGGACCCAAGGCAGAAGCAGGAATAGGAGCAGATGCAGCCACCTGTGCTGAGCAAGGCATAGGCTTCTGAGATGGCCAGACCTGGCTGTAACTCTTGGACAAGTAGATTTGTCTGTCTGAGCCTTGGTGTTCTGACACATGAAGTGGGGATAGTGATGCCTGTCTCACTGGACCTACTGTATGAGGATTCAATGAGGTAATAGGTATAAGGCACCTGGCACAAAGTGCCTAGTGTGTGTGTGTGTGTGTGTGTGTGTGTGTGTGTTTATTCAGTGAGAGTGGGGGAGGCAGAGACAGACTCTCAATGTGCCTCAACTGTGATCCACCGGCAAGCCCTCTAGGGGGCGATGCTCTGCCCATCTGTGTATTGCTCCGTTGTTCAGCAACCAGACTCTTCTTAGTGCCTGAGGTGGAGGCCATGGAGCCATCCTTAGTGCCCGGGGCCAACTCGTTCCAATTGAGCCATGGCTGCAGGAGGGGAAGAGAGGGAGAGAGAGAAGTAAAGGGGAGGCGTAAAGAAGCAGATGGGCACTTCTCCTGTGTGCCCTGACCAGGAATCGAACCCAGGACATCTACATGCCTGGTCAACACTCTACCACCAATTGGCCAGGGCCAGTAAGTGCTAGATAAATGTGAGCTTCCAGCAGGGTCAGTGACTGGATGGGGACAGGAGTCATGTTACTCTGCCGATGGTGTCTGATGTGACAGGTCTGACAGATCCTGGTTTGTTTTTGGTTGGACCACTGGGCATAGGTCTGATCCAGCCTGGGGTTTTCCTTGAGGACCCCCGCCATTCCCAGAGGCCTCCCGGTCCTGAGTGCAGCAGGGACAGCTAAGGTTAAAGCTAAAGAGCACCAGACTTGGGATCAAGGCAGGTTCAAGTCCTGACCGCCCCCGACTTCTTTTATGCAGCACATAGTCTTTATTAAGCACCTGCTTTGTGCCCAGGTGCTTTTAGACACTGGAGGTATAGTTGTGAAAAAGAAGAAAGAACGGACTAAAATCCATCTGTTTACAAGGTAGTCAGGTTACTCTTCATTGAAAACATTGACTTCTGAGTCCCAATGAGAAGGAGGCGAGGGAGTTGATCGGGAGGTGCCTGGAAGAGGAGCAGGCCTCTGGATTTTAGTCTTGAGTCGGGTGTTTGGGGAACCGCTGGAGCGCTGAGCAGAGGAGTGACACGGTCTGGTGTGTGTCAGGAGTGGGGGACAGTGGCTTCCGTGTGGTGAGGACAGAGGGAGGGAGACCAGTGATGGTGGTCCAGTCCAGGCGGTGAGACATCATCAGATTCTCATTGTATTTTGAACATGGGGTCACCGGAATTTCCTGATGGAAAAAATACCGGGTGTGAGAGATGGGAATTTGAGGCTGGTTGGGAGGTTTGGGGCTCAGCAGCTCAGAGGGGGGAGTTGCCTTTATGTAAAGGGAAGGAGCAGAGGAGAAAGGCTTTGGGGAGCTATTAGAAACTCAATGGGAGACGCTATTAGACATACTCGCAGAGGCTGTCTGTGAGTCAGGGGCTAAGGTTCAGGCTGAGTGTCCCCTGCTCTGGGCGGTGGCTTCCTCCCCAGGTGAGTGAGAGGTACTGTCAGTTTCCACTGAGGCTCTGAGGAGAACCTGCAGGGGCCAAGACAACCCCGAAGGAGGCCCTCTCTGCCTCACCCCAAACTGAAGAAAAGGTTGGCAACTACAGAACTTTAGCTGAGCCCCAAAGTTATATACAGTACATGTTTGTGGTCCTTGTTCTGTATAGTCCAGGATGCTCTGCTCCTGAATTCTCCCGTGTTCTGACTTTAAGCCTGACCCCCAGCACTACCCTTAGATCTCGGTTGTGCCCCCTAGTGGCTGGCTTGGGCCTAACATTCTCCCCTTCTTTCCTCAGCGTGACTGTCAGAACTACATCAAGATCCTCCTGCCATTCAACAGCAGCCACCTGTTCACCTGCGGCACTGGAGCCTTCAGCCCTCTGTGCACCTACATCGTGAGTGCCCCTCCTCGGCTCAGCTAGCCTAGGAATGTCCCCGCTTTCTGCAAAACCCAGGGATCTCTTCAGTACCGGCCCCTGCTGCTGGGCCCAGTGAGGCTTCTTGATAGTGGCCCAGCCCCAGGTGGAGTGGTGTGTGACTGGCTGACCCACAATTCACTCCCTGTGGATTCTTTATAGTCCACCTTGTATATCCCTCCTAAATGCCCTCACATTCGTGTGTTTTTGCCTTACGAACAGCTTAGCAGAGGCTGTGGGGTGGAGCACCAGCCTGGAGCCAGACATACACGAGTTTGAATCATGTTGCTGCCCCTTCCTGGCTCACAGTTTTCTAAGCCTCATCTCCCCTCTGCCAGGCGGGACTATTAGGCCCACTGCAGAGGTCACTGTTAGTGCCAGCATTGTGCCCCGGGATGGGGAGGACAGTCCATCTGACCGCTCCCCCACCCCCTCAGAGTTGCCTTTCCCAGCACCCCCCTCCTTTCCTGCTGAACCCACTCCCTCCCTGGTGTGCCTCTGAGCCCATCTGTCTGCTCCCTGCAGAATGTGGAGAACTTCACGCTGGCACGGGATGAGGCAGGGAACATCGTCCTGGAAGATGGCAAAGGCCGTTGTCCCTTTGACCCCAATTTCAAGTCCACAGCCCTAATGGTTGGTGAGTGTTGAGGGCCATATGGGCTTGTCGAGGCTCCATGGTGGTGATGTGCCGGTGTGACCTTGGGCTGCCTTTGGGTTTGGCTTCTCGTTCCCGCTCCCTCCTCTGTGCACCCCAAGCGAGGGGAGCAGGCCCGAGGTCACTGCAGGCCCTGAGCGGGGAGAGGGGCCTGCCGAGGGGCCGTTCCCATGGGAATGTTTTCTTGGCAGATGGCGAGCTGTACACTGGAACAGTCAGCAACTTCCAGGGGAATGACCCGGCCATCTCCCGGAGCCAAAGCCGCCGCCCTACCAAGACCGAGAGCTCCCTCAACTGGCTGCAAGGTGAAGTCCTCCCACTGCCCACACGTGGGCAGGCCCAGGAGCCCTGATAAAAGGGGCACTGCCCCCCAGCGGGGCCTGAGAACAGAGCCTCGCCTGTTCGGGATTTCTGGGCTGACTCTGCTCTCCCTGCCGGCCCCACAGACCCAGCGTTTGTGGCCTCGGCCTACATCCCTGAGAGCCTGGGCAGCTTACAAGGGGACGATGACAAGATCTACTTCTTCTTCAGCGAGACCGGCCAGGAATTTGAGTTCTTTGAGAACACCATCGTGTCCCGGATTGCTCGCATCTGCAAGGTGAGAGAGGTGGGCCACCTAGAGCCCCTGAAGGCTCTCCGGGCCCAGGGTCAGCAAATGCCCGGAGGTCCTGCTTCAGTGACCTTCTCTTGTCCTCCAGGAGGAACAGCTTAGCTAACGGCTTTTCTCTCTTCTTAAGTCAAACCTCTTATTGTTTCCTCTCATGTGAAAAATGTGAAATACAAAACAGAAAAGTACACAGATACCAATAGATAAAGGGGCAGTGCCGCATTGTGATTAAGAGTCCAGACTTGGCCTGACCAGGCGGTGGCGCAGTGGATGGAGCGTCGGACTGGGATGCAGAGGACCCAGGTTCGAGACCCTGAGGTCACCAGCTTGAACCCAAGGTTGCTGGCTCCAGCAAGGGGTTACTCGGTCTGCTGAAGGCCCGCGGTCAAGGCACATATGAGAAAGCAATCAATGAACAACTAAGGTGTTGCAACACGCAATGAAAAACTAATGATTGATGCTTCTCATCTCTCTCCGTTCCTGTCTGTCTGTCCCTGTCTATCCCTCTCTCTGACTCACTGTCTGTGTAAAAAACAAAAAACAAACCAAAAAAAAAAAAAAACATTAAAAAAAAAAAGAGTCCAGACTTGACCCAGGCTGCCCACGCTCAACCCTTGCTGGTCGTGTGAACTTGGGCGAGTCCCTGACCTGCTTAATTATAGCTCCCTGATCTGTTCAGTGAGAATAATAACCAACCCGGCCTCAGAATTGTCGTGTGGATTAAATTAACCCGTGTACAGCTTTTAGGCATGTGGTGGGCAACAAATGAAATGTTCACTATTGTATTAGGTTACATTCCTACCGCTTACCATAGGAAGCGACTGCTGTTAACATTTTATATTTTATTTATTGTATTTTCTTTAAAATTTTTGCTTATTGATTTTAGGGAGAGTGGAAAGGAGAGAGAGACAGAAACAGATTTGTTTCTGTATGTGCCCCGACCAGGGATTGAACCCGTAACCTTTGTGTATAGGGACAACACTCTAGCCAACCAAGCTCTCAGGCCAGGGCCACCACTATTAACATTTTAGAAAGTTCCTTGTTAATCTTTTTTTTTTTTTTTTTGCATGTGTATAAATACATACATTCTTTAAGTTTTTCCACTGATTTTGAGAAAGCGGGAGGGAGAGAGGACAGGAGAGAGAAAGAAAGAGAAGCATCAACTCTTCATCCCACCTTGTTGCTCCATTTAGTTGGGTACTCATTGATTGCTTCTCCTACGTGCCCCAACTGAGGATTGAACCTACAACCTCAGCGCACGGGGCCGCGCTTCATCCATCTAGGCACCTAGCCAGGACCTAAATACATATATTTATGTTATAAAAAAAACTACTTACAAACAGAGTTCTGTAGTTCTTCAGCAGGCAGCCCTGACCTCTCTCCATATTTGTACACAGACTCCCTTTGTCCTTCCCTGTGGGACTCCACAGTGAGGAAAGCACTGCCGTTTACCTAGCCTGGTGATGGTACCTCTGCATTGTCTCCAAGTCCTCTTGCTCTTTAATGGAACTCAGGTCTTGCTTTGGCTTGCCCGCCCTCCCTGGTGTCTCAGCTACTGCTGAGGAGGGGACCATGAGGAGCACCCAGCCCCGCACCTGAATGCCTGAGCCCGGCTTCTCTCTCTCCCCCAGGGCGACGAGGGTGGCGGCCGGATCCTGCAACAGCGCTGGACGTCCTTCCTGAAGGCCCAGCTGCTGTGCTCGCGGCCCGATGACGGCTTCCCATTCAACGTGCTGCAGGATGTCTTCACGCTGAGCCCCAGCCCCCAGGACTGGCGTGACACCCTCTTCTACGGGGTCTTCACGTCCCAGTGGTAGGGCCCCCAGAGTTAGCTGGGGATGGGAGGGCGAGGGATGGCTGGGACTGGGGCCCAGGAGCTAGTCTCATCCTGAGCCCCAGGGCTCTTGGGTTAATCGGCCATTTCTTTTGTAGGCACGGAGGGACCACAGAGGGCTCTGCCATCTGTGTGTTCACCATGAAGGACGTGCAGAGGGCCTTTAATGGCCTTTACAAGGAAGTGAATCGTGAGACACAGCAGTGGTACACCGTGACCTACCCAGTGCCAATGCCCCGGCCTGGTATGGTGAGGACTGCTCCCTGCTCCGGGGCGGGGTGCGGGAAGATGGGGCCTCTCCCCAGGCTGGGCTCACATGGCTTCTCTAAATCTGGTTTCTCATCTTGAAAGTGGCGACAGAAGCCCAGGCCTGCTTGTCCCAATGGGTTAGATGTGACCGTGACTATTGGAATGCTTTCAGACCTGTCTCGGGGTGGGCAGCTGTGTCCCCATCAGGGTGCTCCGGGCACACCTCTGGAGTTGTCTGTTCATGCTTGCCTCCCCCTTGGCTCTGAGCTCCTTATTTAACTATTGAGTGATGAACGGCCAGACTGTGGAGAGGTAGTTCTTTCTTCTTTCCTTCCAGCCTGACGGGCTCCTCCCAGAGCAGACCTGAGACAGGACATGGATGTGTGGAGCACATCACAGCGTTGCTCTGCGGGGTGTTTATCACCAAGCCCTGTGACTCATTGGTCAAGGGTCATTCCTGGGCATTAAGTCTCAGGGCTCTTACAGGCAGTGTGGGAGCGAACTGTAGGCACCGTCACCCCCCCCCAGGACACTTGGTCAGCAAAAGGATGCTAATGGAACAGGAAGTGTGGTCCTGCTGTTCAGTCCTGGGGGCGGGGCAGGGAGCAGCACAGCAGGAAAGCCAGTGGGGCTCCCTAGGTGCCCACACCCTGGGCTTTGCCCTGCGGCCTCTGGATCAGCACCATGGCTTTGTAGACCTGCAGTGTTCCATGGCTTTCGAGAGTGGGGCAGATGTCTCTGCCATCCTCTAGAGAGGCAGTCTTGGCAGGATCCATGGGACCCCCATTGTTCCCTGTGTGTGGCTGGCCTCACACTGCCACTTTCTCCTTCAGTGCATCACCAATAGCACCCGGGAGAGAAACATCCACTCATCCCTGCAGCTCCCCGACCGTGTGCTGAACTTCCTCAAGGACCACTTCCTCATGGACGGGCAGATCCGCAGCCACCTGCTGCTGCTGCAGCCACAGGCCCGCTACCAGCGCGTGGCTGTCCACCGCGTCCCTGGCCTGCATCGCACTTATGACATCCTCTTCCTGGGCACTGGTGAGTGCCTGCGGCAGGGCAGGCTGGGAGGCCAGGGGGCGTGGCTGTGGGGCGTGGGCAGCAGGCTTCACCCAGGGCCTGAGGACTGTCCTTGCTGCAGGTGATGGCCGGCTGCACAAAGCAGTGGGTGTGGGCCCCAGGGTACACATCATTGAGGAACTACAGATCTTCGCACCAGGACAGCCTGTGCAGAACCTGCTCCTGGATCCTGACAGGGTAAGCAGGTAGAAGAGGCCAGTCAGTGTACTTGGCATGCCCCAGTTAGAGACAGACTGTCAGAAAATGGGGTGCCCGGGAGCACGAAGGAGCCTCTTGGGGAGTGGCTCTGATTGGGCACTTGAGCCAGGTGTGGCTGAGGGTGGTGGCCCTGGCAGCCCATGCCTGCCTCTCATCCCTGTGTCTGTGCAGGGGCTGCTGTATGCTGCCTCGCACTCGGGGGTAGTCCAGGTGCCTGTGGCCAACTGCAGCCTGTACCGGAGCTGTGGGGACTGCCTCCTCGCCCGGGACCCCTACTGCGCTTGGAGTGGCTCCAGCTGCCGTCAGGTCAGCCTCTACCGCCCTGAGGCAGCCTCCAGGTGAGCCTCCCGTCCCACTCGTCCATCCTGTGTGCTTGTCTCAGAGCACCTTCCCGGCCCACTGTACAATCAACTGCACAGCTTCATTTGCGTCCATTGTTTTGGCTTAGCATTAATTAGCTTCCTTTCTGACTCTCAAAAGTGCTATATTTCAGACAATAAATTGTTTGCCTTACCCACCTATAAGGCAGGGCATGATATGGAAAATTATGAAGTGTCACAGCTATGAAAAGACTTGCGGCACTGCCCTGGCCATATAACTTGGCCATAAGAACATTATCCTGAAGCACAGAGGTTGCTGGTTCAATCCCCGGTCAGGACACATACAGGAACAGCTTGATGTTCCTGTCTCTCTCTCTCTCTCTCTCTCTCTCTCTCTCTCTACCCCTTCCTCTCTCACTGAAATCAGTAAAGACTTGCGGGCAGTATGGATTGGCCTATGAGCGTATTTAAAATAATAGAAAATAAGGACTCTGAAATAGTCCACTAACAAACCCATTAAAAGATGCTTTCAAGATAACCTGTTTGGGTTATAAAATGTTCATATAGAAATCTTAGGAAATAACCTGACCTGTGGTGGCGCAGTGGATAAAGCGTCGACCTGGAAATGCTGAGGTCGCTGGTTTGAAACCCTGGGCTTGCCTGGTAAAGGCACATATGGGAGTTGATGCTTCCAGCTCCTCCCCCCTTCTCTCTCTCTGTCTCTCCTCTCTCTCTCTCTCTCTCTCTCTCTCTCCTCTCTCTCTCTCTCTCTCTCTCTCTGTCTCTCTCCTCTAAAATGAATAAATAAAAATTGAAAAAAAAAAGTTTAAAAAAAAAAACCAAAAAAAAAAAAAAAGAAAAGAAATCTTAGGAAATAGAAAAAAGCCCAGTCAAAATATAACTATCTATAATCCCACCACCTAGAGAGAATCACAATGAGAATTTATATATATCATCCCAGATTTTTCTACATATGTGTAAATAAAAGCGTGTGTTTTGAGTAGACAGGACCTGCCCCACTTGTGTCCTTGCTTCACATGGGGATACCTGGTGCCATTTCACAAAAGCACCCATAAAGACACATTAGGTGCACTGGGAGGGACACACCAAAAATGCTCCGTCGTGATTGCTGGATGCTGGGTTGTGGGTGATTTTTACAGTATTTAGCCTTTATGGTTGGTTGAGTGTTTCTGAGGTTTTCTACATGCATCAAGAATTCTTTTCCTTCTTTATTACATTTGATTAAGTCAGTGTGTGTGCACTGAAGAGAGACTATTGTATACATACAGAGCCAGGTGTCCCTTCCAGACTCTTTCTAGGCTCATACTGCTTGTGTAATTCAGGGAAATATTATAGTAATTTTTATTTGAAATATATGCTGTGTAAACAGCAGATATGCTGGCCTGCCTTTTCCCCTGCTCTGGGCCTAGCGGTGCCGGAGCCCTGGGACCCTTGCCCAGGCCTTTGCCTGTAGGACTGCACCTAGGGTGGTGGTGGTCCTGAACTATCTATTTTTGACTCTTTGGTCCTCAGGCCGTGGATCCAGGACATTGAGGGGACTAACGCCAGGGACCTCTGCAACTCTTCCTTGGCCAAACTCCGGGTTTCGGCACCAGGAGGTAAGGTGCCTTTTGAAGGTTGGAGGGAGGCAGGGGCCAAGTTGCTTAGAAGACTCCTCAATTTAGGTACTGGTAGATGTCAGTGCCTTTCCTCCACCCTCATCCCTCCAGCCTGCGAGCAAGATCCTGGGAAGTGAGAGTCACGATCCCTGAAGTCCATAGAGTTGCCATCGTAGCGTGATGAGCACAGCCCAGAGGGAGTAGGTGGGCTGGGGCTCCTGTGGCTGCCAGGCCCCCTTTACCCTGTGTCTTGCCTCTCCTGCCTGCAGGTGAGAAGCCATGTGAGCAAGTCCAGTTTCAGCCCAATACAGTGAACACCTTGGCCTGTCCCCTGCTTTCCAACCTGGCGACCCGGCTCTGGCTGCACAACGGGGTCCCTGTCAATGGCTCGGCCTCGTGCCGGGTGTTGCCCACTGGGGACTTGCTACTGGTGGGCAGCCAGGAACTGGGGGTGTTCCAGTGCTGGTCACTAGAGGAGGACTTCCAGCAGCTGGTGGCCAGCTACTGTCCGAAGGTAGAGGAGACAATGGCAGACAAGAGGGGAAAAGTGCCTCTCATTATCAACACGTCGCGGGTGAGCGCACCGGCGCACGGCAAGGCCAGCTGGGGCGCAGACAAGTCCTACTGGACGGAGTTCCTGGTGATGAGCGTACTGTTCGTGTTCGCCATAGTGCTCATGATTTTATTCTTCCTCTACCGGCACCGGGACGGCATGAAAGTCTTCCTGAAGCAGGGGGAGTGTGCCAGCGTGCATCCCAAGACCCGCCCTGTGGCGCTGCCACCCGAGACCCGGCCGCTCAATGGCATGGGTCCCCCGAGCACCCCACTTGACCACCGGGGCTACCAGGCCCTGTCGGATAACTCTCCAGGGCCCCGGGTCTTCACTGAGTCAGAGAAGAGGCCCCTGAGCATCCATGACAGCTTCGTAGAGGTGTCCCCGGTGTGCCCCCGGCCCCGGGTCCGCCTGGGCTCTGAGATCCGGGACTCAGTAGTGTGACAGCTGATTTCTAGACGAGGCCACCCTGGCTTCAGGGGTCGTGAATGCTCAGAGGGGGTCGGCTGGATTCTGCTCCTCGTGGCGCATAGCCCCGGTGCCCAGCCCTCAGGAGCGCTGGGGCCAGCTGGCCAGCAGTTGATCAAGCACTGAGGCCCCTCCAGCCCAGACAGCTGTGGCCCAGAGGTTTTGGCTGAAGATGGGCGCCTGCCTACACAGGAACCGTGCTCCTTGTGTAAACTGAGCCTTTTGTTTTTTTAAAAAAACCATTGAAAATGTGAAGTGAGAATGAAAGACAACACAATGCCACGCACATGGCCACTCCAGTTCCCAGCCCCCAGCCTCTTGGCCTCACGAGAGCTTTGGGAACTCATCCAGTGTGGCGGCTTGAGACAGAGTTGGGAATCCCTCACCAGCTAGCCCATTCCAACCTCAGCCTTATTCTGCCACCCCAGGCAGCCCGTCACACGGAGCCAGGGGCCAGCTTGGGCTCTGCGGCTCCTGCCTGGCCATCATCCCACCACCTCAGGGACTGGAGAGCTATGCCGGCACCGCAGCCCTCACAAGGCCCTGGGCTCGAGCCACCTCTGGACCTTTCCAGCCTGTATCAGGCTGTGGCCACGACAGCAGGCAGTGTGAGCTCAGGAGAGGTATGACGATGCTCATCTTCCCTCAGAATTCTAGGAAGAGACTGGAGCCTGCGTTTCTCCGTCCAGCATAAAAACTTGTGTGTCCCTGTCCTATTATCCACCCGTCTCGTCTTGGAGCCCAGTTCCCCCTCGCCCCCACACTTTACTTGCCTCCACTCTAAGGGATATTGACACTGCCCAGCACAAGGGCCCTGACTTTCTGTGGGTTTTATATTTTTTTAAGTAAGATGCACTTTACGTTTGTTCTGTTGTTTTTTAAATAAAATCTAAAGAACTGAAATTGAATCATGGCCCTTGCTCTTAAAAGAACTGTTGCTTTTTTTTGAGAGAGAGAGACAAGAAGGGAGGAAGAAGGTGAGAAGCATCAACTTATAGTTGCTTTCACTTTAGTTGCGCATTGCTTTTTGTGTACATGCCTTGACCAGGGCTGAGCCAGTGTCCCCTTGTTCATGTCAGTGGCCTTTGGGCTCAAGTTGGCAAACTTTGGGATTGTGTGGATGATTCCCCCACTCAAGCTAGTGACCCTTCACTGACAAGCCCATACTCGGAGCCAGCAACCTCAGGGCTTTGAACCAGTGACCCCAGCATTCTGGGTCAATGCTTTATCCACTGTGCCACCAGCAGCCAGGCAAGACTGTTGGTTTTTGAGGTTGATTTAGTTTTCTGAGTTCTGGGGTCTGCTGAACCTCCTATTTCCAGGGTCTGCTGGTCCAGACTAAGCCTAGCCTGGCTGACTACATCTCAACACCTTACTCTGTTCAGGGGATGGGGTTTTTTGTTTTAACACTAAATTTTATTTTTAAAATGCTCATATAGTAAATTATTTTTTATTTTGAGAAACAGTTCCATAAATGATAACACATGTAGAAATTCATGTAACCACCATCCGTCAGGATATAGCACAGTTCCACCCCCCATGCGACCTCTTCGTATCCACTGCCCCATGAGGGTGGGGAAGCACATTCTACTTCCTGCCAGTCCCTTCTTTAGAGGGTAGTCTGCCCCAGCATGACCGAAGCTCCTAGAAGTCCAGTCCTTCCTCATACCAGCAGTTCTAGTATTACACAGAGTCAAAACTTCTAAACCTTTATTATTGATTAGTAGAAACAAACAGAGTGATGACCATGGCAGTGAGAAGGGGTGAGGCCCTGACACAGAGGGCCCTTGCCTGCCCGGGACAAACCTTGACAGTGCCAGCTCGACGGGGCTAGCTTGGCCAGCCCTAGCAACACAGGTGTAACCTTGGCCACGGCTCAGCAGTGAAAAGGTTCTTCTACAGGGTGCTGGGAAACGCTGAGGCTCCTGTCACAGGATGATCTTGAAGGAGCTGAACAAGAGAAGAGTGGGTTGGAATTTCTTCTGGAAGACGACGGTGAGGACTAAACCCAAACTAACCCACTTCTCCCCTAAGGACCTTTGGAATGGGTTGTGTCTCATGTCTGTGAGTCCCCTTTGGGAGAAGAACTCCCCTGAGATATTCAGAAGGGGCACGGGGCTTTTTACCGGGCATACCCGCATAATAACATCCCAGATCCAGATGCCACAGATGGGACCACTGTCATACCTGGCAAAGTCCGGTGAACGGGAAATGACGTGCTGGAACTCGGAGAGGTTGATAGTCCCATCTCTGTCAATGTCGGACTCTTCCAGGATCTGGGAAAGGGAGAATGTCAGGCTAAAGCCCTCCCTTGGCTCCCCTGCCTGCCCTGCTGGGCCCAGCTGCTCACATTGTCGATGAGCTGCTTCATCTCGGAGGCACTGAGCCGGGTGTCCTCACCCTCTCCTGTGAGGCAGTTCACAAGCTGGCTTAGGTCTTCTCTGTTCAAGGTTCCATCATCATCAAAATCTAGAGAGCAGACGAAGCCCAAAAGGATGTGGTCAGGAGGAGCTCCAAGGCTCCAGGAATGACCCCAGCTCCCAACTAGCACGACCCAGGCGGCCATCGGTCAAGACCACGTATTCCAGCATGCTCCTCCCAGTCCTTACCGAAGATGCGGAAGGCATAGTGGGATTTGAGGTCTGGTGTTGCTGTGTCACTAAACACACTGAGGAGGTCCAGGAAGTCCTCAAAGCTCAAGCTATCTCTGGTTGGGGTGGTTGAAAAGACCCTGCAGATTCGCTCCTTGAAGGGGTTGGCCTGGGAAGAGAGCCTCTATGAATGCCACAAGACGCAGCCCAGGTCACACTCAAATTCTACAGAGAACTGGAAGGAACAGTTTATAGAACCTGCATCACGAGCGCAGGCTTGCAGGGGAGAATAACCAGTGCTTTTCAGAAGGCAGGAGGACCAGTGACCCAGCTGGAGAGGGGGCAGGGGGTCAGAGATAAACCCACAGGTAGGCCTGGGGGCAGAGAAGGAGGAGGAAGACATCCTAAGCAAAGAGAACATTTAATTAAATACTTCTTGTGTTACAGGCATTAGGCCAGACTGTTAGCATAGAAAATTTCAAACTTCAAAGTAACACAACTCCCCTTAAAAGATAAAACTATCTTTTAAAAAAAAAAAAAATTGACTTTAGCCTGACCAGGTGGTGGCGCAGTGGATAGAGCGTTGGACTGGGATGCTGAGGACCCAGGTTCGAGACCCCGAGGTCGCCAGCTTGAGCACAGACTTATCTGGTTTGAGCAAAAGCTCACCAGCTTGGACCCAAGGTCGCTGGCTCGAGCAAGGGGTTACTCGGTCTGCTGAAGGCCCACGGTCAAGGCACATAGAGAAAGCAATCAATGAACAACTAAGGTGTTGCAATGAAAAACTGATTAATGCTTCTCATCTCTCTCTGTTCCTGTCTGTCCCTATCTATCCCTCTCTCTGACTCTGTCTCTGTAAAAAAAAATAATAATAAAATAAAAATTGATTTTAGAGAGGAGAGAGAAAGGTGAGGGATGGGGGAGGAGTGGGAAGCATCAGTGCATAGTTGCTTCTCATATGTGCCTTGACCAGGCAAGCCCAGGAATTTCAACTGGCTACCTCAGTATTTCAGGTCAAGGCTTTATCCACATGCCACCACAGGTCAGCTGATGAAACTTCTTATAAAGCTCCAGGAATGTGTGTCTAGGATCCCAATTTGAAAAACACATTTCTAGCCTGAACAGGTGGTGGTGCAGTGCATAGACAGTGGGCCTGGGATGCTGAGGACCCAGGTTCAAAACGTGAGGTCGCCAGCTTGAGCAAGGGGTCACTTGCTCTTCTGGAGCCCCCCCCCCCCCCATCAAAGCATGTATGAGAAAGCAATCAATGAACTAAGGTGCCGCAACAAAGAATTGATGCTTCTCATCTCTCTCCCTTCCTGTCTCTGTCCCTGTCTCTCACTAAAAAACAACACATTTCTAGATAATTCCACTGGGTGATTTAGACAAAACCCTTGCCCCTGGGAAATTAGGGCTAAATAAAGAAAAGACCAGAATAGGAGCAGTGACTGCATGATCTCAAAAGGAACAGCAAAGGGGGGTGGGGGGCTGGCACCTTGAGCTCTGGAAGGCTGAAGATCTGCTCCAAGGGCACCCGAGCCCGCAGTGACTCCTCCACACTCCTGTGCTCTTGGGGAAGCAGTTCACAGAACCGCCTGTGGGCTCTGGCAGAAGGAGGGGAACCCGTTGGCCCACCTTCCTGTGTATATCACATCCCCACTCCCTGCCTTGCTGCCCATTACACACCAGGTAAGGAGATAACCATGTACAGAGAATTTCTGATTCATCAGGCTTGATAAGCCAAAGGGAGATATGTCCACGATAGTACAGGCTGAGAGTCCGTTCTGGCAAGGGGTATTATGCACTGAGGGCCTACTGTGTGCCAGGCACTGTGCTGGGCATGGATCCCAGAACTCCCTGAAGAATGGTGGGGTTGGAGAAGGAGCCAGAAGTTGGCTCAGAAGAACAGGGAGAAATAAGCAAAACTCCAGGGATCTCCTGCTCCTCGAGGCCTCCCTCTTTTTAGCAGCTACCCTGAACTATCTTGTCCACAGCACCACCTCTTCCCCACTAGGATTAATTTGGCCAAGATTCCTAGACACATAAAATCAGCAAACGTCTAGGAAGGGGATTCCAGCCTCAGTTCAAATACCTTCTTGGAGAGTGTAGTTTTAGGCAAGTACCAGACTTCTCTGGATCTAGTTCATTGTCCACGTACCTCCCTCGGGAGGTTTAAATTAGGTAACAGGGTAATTTAGCACCATTCGTGTTGAAAAGGTAAGTTCTCAATAAGCGTTAACGGTTACTGTATTAATTTAGGTAAAGTTGAGAGAAGGAGCCACGCTCCCTAAAGCTTTTCTGGCTCTACCCCTCAGCATCCAGCCGAGGGCCATAGCAGCCTCCGCCGGACTGGTAATGCAGCTTCGGTTATGCAAGAGCCAGTGGAACTTAAGGTCAAAGAGCGCCTGGCTTTGGGCTGGAGGCTGCACAGCTGGGCCCCCGGCGCAGGCGGGGAAGGCGTGCCGGCAGCTGGGCTCCGCCGAGGGCTCGGCGCGCTGGGCTCCAGTTCCGGCTCAGCCGCCGACCTCAGCCGGGCTCCTGCAGCTTCCTCCGGAAGGCCTCAGTTTCCCCGTCGGGGAGACACAGCGACCTCCCGCCCCCCGAAGCCGTCGCTAAAGGATCCCGGAGGGGAAGTTCGAGACAGCACTCACAGGAGGATCTCCTGCTTGGTCAGGAACGTCAAGTCCTGGAAGGCAGAACAGGACTGGGGATCAGCGGGCCGCCCGGAGGTCGCGCCCGCCCTGCCGCCCGCTCCTGAGCGCAGGCCCGCGCGCCAGCTTCCCGAGGCCCGGCGTCCCGCGCACCTGGTACTCGGCCAGCAGCTCCTTGGACAGGCGGCTGCCCGAGCCCCCCATTGCCGCGCCGCGCGCACAGTTCCGCCAACTCGTCTCCGGACTCCGGCAACTTTCTCACTTCCGCCCTCGGGCTCCGTCACCACCCAGTCCCCGCGGCAACCGCTCCCGGGGCCACCGCCCCCGGGCCCGCCCCCTCCTTAAAGTGCCCTGGAGGTCCTAGCCCGTTCCGTCGCCCGCTCCGGGCTCTGGGCGGTTCCTGGTGAACTGGAGGCGGAGCCCGGGGCGGGGCCGGACGCTCCGGGACGGAGCCCAGGCCGCAGGCCCCACCTCCGGGGGGGGGGGCGGGACGAGCCACGCCGCGTGCGTGCGTGCGTGCGTGCGTGCACATTGCGCATGCGTTGAGACACCACGACCCCGGTATGGCAGCGCTAGATCTAGGGGTAGGTCGTGCGGTCCGTCCTCCTCACCTGCGGTAGGTGGTGGCGGCGACCTTGAGCGAGGTCCAGTAAGGGGCAGCAGAGAAGTTTCTGGAGCCAAGTTAACTAGAGAACTCGCTGAGTGGCCAGAGGCCGTTGACTGTCCCTGTGCCCGAGAACGGATTTTCCATACTGACGTTACCACTGGGCCCCCGCCTCACATATTGCAGCCCGATTGTCGCCTCTCCAGAAATAAACATAAATTTGCTGCCTACTGAGGCCGTTTACTGAAGACCCATTGAATGCCAAACGCTGGGCATAGTTACTTAGACTTTTGCAACAACCCTGTTAAGTAGGTTCCCATTTACGAATGAACGAACCTACGCTATTCCAAAAGGTGAGGATTCCAAGCTGCAGAGGAGGAGGTGGAGGTGAGGTTAATTCTTTTGTTTTCGGTAGTAAAACGTTTACGTAGTAAAAGGTTAGGCAAAGAGCATGAAGCTGAGCTAAAATAGATAAAGTTGTAGGGATTAATTCTAGATTCTTCCAGTTTATTCTGCTTGCTGATTTTTGTAAAGTCTAAATCTGAACATGTCAGTTTAAAACCATTAACTGGTTAAAAACGCAGACTCCCGCCCTCTGTAATCTGACTTCAGCTTCTCTCTGCCGTCTCCTCAGGGTTTGTGTTTTAGCCAGGGCTCTTACATTTTCACCGAAGCCTTTCTTTAGGAATCTGTCTTATATTCACAGAGTACTCAGTGCTTCTGATTTACAGCATGTATCTTGTTTGCAATTTATATTTACTCGGGTGATGATTAGGGGAATGTCTGTTTCTCCCACTAGAGTGTAAGCCCCATGAGAATCATGAACTCCAGGACCTGATATGTGGCATTGCCTGAGTAAAATGTTTGCTGAGTGACTGTCGTTTTCCCGGCACTCAATAAATCATCTTAGACTGACTCTGGTGACTCATTATATCAACATGTGAGCCCCCATTGTGGAAATACTCCATTTCAAGAAATGGCGGCTGCAGAGTAACCTCCATTTTTGGAACAACAAAATTGTCAAAGTGACCAGAGTATAAACCTATCCCACCCTGGCCATTTTGATAGCAGAGGGTTTTTTTTTTTTTTTCTGTTGAAGAAGGTATTGATCTTTACGTAGTAAAAGGTTAGGCAAAGAGCATGAAGCTGTCGCTGCATTTCCTGTACTTAACTGAGGAGAGGGAGCACTGACTAGCCAGGACAAATCCATGGACTTTTTGGTGAGACTATCTTTTCACAGTGAAGGTGTGGGAATTGTCCTTGAGCCATAGTGACTAGCTGTAATCTAGATCTCCCCAGCTAACTCACTTTCCTGTGAATCCAAGGGTGTATTCAATAACCTGATTATAATTTTGCTTCCTGGTAGATTTTTGTACAGAGAAGGGACTAGACTGACCAGCCAGTAAAACATTTTGTGCAACTTGCATGTTTCTCATTATAAATTATTGAATGGGTATTCTTTTTTTAATGTGTAACAGAGACAGAGAGAAGGACAGATAGGAAGGGAGAGAAATGAAAAGCATCAATTCTTTGTTGCGGCACCTTAGTTTTCATTGATTGCTTTCTCATATGTGCCTTGACCGGAGAATTACATCAGACTGAGTGACCCCTTGCACAAGCCAGCAACCTTGGACTCAAGCTAGTGAGCCTTGCTCAAATCAGATGAGCCCGTGCTCAAGCTGGCAACCTCAGGGTTTCAAACCTGGGTCCTCTGCATCCCAGTCTGACGCTCTATCCACTGCGCCACTGCCTGGTTGGGCTAAATGGGCATTCTGAGTCATCCAGCAGTCCCTGGTGACTCTGGTTAACATATGGTTCTTCCTGTACTTGATAAACTCTTAAGACAGTGGTAAAACTGAGCTGCTGACATCTTAAAAATAGCTTCTAGTGCTAGTATTGTAAAATTAGTTTTGTGTCATAGTTAGATTTTTCAAAGATTTGTTCGTTGATCATATTTTTGTTAAGGTACCAGCTTTTGGATTTCTGAATTCCACTTTAAAAAAAAAAAGGTAAATAAGATTGACAACCCTTTTTTTTTTTTAAGAGTTTTTATTTACTGTTATTTTTAGATAGGGGAGAGAGAGAGAAGAGAGGGAAGGGAAGAGCAGGAGGCATCAACGCATAGTAGTTGCTTCTCGTATGTGCCTTGACCGGACAAGCCCAGGGTTTTAAACCAGCGATCTCAGCGTTCCAGGTCCACACTTTATCCACTGCGCCACCATAGGTCAGGCATTTCCACTTCTTTTTTTAACTCAAGCACCTTGGACTTGTGGTTTCCTTTGCCTACAGCATACTTCCCCTAGCTCTTCTGCAGGCTTCACATCCTTCCTGTCTTGGTTCAACTGTCATCTTAGAGCCCTGCTCTGATCCCACTTCTTAGTTACCCTCTATTTTACCACTTGTTTATTTCCCACAAAATGTTAATACCATGGATAGTTAACATAGTTCATTTTACTTCACCACAGGATATATGTTCCGTAATGATAGGGACCTTGTTCGCCTTATTTGCCACTACTATAGCAAATTGTCTTCTTACCTCATACACAGCACTTAGTTACTTCATAAATACATGGGTTTTGTGACTCAGCTGAATATGGAGCAGGGTGCAAAGAAAGGATGTCCCCAGAACATCAGGAGTGGTCATGAGGTGGACGTTGACTGTGAATACATGAATGAATGAATGAGAGTGAGTGAATACTGACATAAGTACAGCTCAGATAAATAGCAAATTTTTGGATTTCTTAAATCTATTTTGAAACTCATCTGAAAAATACTTTTTTTTTTTCTCTGTATTTTTCTGAAGCCGGAAACGGGGAGAGACAGTCAGACAGACTCCCGCATGCACCCGACCGGGATCCACCCGGCACGCCCACCAGGGGGCGATACTCTGCCCCTCCAGGGCATTGCTCTGTTGCGACCAGAGCCACTCTAGCCCCAGCGCCTGGGCCATCTTTGCTCCAGTGGAGCCTCGGCTGGGCTGCGGGAGGGGAAGAGAGAGACAGAGAGGAAGGAGAGGGGGAGGGGTGGAGAAGCAGATGGGCGCTTCTCCTGTGTGCCCTGGTCGGGAATCGAACCCGGGACTTCTGCACGCCAGGCCGACGCTCTACCACTGAGCCAACCAGCCAGGGCCAAAAAATACTTTTAAAATTATAGAATATATAAACATAAAATTCACCATCTTGACCTTTTCTTATTGTGGTTAAAAATATAACATGCCTGACCAATGGTGGCACAGTGGCTAGAATGTCCACCTGGAATGCTAAGGACCCAGTTCTAAACCCCAAAGTTACCGGTTTAAGTGTGGGGTCACCAGCTTGAGTGTGGGCTGGCCAGCTTGAGCATGAGATCATAATCATGACCCCATGGTTGCTGGCTTAAGCCCAAAGGTCACTGGCTTGGGCAAGGGGTCACTAGCTTGAACAACTAAAGTGATATAACTACAAGTTGATGCTTCTTACCTCTCTTCCTTCTGGACTGTCTGCCTCTCTCACTAAAACAAAAAAATGCATAACAAAATTAACCATCTTAAGTATGCAGTTTAATATTGTTAAATATATTTACATTGTGTACAGCCAATCATCAGAACTTTTCATCTTGCAAAATTAACTCTACACCAATTAAACAACAAATAAATTCTCATTCTACCCTCCACATAGGCCTTGGAAACCACTATTGTGCTTTTGGTCTCTATGAATTTGACCACTTTAGATACCTTCTATGCATGGAATCATACAGCATTTGTCCTTTTGTAACTGACTTATTTCACTTGGCATAATCTCCTTGAGGTTCAACATGTTGTTGCATGTGTTACAATTTCCTTTTTATAGCTGAATCATACTTCATTTTATGTATAAATCTTATTTTGTTTATCCATTTGTCTGTCAATGGACACTTGAGTTGCTTTTACCTTTTGGTTATTGTGAATAATACTGCTGTGAACATGGGTGTACAAATCTTTTTCAAGTCCAGCTTTTGTTATTTTTATTTATTTATTTTTGTATTTTTTTGAAGTGAGAAACGGGGAGGCAGAGAGACAGACTCCTGCATGAGCCTGACTGGGATCCATCTGGCATGCCCACTAGGGGGTGATGCTCTGCCCATCTGGGGCGTTGTTCTGCTGCAACTGGAGCCATTCTAGCGCCTGAGATGGAGGCCATGGAGCCATCCTCAGCGCCTGGGCCAACTTTGCTCCAGTGGAGCCTTGGCTGCAGGAGAGGAAGAGAGAGATAGAGAAAAAGGATAATCAAACCTGTGTGCCTTGACTGGGAATCAAACCTGGGACATCTATACACTAGGCCAGGGGTCAGAAACCTTTTTTGGCTGAGAGAGCCATGAACGCCACATATTTTAAAATGTAATTCCATGAGAGCCATACAGTGACCTGTGTACCTTACGCAATATCTAATAAAAATTTAGTGTTGTCATGGAGGACAGATGTGATTGGCTCTAGCCACCCACAACCATGAACATGAGCAGTAGGAAATGAATGGATTGTAATACATGAGAATGTTTTATATTTTTAACATTTTTTTTTTATTAAAGATTTGTCTGCGAGCCAGATGCAGCCATCAAAAGAGCCACATCCAGCTCGCGAGCCATAGGTTCCCGACCCCTGCACTAGGCCAACACTTTACCACTGAACCAACTGGCCAAGGCCTTAAAGCCCTGCTTTTGATTCTTCTGTATATATGTATCCAGAAGTTGGAATTGCTGGATCATATAGTAATTCTGTTTGTATTTGGGGGGGGGGACTGTTGTTCTGTATTCCATTGTGGCATCATTTTATGTTACTACCGCCAGTGCATAAAAGTTATCATTTCTCCACATATTCACCAACACACTATTTTGTTTTTTGATAGTAGCTAGCCTAATGAGTGTGAGGTGATATCTCCTTGTGGTTTTTATTTGCATTTCCTTAATGATACTGATGTTGAAGATACTGAAGTTTCATGTGCTTGTTGGTCTTTTGTGTCTTTGGAGAAATGTGTGAGGTTCTTTTTAATAGAATAATTGAGGACTTTACATTTTATTGTCAAAATTATGCTTAGCATATCATATTGTTGGGCAACCAATATCTAGAATTTTTTTGTCTTAAAAGACTGGATGAAGCTTCAGCCAGAGACACCAGAGGTCATGGTTTGACCCCTGGTCAGGGCATGTAAGGGAAGCAATCAGTGAGTGCACAACTAAATGGAACAAGTAAGTGAAGCAACAAGTTGATGCTTCTCTCTCTATCCCTCCCACACACACACTTTCCCCTTTCCTCTTTGCCAAGTCAGTGGAAAAAAATTTTTTTTCTTTTTTGACATTTTTTTAAATTAATTTTAATGGGGTGACATTGATAATTCAGGGTACATATGTTCAGAGAAAACATCTCTAGGTTATTTTGACATTTGATTATGCTGCATTCCCATCACCCAAAGTCCTCCCCCCCACCCCGTAACCCCCACATTCTTGTCCATGTCTCTGAGTCTCATTTTTATGTCCCACCTATGTATGGAATCATATAGTTCTTAGTTTTTTCTGATTTACTTATTTCTCTCAGTATAACGTTATCAAGGTCCATCCATGTTGTTGTAAATCAGTGGTCCCCAACCTTTTTTGGGCCACGGACTGGTTTAATATCAGAAAATATTTTTACGGACCGGCCTTTAGGGTGGGATGGATAAATGTATCACGTGACCGAGACAAGCGTCAAGAGTGAGTCTTAGACGGATATAACAGAGGGAATCTGGTCATTTTAAAAAAATTAAACATCGTTCATACTTAAATATAAATAAAACGGAAATAATGTAAGTTATTTACTCTTTCTCTGTGGACCGGTACCAAATGGCCCACGGACCAGTACCGGTCCGCGGCCCGGGGGTTGAGGACCACTGTTGTAAATGATCTGATGTCATTTCTTATGGCTGAATAGTATTCCATAGTATATATGTACCAAAGCTTTTTAATCCACTCGTCCACTGATGGACACTTGGGCTGTTCTCAGATCTTCACTATTGTGAACAATGCTGCCATAAACATGGGGGTGCATTTCTTCTTTTCAAACAGTGCTATGGTGTTCTTGGGATATATTCCTAAAAGTGGTATAGCTGGGTCAAAAGGCAGTTCGATTTTTTTTTGTCTGGAAAGCTTTTTATTTCTCCTTCAATTTTAAACGATAGCCTTGCTGGATAAAGTAGTCTTGGTTGTAGGCTCTTGTTCTATATTACTTTGAATATTTCTTTTTATTTTTTATTTTTTTTTATTTTTATTCTTTAATTTATTTTAGAGAGGAGAGGGAGAGACAGAGGAGAGACAGAAGGGGGGAGGAGCTGGAAGCATCAACTCCCATATGTGCCTTGACCAGGCAAGCCCAGGGTTTCGAACCGGCGACCTCAGCATTTCCAGGTCAATGCTTCATCCACTGCGCCACCACAGGTCTGGCTACTTTGAATATTTCTTGTCATTCCCTTCTGGCCTCAAGTGTTTCTGTTGAGAAGTCGGAAGTCATCCTTATGGGGGCTTCTTTGTAGGTTATAGTCTTTTTTCCTCTAGCAGCTTTTAATATTTTCTCTTTATCACTTAGTTTTGGTATTTTAATTATGATGTGTCTTGGTGTAGATTTCTTTGGGTTTCTCTTTAATGGAGTTCTCTGTGCTTCTTGAACTTGTGAGATGTTTTCCTGCCTTAATTGAGGGAAGTTTTCAGCTATGATATGTTTGAACAAAGTCTCTATCCCTTGTTCTTTCTTTTCTTCTTCAGGATCCCCTATGATAGGGATGTTATTTCTCTTCATGTTATCACAGAGCTCTCTTAGAGTTTCCTCAGACTTTTTGAGTCTCTTTTCTTTTTTCTGCTCTGCTTCCGTGCCTTTATTTATCTTGTCCTCTAACTCGCTGATTTGATTCTCAGCTTCATCCATCCTGCTTTTAATTCCTTCCTTTGTGTTCTTTATTTCTGATATTGTATTTGTCATTTCAGACTGATTCTTTTTTATTATTTCAATGTCCTTTTTTATATTTGCTATCTCTTTATTTAGGTGTTCGTAATGACCATCTATTGTTGTTCTAATATCTTTGAACATCCTAACAGTCGTTATTTTAAACTCTGCATCTGGTAATTTGGTTATATTTGACTCATTCAGGTCCTTTTCTAGGGATTTTCTCTTGATTCATTTGTGTTACATTTCTCTTCCTTCTCATTTTGTCTGTGTAAAAGAAGGTTTTGGCCACTGGAGTCCACTGGGTGTAGCCTCTGTGTTCCCTAGGTGCAGTCTGTCTGCAGACCCACCACCCCCTCTGCTGTTGCTGCCTAGTTCGTTCAAGTATGGGCGTTGCCGGTGCCTGCCCACTGGGGCTACTGTTGCTGTGCTTTCCACCTGTCCTTCACAGGAGTGGCTGTGATCACGTGCTCAGGTGTACAAGCCTTGGTGGCCTTGGCCTTCACCCCGCCCCCGCGGGTGGCATTATGCTTGGCCCTTAGGGCAGTGGTGAGCACTTTTGCTCAGCTGTAGGTCTTCACCTAATTCTGGGCTTTTGCCCCACCCTTGCAGGAGGAGCCTGCTTGTGGGACGGCTGCAATCCTTGGCGCCACAGGCCCAGTGGGACTGCGTGCTCAAGCTCAGTAGTGGAACTCTGCCTGTTCTGGGCTTTTGGCTCCACCCCTGCAGGAGGAGCCGGCTCCCAAGTCAGGCCACAAGCGTCGGTTCTGCAAGCAGGGCAAGGCTGTGCTCCTGCGCCCTTGCTCAAGGGCAGGTCTCCACCCCTTCTAGGGCTCCTGCCCTTCCCCTGCAGGCTGGATTGCAGGCTGTCCGCAACTGGGCTTGACCGCTTTTGCATGCCTCCTCCTCCCCAGCCGGGCAAGACTGAGCTCACACCTGGGCCCAGTGGTGGCCACCTGGCTTCTGCCCTTGCCGACAGAACTGCGCTTCCGCATCCTGCAGCCGCCCGCCCTCCAGCGAGCCCTCAGCCGTGTGGGTGCGGGCACTGCAGCTCAGACCGTAAGACTCTCACTACTATAGTCCAGAAAACTCCCTCCTTCTAAGGGACTCTGCTCTGAGTGCCGCGTGAGAGCTTGTTTGGCTGCTGTCCTGCTTCCCTTTGCTGGTATTGCTGTTTCCAGGGGAAATATTCACTTCAGATTTGGGGAGTGCCTTGTCCCAGGGGTTAGGGTGGCTGTCTCTCAAAATGCTTCTCCCTGTGCCTCCTAGATTACACTCTCTTCCTGCTACTCCGGTCCTCTCCTCTCTCCCTGTCCCCTGGAGCCCCCGGTTGTGAGAGAGGTTTTCTGCACGGTCCCCTTAAGAAGAATCCTGGGTCTGAGAAATCAGTCTCTTTCTCACAAGCAGTATCCTGTCTTGTTTCCAGCCAAATATTGTCAATACGCCTCTTCTGGGCTCTGGGGCTGCAGGCTGGGGCTTTGTTCCTGGGACTCAGGACCCTCCCCTCTCTGCTAAACTCACTTCCCACCACGCGAGTCTCTCCCGGTTGCCGTTCGCTCCGGGGAGCTGGGCAGCCCTCTCCGCATTTCCGCTTTTCCTACCAGTCTCTGTGTGGCTTCTTCAGTGTTTCTTGGTTGAAGAGACCTCTTAGTTTAGTCCAAAGTTGGTTTTTCCAGATGATGGTTCTTTTCTTTTTAAGTTTATTGTGTTGTTTTTCTTTGTTTTTGTTTTTTTTTTAAATATTTTATTTATTGATTTTTAGAGAGAGAGAGAGAGAAGGGGGAGGAGCAGGAAGCATCAACTCTCATATGTGCCTTGACCAGGCAAGCCCAAGGTTTCGAACCGGCAGCCTCAGTGTTCCAGGTCGACGCTTTATCCCACTGCACCACCGCAGGTCAGGCCCAGATAATGGTTCTTAAAATTAGTTTGTAATCCACTTTGGTTCTGGGAGGTGGAAGTTGGTACATCCGCCTACTCCATTGCCATCTTGTCTCCTAGTCAGTGGAAAAAATTTAAAAACAAACAAACCTCAGCTTGAATTTTGATATGTCATTTTGTATGTTTTTTTTATGTTGTCTTTCTGTTTTATTAGTATGAAGCTTCTGGACCAGTGGACCTGAGGGAACCCACGCTTGGGTTGAAGTGATATTACTGAGGTAAAAGCCTCCTTTTCAAGTTGTCTCTGGGTCATTAGCAGGCTCCTCTGCCTGACATCTGAGACAGACACATCGATCTGTTCCTGTATGTGCCCTGACCAGGGATCAAACGCATAATCTTTGCGTATCAGGACAACACTCTAACCAACCAAGCTGTCCAGCCAGGGTAGCAGGATATTATTTTAAAGTAAAATAAAAACATGTCTGCAAAGATAGATAGACAGGATGTTCATTACAACATTGTGTATAATATTATGAAATTGGCAATAGCCTGTATGTACAATTAAAGATTTGTTTTTAAAAATCAAAATCCAACTGTATATGAAAACGATACCATCTCTTCGGCCAGAACCACCATCTTCCATTAATTTGCCAAAATGACTGACAGGGAAAAAGGAAAGGCACCTGCTATATGTTCTCAAGGCCTTTTAGAAGACACAGAGCTATTCCTTTGGCCATATACATGTGACTGTACAAGAAAGGTGATAGTGTAGACATCAAGGGAATGGGCACTGGTCAAAAGGAATGCCCCACAATTGTTACGATGAGAAAACTGGAAGAGTCTGCAGTGTCACCCAGCATGTAGTGTGCATTGCTGCAAACAACAAGGGCAAGCTTCTTTTTTTCTTTTTTCAGTTTGTGTTTTTGTTTTTTGTTTTGTTTTACAGAGACAGAGCAAGAGTCATAGAGAGAGACAGATAGGGACAGACAGACAGGAATGGAGAGAGATAGGAAGCACCAATCATCAGTTTTTCGTTGCGACACCTTAGTTGTTCATTGATTGCTTTCTCATTAGTACCTTGAGCATGGGCCTTCAGCAGACCGAGTAACCCCTTGCTCAAGCCAGCGACCTTGGGTCCAAGCTGGTGAGCTTTTGCTCAAACCAGATGAACCTGCACTCAAGCTGGCGACCTCAGGGTCTCAAACCTGGGTCCTCCGCATCCCAGTCCGACGCTCTATCCACTGTGCCACTACCTGGTCAGGCTCAGTTTGTGTTTTTTGATTATTGATTTTAGAGGTGGGGGAGCATGAAGCATCAACTCATAGTAGTTGCTTCCCAAATGTTCCTGGACCAGGCAAGCCCAGGGTTTCAAACTGGTGACCTCAGCCTTCAAGGTTGATGCTTTATTCACTGCGCCACCACAGGTCAGGCCTTTTTTTTTTTTTTTTTTTAAGACTTTATTAGTTTTACAGAGAGGAGGTGGGAGAGAGAAGTACCAATTCTTAGTTGCTTCACTTTAGTTGTCCATTGTTTGCTTGTCGTACGTGCCTTGACCAGGCAAACCCAGGGCTTTGAACTGGCAACCTTAGCATTCCAGGTGGACACTCTATCCACTGCACCAGCACAGGCCAGGCAAGGGCAAGATTCTTGCCATGAGAATTAATGTACATATTGAGCATACTAAATACTCTTAAGAGCCAAAATAGCTTTCTGAAATGTGTGAAGGAAAATGATCAGAAAAAGAATGAAGCCAAAGAGAAAGGTACTTGGGTCCAGTGGAAGCAGCAGCCTGCTCCACCCAGAGAAGCACACTGAGAACCTATGGAAAGGACACTGAGCTGCTAGAACCCATACCCTATGAATTAATGTAATGAAAAGTGTAAAAAAAATCTCTAATCTGTACTGATAAAAATGTTTCTCTTAATTGAGAAGTATGGCGTCCATTCCCCTCCAAAAAAATATTTAAAGAAGAAAAAAAAAGAAGATGCCAAATGTAAATTGTAATTTTTTTTTTCCTGGACATTGGAATAAGGGTTGTATTTTGTTTTTACTTTTTTTTTTTTCTTTTCTGAATTTGGAAACGGGGAGGCAGTCAGACAGACTCCCGCATGCGCCCAACTGGGATCCACCCGGCATGCCCACCAGGGGGCGATGCTCTGCCCATCTGGGGCGTTATTCTGTTGCGACCAGAGCCATTCTAGCACCTGAGGCAGAGGCCATGGAGCCATCCTCAGCGCCCGGGCCAACTTTACTCCAATGAAGCCTTGGCTGCGGGAGGGGAAGAGAGAGACAGAGAGGAAGGAGAGGGGGAGGGGTGGAGAAGCAGATGTGCACTTCTCCTGTGTGCCCTGGCCGGGAATCGAACCTGGGACTCCTGCACGCCAGGCCAACGCTCTACCACTGAGCCAACCGGCCAGGGCCTACTTTTTCTTCATTAAGAAAGTTTACCTAGCCCTCACTGGATAGCTCAGGTTGTTTGCAGCATGATCCAAAAGTGCAGAGGTTGCCAGTTCAATCCCTGATTAGGGCACACACAGGAACAGATCAATGTTCCTGTCTCTCCCTCTCCCTTCCTCCCTCCCTCCCTTCCTCTCTCCCTCCCTCCCTCCATCTCTCCCTCTCTCCCTCTCTCCCTCCCTTCCTCTCTCACTGAAATCAACAAATAAAAATTTTTTAAAAAGTTTACCTAATATAAATAATTTTTAGAAAGAAAAAAAATTTTTTTTTTTTTTCATTTTTCTGAAGCTGGAAACAGGGAGAGACAGTCAGACAGACTCCCGCAAGTGCCCGACCGGGATCCACCCGGCACGCCCACCATGGAGCGATGCTCTGCCCACCAGGGGGCGATGCTCTGCCCCTCCGGGGCGTCGCCATGTTGTGACCAGAGCCACTCTAGCGCCTGAGGCAGAGGCCACAGAGCCATCCCCAGCGCCCGGGCCATCTTTGCTCCAATGGAGCCTTAGCTGCGGGAAGGGAAGAGAGAGACAGAGAGGAAAGCGTGGCGGAGGGGTGGAGAAGCAAATGGGCGCTTCTCCTGTGTGCCCTGGCCAGGAATTGAACCCGGGTCCTCCGCACGCTAGGCCGACGCTCTACCGCTGAGCCAACCGACCAGGGCGAAAGAAAAAAATTTAGTATATGTTTATAATTCAACAAAAATGTATGCTGATCTACAGGTGGTAGGATTATGAGTGATATCAGTGTTCTCAAAATATTTTACCAAAGGTATATATTACTTTTTAATCAGAAGAGCAAGTAAAAGTTACTTGAAAATAAAAATAAATAAAAGCTCTTGAAATGGGGTAGCATCATGTGGTTTTTCTACTCTTCTGATTGTTTCAGGTGGACCCCATGGCTGTTTCACATGATTTAAATGAAACTTCCTATTTGCTACCTTCAAACAAGGATGACTGGGAAGAGCACAGCATTCCTGATTTTGTCTATGGACAGAAGGAACTCAAGTGGGAAGGGATTCAGTGGCCCAGGAATGCACCCAGCCTCCCCGACATGCTGCCTCTGTCACGTTTTGACTCCACCCTCTGCTCTGCCTGGAGGCAACGGATGGAGCTGGGGCTGTTCCGCTACTGTCTGGGGGAGCTGCAGACCCAAACCCTCCCTGGTGCTGTGGGTTTTGTGGCTCAGCTGAATGTGGAGCGAGGGGTACAGAGGCGGCGCCCCCAGAACATCAGGAGCGTGAGGCAGGCATTTGACCCTGAACAGTTTAACTTCAACAAAATCCAGCCAGGAGAAGTCCTCTTCCATTTGCGCCAGGAGCCCGATCTCCCAGGTGTTGTCCAGCAAGAGGATATCCTCGTGATGATCAACGTCAGCCCCCTGGAGTGGGGCCATGTGCTGCTGGTGCCTGAGCCTGCTCGGGGCCTCCCCCAGCGCCTGCTGCCGGGTGCACTGCGGGCCGGACTGGAGGCTGTGCTGCTGAGCGCACACCCAGGCTTTCGCGTTGGCTTCAACAGCCTCGGTGGCTTGGCCTCAGTGAACCACCTCCATCTGCACGGCTATTACCTGGCCCACAGACTGCCTGTGGAAGGGGCACCAAGTGAGCGCCTCGACGCTGCGGGCCGTTTGCACCTGCTCCAGGCTGGCCCAGCTCCTGGCTTCCTCTTTTACACCAGCAGACCGGGACCGGACCTGGAAGCCTTGATAAACAGGGTATGTCGAGCCACTGATTACCTGACTGACCATGAGATTGCGCATAATTTGTTTGTGACCCGGGGAGCCCCACCTGGAAAGACTTCACCTACCTCAGCCCTCATGGGGATCCGGGTGATTCTCTGGGCCCGGAAGTCCAGCTTTGGGATAAAGGAACAAGAAGTGTTCAATGTTGCCCTCTGTGAGCTGGCCGGACACCTCCCTGTCAAAACGTCCCAGGACTTCGGCAATCTGACGGAGGCAGCAGCTCTGGCCCTCATTCAAGACTCTCTGCTACCCCCAGCCCAGGCAGCAGAGGTGCAGGCAGCACTGGTGGCCTTGACAGCTCAGGAGGAACAGTGATCCTTCTGGAAGTATGTATTTTTCTAACTGATGCGATGTCCCCTTTGAGAGAGCTGCCCATAATGGTCACTTGGACATTTCCATGACTGCCTTCTCACCTGTTTCAGCCTAAGATGAAGGACTAACAACTGATAATAATGGTCTTTTTAAAGATGAGAAACCTTGGAATAAATTGAAGGAATGAGCCCTCATAGTTGTAGCTGCTGCTTCTCACCTTCTTTCTTGGACAAGCCCCAGGAATGTTAAACCTGTTGTTGAGAAGTGGGCATGCACAGGAGCTATATACTCCTGGCTTCATTTATGGACTTTTTGCTTCCTTTCATATCAAGTCTTAGAAAAGTGATAGTTTATGTGCCTCTGGCATGGTGCCCCACTTCCTCCAGTCTTATCCCTCTGCTTGGTCCCTCTTTGCCTACCACTGAGTTTTATTTCTTCATCTCTTCTCTGCATTGGGCCCTGCTCCATCCATATGCCTGCTTTATAGCACATTCTTCATCTGCCTGGCCACCTTGAACTTTCCTCCAGCCCAACACTGAGCCAAGTGTTCTTCACATACTCCATGTGGTGTGAAAGCAAGTGGTCCTCACCACTTTAAAGGTACAGGTTCTCTTAATTCCCCCATTTAACAGACAAAGAGATGGAGGTGGACAGAGGTTTAGTAATTTGTCCAAGGTTACACAGCTCATCAGTAGTGGAGTTGGGACTGCAGCACATGCGGTCAGAGCCAGAAGCTGAACTGGGACACAGCACTTGTGACTGCCTCTCCAGGTACTGGCACCTGTCACAGTGGTGCTCTTTTCCTTTTTTTTTTTTTTTTACAGAGAGAGGGATAGACAGGGACAGACAGACAGGAACAGAGAGAGATGAGAAGCATCAATCATCAGTTTTTCGTTGCAACACCTTAGTTGTTCATTGATTGCTTTCTCATATGTGCCTCGACCGTGGGCCTTCAGCCTACCGAGTAACCCCTTGCTCGAGCCAGCGACCTTGGGTCTAAGCTGATGAACTTTGCTCAAACCAGATGAACCTGCACTCAAGCTGGCAACATCAGGGTCTTGAACCTGGGTCCTTCCGCATCCCAGTCCCACGCTCTAACCACTGCGCCACCGCCTGGTCAGGCAGTGGTGCTCTTCTTCTTTTTTTTTTTTACAGAGGGAGAGTGAGTCAGAGAGAGGGATAGACAGGGACAGACAGACAGGAACAGAGAGAGATGAGAAACATCAATCATTAGTTTTTCATTGCCCGTTGCAACACCTTAGTTGTTCATTGATTGCTTTCTCATGTGCCTTGACTGCGGGCCTTCAGCAGACCGAGTAACCCCTTGCTGGAGCCAGCGACCTTGGGTTCAAGCTGGTGGGCTTTTTCTCAAACCACATGAGCCCGTGTTCAAGTTGGCGACCTCGGGGTCCGACACTCTTTCCACTACGCCACCGCCTGGTCAGGCAGTGGTGCTCTTCTTCATAGTTCACTAGCCCTGAGCTGCAGCTCAGACCCCAAGGTGGTTGGCTCTGTATGCCCAGCTCTCTATGAAGCTTTTATATAGAATTTTAGAGGTTTTCATCTCAAAAGATATAAAGTCTCATTGGGATAAGGCAGAATATGTACTAGAACTCATGTCAGAAAAACATGGTAACTTACATATAATGTTTATGTTTATATCATACGTTGAACACTTAAATTTCTTCCAAAAATTTTTAGTCACCCTAATGTTTTTGACACATCTCAGTTATTTCAGCTTAATGCCTCTTTCTGCAGCCCTCTGCACAAGCTCCACTTTGTTTTGCTTTTCACTGTCTGAAGGGTATGCAGTTTACCATTATAACAAAGTGGATTTTGTGTCCAAGGTGATGAGCCCAAATACCAGGATTTTCTCACTTATTCCCTAGGACTGATGTTCAGAGCAAAGCCTTCTCTGGCCCAAATAAGTTTTTCAAAGAAAAAGAGGGAAAGGCCTTGGCTGGTTGGCTCAGCGATAGAGCGTTGGCCTGGCGTGCGGGGGACCCGGGTTCGATTCCCTGCCAGGGCACATAGGAGAAGCGTCCGTTTGCTTCTCCACCCCCCCTCCTTCCTCTCTGTCTTTCTCTTCCCCTCCCGCAGCCGAGGCTCCATTGGAGCAGAGATGGCCCAGGCGCTGGGGATGGCTCCTTGGCCTCTGCCCCAGGTGCTGGAGTGGCTCTGGTCGCGGCAGAGCAACCCCACGGAGGGGCAGAGCGTCGCCCCCTGGTGGGCAGAGCGTCGCCCCTGGTGGGCGTGCCGGGTGGATCCCAGTCGGGTGCATGCGGGAGTCTGTCTGACTGTCTCTCCCCGTTTCCAGCTTCAGGAAAAAAAAAAAAAAAAAAAAAGAGGGAAAAGTCAGTAGGTTTTCTTGTGGGATTTTTGTTTTGTTTTTTTAAATTAAAAAAAATTTTATTTTTTTTTGTGACAGAGACAGAGAGAGGGACAGATAGGGACAGACAAAAGGGAGAGAGATGAGATGCATCAATTCTTTGTTGCGGCACCTTAGTTGTTCATTGTTTGCTTTCTTATATGTGCCTTGACCAGGGGGCTACAGCAGAGCGAGTGACCCTTTGCTCAAGCCAGCGGCCTTGGGCTTAAGTTGGTGAGCCTTGCTCAAAGCAGATGAGCCCGTGCTCAAGCTGTTGACCTCAGAGCTTAAAACCTGGGTCCTCCGTGTCCCAGTCCGACGCTGTATCCACTCTGCCACTGCCTGGTCAGGCAGTAGCTTTTCTTTATGGTGATACTTTTCAGCTATTTATATACTTTGTGAGTTCTCAAGAATGGGATTTAGAAGGACGTTTTCTAAGCTTGAGGATGGAACACCTAGGGGACCCATTGTTTTCAGAGCTTGGGTTTTGAGAGTGGTAGGAAGGGCTCAGGCCTTTCCACCTCTGTGTTGCTTTTTAAAGTTTTTTATTTAGGGAGAGAGAGAAACATTGATTGCATTTATTTGTTGATTCTTGTATATTCCCTGACGGGGATTGAACCCACAACCTTGGTGTATCAGGATGACACTCTAACCAACTGAGCTACCTGACCTGGGCCTATTTGATTGCTTTTTGATGAAGGGTCTTCTATACTAAGAGGTTTTGGATTTGATCTAATGGGAAGCCTTGAAGAGTTTTCAATGGGGGAGTAAAATTTGCATTTTTAGAAGAATACTTTACCTGTATTGGATAGATGGATGGATGGATGAATAGAATCAGAGAGTCCAATTAAGAAGTTGCTGAATGTTGGTGATTCAGGCAAGAAATGATGATGGTTCAGGTCCCAGAACAGTGCCTAGAACACTAAATGTTTGTCAAAAGAGTGAGAAAAATGAGTGTCCTGGAAGCCAAAGAACTCCAAAGCATTTAAAGAAGTAATTGAAAGTATCATATGCTCAAGAAAAATGGAGAAGTCTGTGAATCAGAAAATGTCTATGTCTTTATTGTTTTTTTTTTTTTACTCTTTTTTTTTGACAGAGAGAGAATCAGAGAGAGAATCAGAGAGAGGGATAGACGAACAGGAAGGGAGAGAGATGAGAAGCATCAGTTCTTTGCTGTGGCACTTTAGTTGTTCATTGATTGCTTTCTCATATGTGCCTTGACCGTGGGGCTACAGCAGCCCGAGTAACCCCTTGTTTAAGCCAGCGACCTTGGGTCCAAGCTGGTGAGCTTTGCTCAAACCAGATGAACCTGTGCTCAGGCTGGCGACCTTGGGGTCTCGAACCTGGGTCCTCTGCATCCCAGTCCGACACTATCCACTGCACCACCACCTGGTCAGGCTGTCCATGTCTTTTGAAGGATATGTTATGTTTAGTGTCCCCTGGATTGAACCACATAGGATAATCTTAAGGTAATAAGGTAAGCTGAGTTTTGTGGAAGTGGCCATCAGAAGTCAGATAAAGTAGATGGACATCAGGAAGACAGTGAAGGAGCAGTCTGATAAGGCAGTTATTCCAGTGGTGGGATTCAAATAATCTAACAACCGGTTCTCTACCCTAATGATGGTTTTAAGTATAAAAAGACGATATACTGAAAGGTAGTTTATTATTTCATGCATTTAATACTTAAATAAGAACAATAAATGAGGTATACAAAACTGGATTATGTTATAAGAAAGAGTTTTAAAATATTAATGAAAAAATAAGGAATAGCCTGACCTGTGGTGGTGCAGTTGCGGCACCTTAGTTGTTCATTGTTTGCTTTCTTATATGTGCCTTGACCAGGGGGCTACAGCAGAGCGAGTGACCCTTTGCTCAAGCCAGCGGCCTTGGGCTTAAGTTGGTGAGCCTTGCTCAAAGCAGATGAGCCTGTGCTCAAGCTGGTGCAGTGGGTAAAGCGTCAACCTGGAAACGCTGAGGTTGCCGGTTCAAAACCCTGGGCTTGCCTGATCAAGGCACATATAGGAGTTGATGCTTCCTGCTCCTCCCCCCTTCTCTCTCTCTCTCTCTCTCTCTCTCCTCTCTATAATGAATAAATAAAAATCTTAAAAAAATATTAAGGAATACCTGGCATAAAACAAAACTGTTATTTAAGATATTTCCATATTGCTTCTTGTTTGGCATCCTCACTTGCAATTTTTTTCACCTGTGGATGAAGTGAACATTAATATGGATGCTTAGAATATGCCATTGCGCAGATGAACATTAAAAAAGAGGAGTGTAGCCTGACCAGGCGGTGGCACAGTGGATAGAGTGTTGGACTGGGAAGCGGAAGGAACCAGGTTTGAGACCCCAAGGTCGCCAGCTTGAGCATGGGCTCATCTGGCTTGAGCAAAAAGTTCACCAGCTTGGACCCAAGGTCGCTGACTCGAGCAATGGGGTTACTTGGTCTGCTGAAGGCCCGCGGTCAAGGCACATATGAGAAAGCAATCAATGAACAACTAAGGTGTTGCAATGAAAAACTGATGATTAATGATTCTCATCTCTCTGTGTTCCTGTTTGTCCCTATCTATCCCTCTCTCTGACTCTCTCTCTGTCCCTGTAAAAAAAAATAGTAATAAAAAGAGTGTAAATTTGTGATTTCCACATTGTGCAGCTGCCCAGGCGTCCACCTTAGAGAGAAACCAGATTACAAGTGCCATTTTAACAACTGATTTGTTGAACCCAACAAAAAAATTAGGTATCAGTTTTTCTGAACCATTGGAAACTAGCTGAATCCCACCACTGAGTTATACCTTAGTGGAACAGGCTCAGGCCATCAGGCTGAGCACCTTGAGGGCACATGTCCTAGTCACAGGTGTCCCTCCCAAATGGAGAGACTGTTCACGCTTGGCTATTTAAAAAATGTAAGAAAGCCTGACCAGGCGGTGGCGCAGTGGATAGAGCGTTGGACTGGGATGCAGAGGACCCAGGTTCGAGACCTCGAGGTCACCAGCTTGAGTGCAGGCTCATATGTATTGAGCAAAGCTCATCAGCTGGGACCAAAGGTCACTGGCTCGAACAAGGGGTTACTCAGTGCTGAAGGCCCACAGTCAAGGCACATATGAGAAAGCAATCAACTTACTAAGGTCTCGCAACGAAAAACTGATGATTGATGCTTCTCATCTCTCTCGTTCTGTCTGTCCCTGTCTATCCCTCTCTCTCTCTGTCCCTGTTAAAGAAAAAATGTAAGAATGACTAGCCTGTGCAGTGTATAGAGCAACAGCCTGGGACACTGAGGGACACTTGAGGACCCAGGTTTGAAACCCTGAGATCACTGGCTTGAACACGGCCTCACTAGCTTGAGCATGGAGTCGTTGGCTTGAGCATAGGATCATAGACATGACCCCATGGTTGCTGGCTTGAAGCCCAAAGTCGCTGGCTTGAACAAAGGGCCACTGGCTCGTCTGGAGCCCTTGGATCAAGGCACATGAGAGAAAGCAGTCAATAAACAACACTAAAGTGCCACAAGTTGATGCTTCTCATCTCTCTCCCTTCTTGTCTGTCCCTATCTGCCTCCCTTTAAAAAAAAGAAAGAAAGAAAGACTTGAAGATGCGTCTCCTGAACAGAGTTGGCCAAATTCCGGACTTTGCTTGCAGGTTCAAGAAAGAGTGGGAGTGGGGTTGAGCGAAATGTTGTGGAAGCAGAAGGACTACAAGTCCCATGATGCTTGTCCGCTGCCCCAGGAAAAGAGGCTGTCTGAAAGGGTGTGGTTCCCAGGAGGCCACGCCCCAGAACGCTTCTCCAATGGGCGTCGCCTTTGTGTTCATGGCGACGGTGGGCGGTGGCAGCCGGCTGGCGGAAAGAGGTGTGCCGCAGCCGCTGCCGCCGCCACCCGGATTTCGCTGCGAAGAGTGAATCCCGTGGGGAGCGGGCTCCCCCTTGCGATCAGGGGGCACAGCAAGTCTTGTAGAAGGAACGAGGAGGCGGTCCCGGAGGCCCAGCAACGCCCAGAAAGGGTGGACGTGAGCTGAATCCAGTACCAGGCCTCTAGGGGCGGACTCTGCAGTACCTCCACAGCAGTCCCTCCACTCTCCTCGGAACTTCGGATGGACAGAGTTCAGAGAGGGCTCCTTCTCTGTGGTCAGAGCCTAACGGGTCTTAGCTAGTGGGTACCTGGCCCCAGTGTGTACACGTGGAAAAACACTCATGGGACGAGCAAAAGGCTGGCCTAGGGGCCCTTTGATTTTGTGCCATTTTAAAAACGAAGCCCCCATTCTTCAGCCATTCCCCTTCCCATTCAGAAACAAAAAAGCTATGATCATGGTCCTTGCCAGCTCTGTCCAGCTCCTGTTGCATCCCAGTGTGTTGTGTTGTGTCAGGTGTGATCTTGAATGACTTGCATATCATGGGCATCCCAAGACTCTCATCCTACTTGGAAACAGGCTGTTTTGCGGTGGAATTGTTCTGGAGGAGCGGTCACATTCATTCCCTTATAACACCAGGAAGGTCATTAGGGTGGATTCCTGCCGGCCTTCCAGGCCTGGAGGGAAGCCTGATTATCTTTCATTCCTATTCCTGCCCCCAGAATCTAAAGGATGGATCCAAGTACCTGTAAGACCAGTGAATCAGAGGATGACTGTGTTGAAGAAGAGGAATCCAAGGAGGAGTGTGATATGGGAAAAGTTACCATCCTACCTAACCCTTCTCTGCAGACACGCTCAAAGCATGACTGTAAGGCATTTGGGAATGGAGTTGCCTTATCCATTGTAGCCACAAAAATTCCGGAAAAGGTCACAGCCCCAGCTGACTTAGGTGACTTAAAGGTTGGGAGAAGAAAAAGGAAGAGGAAATGCAGGTAACTGTACCCCCTCACCTGCCCGGCTCCAGAGTCACCACCTAGCCTCTCTTTGCAGTTAGGCTGGGATCCAAGCTCTTCCCTGTAGCCTGGGAAGCATGACAGGAGTCCTGGAGTATCATTAACCTTTTGGTACAACAAAAACAAAGAACCATTTGAACTGACCTAGTGTAGAATTCCAGCATGATTATGTCATCCTGGTCCTGAAGTGGCTTCTGGGGAAAATGAATTGCATTGTGAATTTGTTGGGTGTCTCCTCACTGGGGCGCCTGGCCGCCCAAGGTCTGCCCTTCTCTCCCATTGTGCCTGATTTCTTCTATTCCTCCATTTCAGAGTCCTGGCCATCAACCTGACCAATTGCAGATATGAAAGTGGTAAGCACCGGCTCGTCACTCACACCACTGCACATAAGAGGGCAGCATCTGCTCTCACGTGTACTCTGGGGGTTCCCCAGTCAGGCTCCCAGCCTGTACTGAGTCCCCCTGGCTCAGCCACTAGCAGCAGAGACATCACTGTTTCAGTTAGTCTCATTGGTAGGGTGGGAATCTTCTCAGCTAACAGGAAAGAAAAATGACTGAACATCATTTCCCCACTTTTTTTTTTTTTTTAGATTTTAGTGAGCTAGAGAGAGGGACAGACAGGGACAAACAAGAGGGGAGAGAGACGAGAAGCATCAACTTGTTGTGGCACTTTAGTTGTTCATTGATTGCTTTCTCATATGTGCCTTGACCAGGGGCTCCTGCTCAGCCAGTGATCCCATGCTCAAGCCAGTGGCCCTGCGCTTAAGCTGGTGAACCTGCTCTCAAGCCAGATGAGCTCATGTTCAAGCCAGCTATCTTGGGATTTTTTACTTAGGTCCTCAATGTCCCAGGTCTACTCTCTCTCCACTGTGCCACTGCCTGGTCAGGCTACTCCACCCTTTTTGGTTTTTATCAGAGATGAGATGAGACCAGGTTAAAAACATTTTTTCAAGAAAGCTCTTGAGGTGGCTGCAGCAATTTTTAAAGAAAATCACTACCCAATACATTTAATTTTTAAAAAAAAAGATGTCTGATGAATAGAGTGGATAGAGTGTTGACCTGGGATGCTGTGGACTCAGGTTTCGTTGGCTTCCTGTCTGTCTGTCTCTCTCACTAAGAAAATTTTAAATAATAATAATTTTAAAAAGGAACAGAGAGATTGTTACGAAACAATCCAAAGGTATACAATGAGTATAATTTAATACAGTAGGTAGATACAGAATATCCAACCCAAAATAAGATTGTGAAATATGATTGTTGTGGACAATTCTGGAAACTAATGAAAATATATATAATATTTTTAATGGGGGGGGGGTGAACATACAATACCATATTAGTGTACAGAGATGTGTTATAGAATTGGGCACCTGAAACCTATATAATTATGTTAACCAGTGTTATCCCAATAAAATTCAATTTAAAAAAGAGAAACAGCCTGACCTGTTGTGGAGCAGTGGGTAAAAGCGTCGACCTGGAACACTGAGGTTGCCGGTTCGAAACCCCAGGCTTGCCTGGTCAAGGCACATATGGGAGTTGATGCTTCCTGCTCCTCCCTCTGTTCTTTCTATCTCTTTCCTCTCTCTGTTTCTTTCTCTCTCTGTGTCTCCTCTCTCTAAAAAAATGAATAAGTAAAATGTAAAAAATAAGGCCCTGGCCAGTTGGCTCAGTGGTAGAGCGTCGGCCTGGCGTGCAGAAGTCCCGGGTTCGACTCCCGGCCAGGGCACACAGGAGAGGCGCCCATCTGCTTCTCCACCCCTCCCCCTCTCCTTCCTCTCTGTCTGTCTCTTCCCCTCCCGCAGCTGAGGCTCCATTGGAGCAAAGATAGCCCGGGCGCTGGGGATGGCTCCTTGGCCTCTGCCCCAGGCGCTAGAGTGGCTCTGGTCGCAACGGAGTGACGCCCCGGAGGGGTAGAGCATCGCCCCCTGGTGGGCAGAGCGTTGCCCCTGGTGGGCGTGCCGTGTGGATCCCGGTCAGGTGCATGCAGGAGTCTGTCTGACTGTCTCTCCTCGTTTCCAGCTTCGGAAAAATACAAAAAAAAAAAAAAAGTAAAAAATAAAAGAATTATTTTTAAAAATAAAAAAGAGAAACAGGCAGAGGCTAGAGTGAGAAGAGATGTGAGAATGGGAGCAGGGGGAGGAAAAGAAAGAAAGACACCAACGATTGACCTGTGGCAGCGCAGTGGGTAAAGCGTCAACCTGGAAATGCTGAGGTTGCCGGTTCAAAACCCTGGCTTGCCTGGTCAAGGCACATATGGGAGTTGATGCTTTGTGCTCCTCCCCCCTTCTCTCTCTCTCTCCCCTCTCTATAATAAATAACTAAAATCTTTAAAAAAAAAAAAAAGAAAGAAAGAAAGACACCAACGAGGTTCGCCATCTCTTCTCTTTTCCTTACTGTTATCTGTGCAACGGGTCACCTAGATGTGAGGTGCCTGTGTGACCCCTGCCAAGGGTCAGCTCTGCAGGCCAGAAACTATCCTAATTGAGAGAATAACAGGAGTAGAGAGCCAGGCTCTAGTTTTTTCTGTCACAGATTTTGGAAGGGCCCTTACAGCTTCATAAACTTGAAGTTGTCACATGGCAGCTGGAGTGCAGAGTAGAGGTAAGAACCTGTTCTACAGTCAGGGCTGTTCGTTATCCAACCTACATACAGTTCTAAGGCTGTTGCCAGTGCCCAGGTTGGCACCACTGCCCTCCCTCTCTCCTCAGTGCGTCGGGCAGCCCAAATGTGTGGCCTAAAGGAGGTGGGGGAAGACGAAGAGTGGAATGTGTACTGGACAGACTACTCTGTCTCACTGGAACGAGTCATGGACATGAAGAGGTTTCAGGTACAACCTCCTGACCCAAGATCCTAAAGGGGCTGTGGTCCCAGAATGACTACTTCCATCCTTCTGTCCAGGCACCCGAGGCTGTCGCTCTACGGCTGGAGCCCTGTGCAAAGTAGGAAAGACCATGGCCAGGGAATTCTGCTCTCCTCTTGAGTCTCTGGAATTTCTTTTATCTGAGGAGATGTCTGCTGGGCACATCCTACCTTAATATCTGCTGTTTGCATGGAGTCTTGTGTGCCCAGCGGGCTCCCTCCAGGGCAGGTGAGCCTTTCAGAGCAGGGAAGACATTCAGATTTAGAGCCAACTGAATGATCCAGCCTTCTAAGCAGCTTAGCCTAGCACCCACATCTACTAAGGGTGAGTGTGGAGCCCTTCATGGCTGCAAGAAAGTCAAGAAAGTGGAACCAGGGTCCACGAGAAGAATATAACTTCATGGTATTTTTCTGATTCTCTAATTGGATCTTAATGGTGATTAGCAATAAAATAATTTAAAAGGATCTCCAGGTTAAAAGACTGTAACCTGTCCCACAAGGAAAAGACCTAGAGTCAGACACTGCCTTCACATTCTTACCTCAGCAAACCCTCCAAAACAACCTGAGCGGCAGATGCTTTTTGTTAGGAAGGGAGCACAGAGACTCAGATTCATACAGCTGGCGAGTGGGAAAGCCAGTGAGGGAGCATTGAGCCATGGTGGGACGCCACCTCCCACACTGCGGGGCAGAGGAGCGGAGTTCCAGCCGGCCGCCATGCGATGCCATGCCCTCTAGGGGTCTGTGACAGTGCATTCCATGGGTTGGTCCCTGGTTTCCTTTTCTCATTTGCTTTGTGCGGTCACACACCAATTCTTCTTATAAGACTAGTCCTCAGTGGTCTGAGGGATGTTTTAAGGTGACTAGGAGGCCCAAAGTCCTGCCTTGCCCTTCTCACTAACCCTTATTTCCTAACCCTGGTGTTCTGTGTATTTGGGGGAGAGGCCAAGGAGAGGTTTCTCACCTGTCTTAGGGAATCTTTCTGTTTTCCCCTTGGAGGACAAGGTAGTGTTTACCTCCATTGACTTCTACCTTGGCCTTGCCAGTGGAGAGGTCCACAACTTTATGAGATGCCGAGGCCCCAGGAATAGCCGCTGACTCGGGGGGGGGGGGTAGTATAACCAACTGGCTCCATTTCAGAAAATCAACCACTTCCCTGGCATGACAGAAATCTGCCGTAAAGACCTGCTGGCTCGGAACCTGAAGCGCATGCAGAAACTCTATCCCTGGGAGTACAACATCTTCCCGCGGACCTGGTGCCTCCCTGCAGAGTGAGTGAGACACACGGGAGGAAAGGGCTCGCCATCTCAGTTCCCTCCAGACCCCGGCCTCGTGACCTTGACTATCTCAGGATGGAAGTAGAATGCGAGTTCCCGCTGGTCAAAGAAAAGTGGGTTCTGAGACTGAGCGCTCCAGGAAGAACACCTGGAGGGCAGGAAGGACGCCGTGGGGCCCTGGGACAGCCGGGATGCACAGGAACCTTCTGACCAGCCCCTCTCTGCACACAGCTATGGGGACTTCCAAGCATGTGGTCGTCAGCGGAAAAACCGAACGTTTATCTGCAAGCCAGACAGTGGCTGTCAGGGCCGCGGCATCTTCGTCACCCGAAACCCCCGGGATATCAAGCCGGGAGAGCATATGATCTGCCAGCAGTACATCTCCAAGGTGAAGGGAGCCTGAGGACCAGCAGGCCCCTCTGCCAGCACGGGGTACCCTGTCTCTCCCAAAGCCAGGGATGAGGCCGGTTTCAGGCTCCTACCCTTTCTGCTGTCCCTGTTAACATGGATGCTGTCTAGAACCCTGCTTCAGTGCCTGGGTTTGAATCTGAGTTTTTCCTCATCTTCATACACTGGCAACATTCTTACCCTTTCCTCGTTTCCTCCTTTGTTAATGGTATTAACAACAGTAACTATATTATAAGGTTATCCTGAAAATTAAAGCATGTCTGATCCTGTGTGATACAGAGTAAGCACTTCAAAACATTTATTTTTCCCTGGTGGGTCTGTGCACTCTCAGCCCTTCCTCATTGATGGCTTCAAGTTTGACATGCGAATCTATGTCCTGCTCACGTCCTGTGACCCTCTCCGGATCTTCATTTATGAGGAGGGCCTGGCCCGCTTTGCCACCATGCCCTATGTGGAGCCCAGCCAGAGCAACCTGGTAAGGGCCCAGCGGCAGCCCTGGGGGCAGGGCTGCACCGTTTCTCTTTCCACTGCTAAGTCCTGGGTTTTTTTTGAAAAAGCAGGTAGAGAGGTTTGTTGTGCAGCTAGCTTATCTCCCATAACAAGGAATGAAGCCGGTGAGCGCTTCAGTACCTGGCTGGAAGGGAGGAACAGCACACGTTCCTCCCCAGGAGCTGCCAGGACAATTCTTGGGTGAAGAGAGACAAGAGATGAGCAGGACTGGAGAGGGGTGGGTACTCAAAAAGCAGTGGAGGGCTGGTGAGGAGAGCTGCCTGGCCCCGAGACCACAGGGCCACTCTCTTCCCAGGATGAAGTCTGCATGCACCTGACCAACTATGCTATCAACAAGCACAGTGAGAACTTTGTCCGGGACGATGCTGTGGGCAGTAAGAGGTACTTCTCACCCTGTTTTCCTCCCCTGCCCCACATCCCTGGTCTCAGCAGCCCTTGAAACTGAGACTGGCTCTTGGTAGGCTGACTGCTCAGGAAAACCCAATCTTTACAGACCTTTGTCCTGTGCATAATGACCTAGTGCAGCCCCAACCCCCCCGAGATAACTAAACTCTGCTCCAAGCTGTTAGCGGTCCTTTAAAGCACAAGGAACCCAGGCATGGAGTTAGGTTAGTGTTGGGGAGCCTCCTGCCTGCAGTCCAGCCCTACTGGCAGAGACACTGGTCTTCCTCTGAGCACTGGGCCTCACAGGAAGCTGTCGACGCTCAATGCCTGGCTGCAAGAACACAGCTACGACCCGCGAAAGATGTGGGGGGACATTGAGGACATCATCATCAAAACCATCATCTCAGCCCATTCTGTTCTTCGCCACAACTACCGAAGCTGTTTTCCCCAGTATCTGAATGGAGGTACTTGTGCCTGTTTTGAGATCCTTGGTTTTGACATCTTGCTGGACCACAAGCTGAAGCCCTGGCTGCTGGAGGTGAGGATTATCTCCTAGGTTTTGCAAAACCAAGGTCCAAAGGCCTCCTTGAACAGGACACCTAGGATTGGTGTACAGTCAGGTGGTAGAGCAGAGAATGGGGGATGCAGCAGCACTGGGATGTGTAGGAACTGCAGAAGGCATAAGATCTCTATACTTTGGACCTGCTGAGTCAAATCTTGGTGGTCTCTGGCTTTCACCATAGGAATCCTTGCCTCTAAGGACATATCTATACATTTAGGCTGTCTGGTTGGCTCTCACTAGCCTGTGTATTAGAGGGATCTCTGTGGCATAGTCCTGTGGCCTTGGAAGTCAAAACATCTAGCCTCCTTGGCTGAGGCCACTGGAGGGGGATGTCTCTCCCAGGCCCTCCTGTTGGGCCTGCAGGAGACCGCCCCCTGCACAGCTGGTCTAGGAAGGGGTGGACAATGACTCCTCCTGGCAGGTAAATCACTCTCCAAGCTTCACCACTGACTCACGCCTGGACCAGGAAGTGAAAGATGCACTCCTCTGTGATGCCTTGATCCTTGTCAACCTCCGGGGCTGTGACAAAAGGAAGGTGATGGAAGAAGAGAAGCGGCGAGTCAAAGAGCGGCTTTTCCAGTGCCACCAAGAGCAACAAGAAGCCAGGTACTCCAGGCGTCCGATGTTTAGTTGTGTGTTTTCTTCTTTGTTATCCCTTTCCTGAGAATAAGTCTTTCTCTAGATGGAGAAGGCAGCCTGGGGCTCATTAGCTATTAAAAACAATTTTTTGCGCCCTGGCTGGATGGCTCACTTGGCTGGAGCATTGTCCTGCAATGCAGAGGTGGCTGGTTCGGTCCTTGGCTGGGGCACATACAGAAACAGATTGATGCTTCTGTCTCCCCCTTACCCCCCTCCCTCTCTCTGGATTCAATAAAAATAAAAGATTAAAAAAATAGAAAAAAATAAAGACAAAAAAAAAGGCAACAGAAAAAAACAACTTTTAGCATTGATAATACATAACATATCATAGATAGTTATGTTCAAAGTACAAAAGCTATAATCTCCTACACTTCTCCTCCAGCTATTCATAATTTTCCTCCCTAGAGCCAATCAGTGTTCCTTGGGTCATATATACTATTTCACAAACATTAATGCACATACATACATGCATTTATGCAAATTGTCTTTCTCCCTTCACTACCCAGATAGTAGATAACTTTCCCACTTTCTGTGCCCTACTTAGCAATGTATTTTTGAGCTATTTCATGTTAGCACATAAGGAACTTTGTTTTTAGCTTTTTTTTTTTTTTTTTAGCTAGAGAAAGAGACAGGGACAGACAGACAGGAAGGGAGAGACACAAGAAGCATCAACTTGTCATTGCAGCACTTTAGTTGTTCATTGATTGCTTTCTCATATGTGCCTTGACGGGGGTGGGAGGGCTCCACCGGAGCCAGTGACCCCTTGCTCAAGCCAGCGACCTTTGCACTCAAACCAGCAATCGTGGAGTCATGTCTTTGATCCCACGCTCAAGTCTGAGACCCCACACTCAAGCTAGTGAGCCCTGTACTCGGGCTGGATGAGCCTGTGCTCAAGCCGGTGACCTCAGGGTTCCAAACCTGGGTCCTCAGCGTCCCAGGTCAATACTCTCTCCACTGTGCAACCACCTGGTCAGGCATAGCTGGGTTGCTGGGTTTTTTTGTTTTGTTTTGTTTTGACAAAGTTCCTGTAGAAACCACTTCCTGAGAAAGTTTATAGTAATGAAACATAAACTGTTTATGGTCATTCAATAGTAGGGTATAACACAAAAGGGGAGAGGATAAAGATCAGCAGTAACAAAGGAGGTTGGAGTGCAGAAGCACTCATGGGATAATGAACTCTAATATTTTTCTTCAATAGTAGGGGACAGTTTAAATCAGTATTGTTCACCCCCTGTTGTTTTAATTGTAAGATGGGTGATGAATATGGTATAATTCGTTGCTGATAGTAAATTACAATTTGTTAATAACACATAAAAATGAATTGGAGTAGATTTAGGATTATTCTTAACAATAATATTGCTCTTTCCTACTCACATTGCAAGATGCAGGGCCAGTGTGTATTTGATTTGCCATGATGTCCTGAGGGTCTGGCACACAGTAGGTGCTCAAATGTTTGTGTGAATGGAGGTGAAGTATAACTGTACATACCCTGTATGTTTGCGTGAGATTGGACTGTGCACGTGACTTTATGAATTGTCTTTCAATGAAGATAAAAGATTGACAACTACTGGACTTAATAAACAAAAGTACAATCATACACTAGATACTAGGCAACCATTTAAAAATGTTGTTGGCTCTGGCCGGTTGGCTCAGTGGTAGAGCGTCGGCCTGGCGTGCAGGAGTCCTGGGTTCGATTCCCAGCCAGGGCACACAGAAGCGCCCATCTGCTTCTCCACCCCTCCCCCTCTCTTTCCTCTCTGTCTCTCTCTTCCCCTCCCGCAGCCAAGGCTCCATTGGAGCAAAGTTTGCCCGGGCGCTGGGGATGGCTCTGTGGCCTCTGCCTCAGGCGCTAGAATGGCTCTGATTGCGGCAGAGCGATGCCCCAGATGGGCAGAGCATCGCCCCCTGGTGGGCATGCCGGGTGGATCCCGGTCGGGCGCATGCGGGAGTCTGTCTGACTGCCTCCCTATTTCCAACTTCGGAAAAAACAAAACAAAACAAAAAAACAATAAAAATGTTGTTTTATGATCCTATTTTCATCTTAAGAAAGGAAGGAAGGAAGGAAGACATTAAGAAGCATGGTGGTAAGTAGCAAAGCCAGGATTCAGACCCAGGAGGTCCTGCCTCAGAGTCTATGCTCATAACCAATATGCTAACTGCATCATAAGATAGTGGGTGGTTTTTATCTTCTTTTTGCTCTTATAGATTTTCTGTAATTAGAAACCCAACTTTCGATTTTTTTTTTTTTTTTTTTTTGTATTTTTCTGAAGCTGGAAACGGGGAGAGACAGATAGACTCCCGCATGCGCCCGACTGGGATCCACCCGGCACGCCCACCAGGGGCGAAGCTCTGCCCACCAGGGGGCGATGCTCTGCCCCTCCGGGGCATCGCTCTGCCGTGACCAGAGCCACTCTAGCGCCTGGGGCAGAGGCCAAGGAGCCATCCCCAGCGCCCGGGCCATCTTTTGCTCCAATGGAGCCTCGGCTGCGGGAGGGGAAGAGAGAGACAGAGAGGAAGGAGGGGGGGGGGTGGAGAAGCAAATGGGCGCTTCTCCTATGTGCCCTGGCCGGGAATCGAACCCGGGTCCCCTGCACGCCAGGCCGACGCTCTACCGCTGAGCCAACCAGCCAGGGCCAAAACCCAACTTTCTATAATCAGAAACCTATAAGATTGTGACAACTTGGAATGCTAGCTTATGAGTGGACCTGTTGCGCTTAAAATGAAATCCAGATATGAGGAAGTCAAACCTATTTTCTTTTTTTTTTTTTTTTTTTTTTTTACAGAGACAGAGAGAGGGATAGATAGGGACAGACAGACAGGAACGGAGAGAGAGATGAGAAGCATCAATCGTTAGTTGTTCATTGATTGCTTTCTAACATGTGCCTTGACCGTGGGGCTACAGCAGACTGAGTAACCCCTTGCTCGAGCCAGCAACCCTGGGTCCAAGCTGGTGAGCTTTGCTCAAACCAGATGAGTCCATGCTGAAGCTGGCGACCTCGGGGTCTTGAACCTGGGTCCTCTGCATCCTAGTCAGACGCTCTATCCACTGCGCCACCACCTGGTCAGGCTCAAACCTATTTTCATTACTACACACAGGTGAGACTGGCCACGATGGGCTTGGCAGCTTTCACCACATGGGCAGGGACCTGAAAGGCCAGGAAGCTAGCAGGAGGTTCTGAGCCTGAGCCAGCTTTTCTTTCCTGACTCAGCATTCTCTGAGTCCTCCCCTGACTCACCCAGAGCTTGGTTTTCATAGGCGAGAACAAACTGAGATGTCCCAGGCAGCACTACTGGACCAGGAATGTTATGAAGATTCCCACCTTGGGGGCTACCGGAGGATCTACCCTGGGCCTGACACACAGAAGTATGCCCCCTTCTTTGAGCACAGTGGCTCCCTCTTCCAGGAGACTGTGGCTTCCAAGGCCAGAGAGGAATGCGCTAGGTACTTTGCTCTGCATGCTCCTCTCTCCATTGAGGTGGGGGCAAATCCTGAAGGTAAATTGCTCCTCTTCAGGGTGGAGAGGATGCCAGACACTTGAAGGAGGGATGGAGTTACAAATTCTATCAGTCTTAATGTTTTTTGTTTTTAAATTTTCCTTAAGTGAAAAGTGGGGAGGCAGAGAAACAGACTCCCACATGCACCCTGACCAGGATTCACCCAGCAAGCCCCCTATGGGACGATGCTCTGCCCATTTGGGGCTGTTGCACCATTGTTCAGCAACTGAGCTATTTTAGCGCCTTAGGCGAGGGCATGGATCCATCCTCAGTGCCCGTGGCCAACTTGCTCCAATGGAGCCATGACTGTAGGAGAGGAAGAGAGAGCTAGAGAGAGAGTAGGGAGAGGGGGAGGGGTGGAGCAGATGGTCGCTGGGTGCCCTGACCAGGAATCAAACCCGAGACATCCACACGCCAGACCAATGCTCTACCACTGAGCCAACTGGCCAGAGCTTCAGTCTTATTGTTTAGTAGGTTTCCCATCTTCCCCCATATTCCTCTCCCATCACTATCCCAAAGAGATCATAATTTCCTATTCTTCCTACTCCCATTTTCCCTTCCCCTTCTTCCCAATACAATTTCTCCAGTGTCTGAAGCTTCTGTATTTTGTCAGGCAGCAACTGCAAGAGCTCCGCCTTAAGCAGGAGCAGCAGATCTTAGACATTAAAAGGCGAAAGGAAAACAAGCAGAACCAGGGAGAATCAGCAGGGGAGAAGAGCCGATGCAGGCCCAGAGTCCCAGGCTTTTCCACCAGCTTGGCGTACAAGAACAGGAACTGGAACCAGAGCCGGGAGAAAGAGGTGTCAGGGGCTTTGTGGCTCTTGTTTTTTTGCAGGAAAATGGGTTGGAACCTCTTAGAGAAAGGAATCTCTGCTGTCCTTTCCTCCTCTTGTTTTAGGGAGAGATAAGTTCTTAATGAACACACTGAATCTGACCTTTTGGGTCAGGCGGAGAGAGAATGGAGAGCAAAGGGAACCTGGCACTACGGTCGGGGAAGGGATGGCAGTAGAGTGGGCAAGAGTCCTGCAGTCCTCGTCGTTGATGGTTTGGGACTCATCATTGGAGATTCTGCATGCATCTCTCATGTATCTTGTAGCTACTAACAGGATACCTGGACACCATGCAACCTCAAGAAATTGTGGAAGAGGAGGAGCTGGAGCGGTTAAGGGCCCTGATACGAAGGGAGAATCTCATCCGAAGCCTGGGTATTGTAGAACAGATTACCAGCATCGTGCAGTCCAGCCACAGGGACCAGAGAACACTTCATGAGTATGGGGTGAGGGTCCCTACAGAGCATCTAAAGAACAGGGACTAAGGGCTGTACCAGCACATGGTGGTGGCTACAGCCCAAGAGGCTAATGTGATGATATCTGGCCTTGAGCTTGGGAAAGCAGTGTATGCTGGGCCTTAGGAAAGGGTCTGTTGGTTCATTTTACATCTGTGCCCAAGCCCCTTGTTTTAGTAATGACATCCAGCCAAGTGCTACTCCAAACTTCTTATATGAGACTTGTTCTCTATATTCCTGTCTGGCAATAATCCCAAACCTTTGACTGACTCATTCCCCTCAGTGGTTTCTGTGTAATCTATACCTAGCACTGCCAGTACTGTGGCTCTTAAGAGAGATGAGTAAAGTCGGGCCAACAAAACAGCTGCTGCATTCACTATTCCCTGGGCTAGTAGCAAAACCTGTTGGGTCTTGTTTTTTTTTTTGTATTTTTTCTGAAGCTAGAAATGGGGAGAGACAGACAGACTCCCTCATGTGCCCGACCGGGATCCACCCGGCACGCCCACCAGGAGGGGATGCTCTGCTCACCAGGGGGCGATGCTCTGCTGCTCCGGGGCGTCACTCTGTTGCGACCAGAGCCACTCTAGCACCTGGGGCAGAGGCCAAGGAGCCATCCCCAGCGCCCGGGCCATCTTTGCTCCAATGGAGCCTCGGCTGCGGGAGGGGAAGAGAGAGACAGAGAGGAAGGAGGGGGGGGAGGGGGGGAGAAGCAGATGGGCGCTTCTCCTGTGTGCCCTGGCTGGGAATCGAACCCAAGACTTCTGCGCGCCAGGCCGACGCTCTACCACTGAGCCAACCAGCCAGGGCCATTGGGTCTTGTTTTTGTTGAGCCCCAAAGGAGTAACGGGTTAATTAGTGACTGTGGCCTAGAAAAGATTTTTCACTTTTTTCCACTACTACATCTAGCTTTACAAGAAATGAGGTAAGAGGCTGCTTTTCTCCTCTAGGCTAGATCTCACCAGGACGAGCTATCTGTGAGTCTTTTCCCATTGGTCCTCCTGAGAGGGACCGCCCAAAAGCAGGGTCCTCCTCATTTCCTGCATCCAGTTGGACCCAACTTGATCCCCAGGATCTTAGGGCCACAGCAAAACATGACTACTGCACTTCTGCATCATTCCCGGTGCTACTTACAGCCCAGGCACTTCAACTGGATAAGAGATCCCACTGCTTCTGGCCCCTACTCATTGGCAATGAAGAAATCTGGAAGGCGCTTTTCCCCCATTCCCAGAGCCAGGTCCAATAGCCGTAAGTATGCAAAACTAGCTTTGGTCACTCTGACTTGTGTAAATTCCTACTAGCAAATATTACAGCTGGGATGTTCCCAAAATATAATATGGCATTTCCAGCAGTGTGGGAATGGGGGAGGCAGTGGACCTATTTATTTACCTCCTCCTATATACTAGAGCAGAAATACAGTCCCAGCACTTATCAAACATAACAGGGAAATGGACAAGTAAACACACTAATTCCAATGTAATGTGGTAAAGATGCTGGAGGGAGACATAGGATGCCATTCTTCTGTGTTGGTAATTGGGCAACAGTTGGAAAGAGTTTTGAGTAGCAACTCAGGGGACCCATGTTTCCACTGCAGAAGGCCAAGCCAGCAGAAGGCTAGATGCCATAAACAGAGCCATGGCAGGATCAGTGCCATCCTCTTTAACCTCAAAGCAGGGCTATTTTCTGCAACAGAAAAAAATGGTAAGTAGCCCACGGATCGAATGAATCTTGCTCTCTATGGTATACTCTGAACACAGAGCAGCCAAGGCCCAGGACCTACCCCTCTGCCCTTCCTCTACACTCCTGGTGCAGAGTACCAGGACACTCCTGGACATCAGCCACCACAGGTAAACGCAGGAAGGAATCCCAGCGTTCAACCTCTGCTTTGAGAACCCATTCAGGTTTCTTAAGGGGCTAAGGGCCATCAACCACCGCTCAATAAAAGTCTGCCACTAAACTTGAGTTTGAAAGGTCCTGGCCAAGAATTCGGTTTGCAAAAGCCACAAATACAAAGACACTAAGAATTCTTCAATACTCCAAGATTATTTCCAGATCAGAAAAGACTAAAAAATGAAGGAAGAGGGGCCAAGGGCCGGCGATGCACTCATCTCCGCCCTTCAAATCTCGGCCTGAATTTATCGTTCGGTGATGGGTCGGAGCCCTAGGTGCAGCCCCACGGATCATCCCAGCGGCAAGGGGTCTTTCCCAGAGAAGCCGCGTACCCAAGACTCGAGGGCTATCGCTGTCAGAGGATCGAAGAGGGGATGTCCTTCTCGCCCTCGTGGCGGAAACAGCCGGCCAGGGCTGTCGTTGGGGCGAAGGGTTGGCTCTTGGCAAGTGAACTCTTCATTAAAGTTTTTGCCGTTTTGTAGGAGCGTCCTCTACCTCATTCGGACTCGCGCGTATCAGGGAAACTCCCCATGGTTACAGCAGGGAAAGGTGGCCCGCACTGCTCTTTAAACCCAGAGAGCCCTTTTCCGCCGGAAGCGGAAGGGAAGTGGAACCATCACTTTCTTCCCACTCGCCCACTTCCGGCCCCGCCCTCTGGGCCTCAGGTGTTGCCGAGTTTGGGCTGAGAGCTGTCTGTCAACATGTCGGGTGCTCTGAGTGTCTTGCTGGGCGGGCGTGTCCGTGCTGCGGTCACTCGCTGTGGGCTTGCGACCCGAGGGGTGGCAGGCCTGGGCTCTACCGGCCGCGAACCGGACCCCGATTCCGACTGGGAACCGGAGGAGCGGGAGCTGCAGGAGGTGGAGAGGTACCAGCTCCTTCCCCGGCCTTCAGCCTGAAGCAGGGCCTCGCGCCCCGGCGCCGGGCGTCCTGCCGCCGCATTCGCAGCAGCGGCTCTTGTTTCTTAACCTTTTCCGAGGCGCTGGGCAGGTGTGCAGCTCCTTTGAGACCGCAGGTCCCCTCACCAGTGACGTATTTCATCACCCGTTTAGAGAGTTCGGCTTACTTTGGGGCTGTTCTAGGTGTTAAGATTTCTGGGGCGGTGAACAAAGAAGAGGGCAGGGCGCTCCTTGGTTTAGCCCGAAACTCTTAAACCACCCATGTTGCTTCCCTGCATGGCTTCTGCCATTGGTTCTCTCCCCCCAGCGCCCTGAAACGACAGAAACAAGCCATCCGATTCCAGAAAATTCGGAGGCAAATGGAGGCGTCAGGCGCCCCGCCAAGGACTCTGACGAGGGAAGCCATGGAGCAGATCCGGTGAGACTCCTGGTGTTTGGATCTGCTGCGATGGGGAGTGAAGGATATTGTTTTAATTTTGTTTTTTTATCATTTAAGGTTTTTTAAAAAAGATTTTATTGATTGATTTTACAGAGAGGAGGAGGGGTGGAGAGAGAAGCATCAACTCATAATTGCTTCAGTTTAGTTGTTCACTGATTGCTTGTCCTATGCCATGATCAGGCAAGCCCAGGTTTTGAACTAGCGACCTCAGCATTCCAGGTACACGCTCTATCCACTGGGCCACCATAGGCCAGACTAAGGTTCCTTAAAGAAAAGTAATGTAATGAACTTAAATTAACCTGTCATCTTTTTTTTGAAATTTTAAAATTTATTGATTGATTTGAGACAGAGAGAAACATCCTTTTTGTTGTTTCACTTATCTGTGTGTTCATTGGTTGACTCTTATATATGCTCTGACCTGGGATAGAACATGCAGCCTTGGCATAGGGGCGAATGCTGTAAACAACAGGGCTACCCCAGCCAGAGCTGTAAGTCCATAGACTTGATTTAAATAGTTTTTAACATTGTGACATGTTACATCCTAGGAGATAGGCCGCAGCAAACTCAAAGTGAATTTTATAAGTTTTATTGCAGACCTGCACAGGGACTGCAGGCAACCCATGCAAGGGAGCACTGCAGCCCCCCAAACCTGCACAGGGGATGCAGGTAACCCACACAGGAGAACACTGCAGCCCCCCAAACCTGCACAGGGACTGCAGGCAACCCACGCCTCCAAAGAGACTGGAGCACTGCAGCCAACCAAACCTGCGCAGCCAACAAACTGCGCAGGGACTGCAGGCAACCCACGCCTCCGAAGAGACTAGAGCACTGCAGCCAACCAAACCTGCACAGCCAACAAACTGCGCAGGGACTGCAGCCCCCCAAACCTGCACAGGGACTGCAGCCAACCAAACCTGCGCAGCCAACAAACTGCGCAGGGACTGCAGCCCCCCAAACCTGCACAGGGACTGCAGCCCCGAGCTTCTAAAATGGCTCCTTTTTATAGGGTGGCTGTCTAGGATGAGCAAGCATCATACAGAAGCTGATGTGGCTGTTAGTCATTGGCTAGGGAGGTCGTGCGCAGTTACAGGGGGGGTATTAGTGGAGAATTTCAAACATAAACTTCTGATAAGGGTCTCTGACTCAATGCAGGATGTTGCTGAACTCTTTGTTCTCAGCGTCACAGGGACCTTGTACACTCTTGGCAGCCCCAGCATGTCAGTACTCCCTGAATCTAACATGACACAGTTCATTTTGTTCAAATTTGAAAATAGTTGCAGATCTCACAACATTTAAATTGTAAATTAAGACGTTCTTTTTCTTTTTTTGTATATGATGAAGAGAGAGGGACAGACAGGAACAGGCAGACAAGAAGGGAGAAAGATGAGAAGCATCAACTTGCAGTTGCACTACTTTAGTTTTTCATTGATTGCTTTCTCATATGTGCCTTGGCCAAGGAGCTCCAGCAGAGCCGGTGACCATGGGGTAATGTCTGTGATCCCATGCTCAAGCCAAGGAACGACATCGGGGTTTCAAACCTGGGTCCCCAGTGTCCCAGGTCAATGCTCTGTCGACCATGCCACCATCTGATCAAGCCTTATTTACATTTTGATAAATACTGTTAAAGAGCCCTCCGTGGGTTATATGCCATTTTTAACTTTCATCAGAATGACTCTGAAATTGAGACTTAAAGATTCTGAAGAGCTGATCAAGAAGGCTTTGTGAGGCTGTAGCACCTCTCATGTTGGCTTCCGTTTCTATCTTGAACAACAGCTTTTTCAAATATTCATCCCTATCATATCTCCTTTTGTGGTCAGTAAATGTCCTTTTACTTCAAAGAAAAAAACAGGTGACTAGGTAGTAGTCCTTTAAAGCTTCTTGGTCGTCTTCTTGTTTTCCATCTCAGTCCTACACTCCGTTTAAATTTCAGAAGAAATAGTAGCCCTTTACTTGTCTAGGACCAGTCGTGTGTGCTCTAGGTCAGTGGTCCCCAACCCCTCGGGCCGCGGACCAGTACTGGTCCGTGGGCCATTTGGTACCGGTCCACAGAGAAAGAGTAAATAACTTACATTATTTCCATTTTATTTATATTTAAGTCTGAACGATGTTTTATTTTTTTTAAATGACCAGATTCCCTCTGTTATATCCGTCTAAGACTCACTCTTGACGCTTATCTCGGTCACGTGATACATTTATCCATCCCACCCTAAAGGCCGGTCTGTAAAAATATTTTCTGACATTAAACCGATCGTGGCCCAAAAAAGGTTGGGGACCACTGCTCTAGGTCATAACCTTACCTAATGCCTTAGGGTCCTATGTGTGTCAACTTAAGTTTTTTGTTTATTTTGTTCCCAGCAGCTGCTTACCATAGTTTGTTTTGTCTATGAAACCATTCTCCACAAACTATCAGTGACTTCCTCAGCACTAGGCATAACTGACATTCTAGTTTTAGCTTCCCTAACATTTCTGCATCATTTGACTTTGTAGTATGCTTTCATGAAATTCTCTTCTTTGACCCAGGTATTACTTCTATTTCAAGAGCTACTTTTCTTTTTCCTTTTTTTTTTTTAATTTTTCCTTACTGATTTCAGCAAGAGAGAAAGGGAGAGAGAGACAGGAACATCGAGTTGTTCCTGTATGTGCCCTGACCAGGGATTGAACTGGCAACCGCTGCACTTCGGGACTATGCTCTAACAAACTGAGCCATCCAGCCAGAGCAAGGGCTACTTTTTTCTTTTGTGACAGATAGGGACAGAAAGACAGGAAGGAGAGAGATGAGAAGCATCAATTCTTTTTTTTTTTTTTAATTTTTATTCATTTTAGAGAGGAGGGGGGAGATAGAGATTGAGAAAGAGAGAGAGAGAGAGAAGGGGGAGGAGCAGGAAGCATCAACTCCCATATGTGCCTTGACTAGGCAAGCCCAGGGTTTTGAACCGGCAACCTCAGTGTTTCCAGGTTGATGCTTTATCCACTGCGCCACCACAGGTCAGGCAAGAGAGAAGCATCAATTCTTCATTGCAGCTCATTAGTCTCCTTAGTTGTTCATTGATTGCTTTCTCATTTGTGCCTTGACCGGGGGCTGCTGCAGAGCAAGTGACTCCTTGCTCAAGCCGGTGACCTCAGGGTTTCGAACCTGGGTCCTTCACATCCCAGTCCAACCCTCCGTTCACTGCCCCACCGCCTGGTCAGGCAAGGGCTACTTTTCTGTTTTCTTCCTGAACACCCCTTCTTCCTCCTGTATCTTAAATATTGCTGTGTTTTAGTGATGTGTTCTCAGTCACTTTATCTCACTTGCATATTGCAGGGGCCTAATGTCAGCCACTCACATGGCTTCAACCACCTTTGCTGTTGACTTATGACTTCCAAAACCATCATCTTCAGTCCATGTTTTTCTGAACTTTATATATATTCAGCTGTGCATTAGTAATCTCTGGATGTCACACAGGTTCCTTAAACTCAAATATGTCCAAAATAGAATTATTATTGTTCCCTGACATTTTGTATTTTTTTTTTTTTTTTTTTTTGTATTTTTCTGAAGCTGGAAATGGGGAGAGACAGTCAGACAGACTCCCGCATGCGCCCGACCGGGATCCACCCGGCACGCCCACCAGGGGGCAACGCTCTGCCCACCAGGGGACGATGCTCTGCCCCTCCCGGGCGTCGCTCTGCCGCTACCAGAGCCACTCTAGCGCCTGGGAGAAAGGCCAAGGAGCCATCCCCAGCGCCCGGGCCATCCCTGCTCCAATGGAGCCTTGGCTGCTGGAGGGGAAGAGAGAGGCAGAGAGGAAGGAGGGGGCGGGGGTGGAGAAGCAAATGGGCGCTTCTCCTATGTGCCCTGGCCGGGAATCGAACCCGGGTCCCCCACACGCCAGGCCGACGCTCTACCGCTGAGCCAACCGGCCAGGGCTGTTCCCTGACATTTTAATTCTCCTATTTTTGCTATAATCCTGACTGATTCCACCAGTCCTCCATGCTAAAATCCTGAATCTCAAGCCTGCTTCCTTCCTTAAAATGTAGTCTGAGTTCTACTACTTGGCCTTCCTAAAATATTTCTCAAGTCTCTTCCTTCCTCTGCTCTCATTGTCACCACCTCAGTTCATACTAGCTGGATTATTCTGACAGCCTGATCTTTCCACCTCTAGTCTTGCCAATGAAAATGTATCACTTGTTTGAGCTTCAAAATAAAAATTTGTCCATGGAATTCCACTGCTTAAAAGCCTTCCTTGGCTGGCTGTTGCCTTGGCATAAACCAGTCTCCTAATCATGGTATGATTTTGCTCCCTGCCCTTACTGTCAGATACATTGAGCCCCATGAAGGCAATAATCTTTGCATTTCACATGTTCACTCTATTAGCAACACTTTTTTTTTTTTTGTATTTTTCTGAAGCTGGAAACGGGGAGAGACAGTCAGACAGACTCCCGCATGCGCCTGACCGGGATCCACCCGGCATGCCCACCAAGGAGCGATGCTCTGCCCCTCCGGGGCGTCACTCTGTTGCAACCAGAGCCACTCTAGCGCATGGGGCAGAGGCCAAGGAGCCATCCCCAGCGCCCAGGCCATCTTTGCTCCAATGGAGCCTCGGCTGCGGGAGGGGAAGAGAGAGACAGAGAGGAAGGAGAGGGGGAGGGGTGGAGAAGCAGATGGGCGCTTCTCCTGTGTGCCCTGGCCGGGAATCGAACCCGGGACTTCTGCACGCCAGGCCGATGCTCTACCACTGAGCCAACAGGCCAGGGCCTATTAGCAACACTTTTGACCTCTTCTTCCTCTCCAACCCTCTGCCAGCCCTCTGCCAGCTTATACTCCCTTTCATCCTTTCCAGCCAGCTGTACCCTGGACTTCCTGAAGCAATTCCTGGGCCAGTTGCAAGTGTTGTTTCAGCCTGTCCCTTTTCTATAACACTTATCACAGTGTTGTTGTATATTAATATACCTGTTTCTGCCACTGGATTTTATGTTCTTTAAAAGGAAGGACAGTTTTGCCTGACCAGGCGGTGGCGCAGTGGATAGAGCATTGGACTGGGATGCAGAGGACCCAGGTTCGAGACCCCGAGGTCGCCAGCTTGAGCACGGGCTCATCTGGTTTGAGCAAAGCTCACCAGCTTGGACTCAAGGTCGCTGGCTCCAGCAAGGGGTTACTTGGTCTGCTGAAGGCCCATGGTCAAGGCACATAAGAGAAAGCAATCAATGAACAACTAAAGTGTCACAATGAAAAACTGATGATTGATGCTTCTCATCTCTCTCCATTCCTACCTGTCTGTCCCTGTCTATCCCTCTCTCTGACTCTCTCTCTCTGTCCCTGTAAAAAAAAAGGAGGACAGTTTTTGTGCATTCTCGAAGATCTAACTGGGGTTGGTGTTTGGTGGGAGGAGGTTGGTTGGTGTGAAATTAAATGATCCAAGATTGGTTGAATGTTGCTCTTGGCACACAGGAATGGAACATAGCCTATGTTTGCACCTCTTCTCACATATTTATCACTAATATTATCAGTTAGCTTTTCTGATAGGAGACTTTGACAACTTGAAAAAACTTTGGTTTTCCTATAGGTATTTACATAAGGAATTTGCAGAGTCCTGGTCAGTTCCCAAACTGGCTGAAGGCTTTGATGTTAGCACTGATGTGATCCGAAGGGTTTTAAAAAGCAAGTTTGTACCCACGTTGGAGCTGAAACTGAAGCAGGATCAAAAAGTCCTTAAGAAAGCTGGACTTGCCCACTCGCTCTGCCAGCTTCCAGGCTCGGGGAATACCTGGAAGATGCTTTCTGCAGACCACCCTGCGTTAGGAGTTAAAGCACCATCCCCAGGCCAGGGTCACAACACAGCTTTGAAGGTGATGGAACCAAACACTCACAGTACAGACACCCTGAGAAGACAGAAGGGGAAGAATAAAAGAAACCAAAACCTGGAGAAGGACAGCGTTGTGCCTGTCGCCGCAAGCCAGAGAGAGCTGCAGAAGCACTCCTCCAGTGATTGTGAACTCAGCAGAGGAACTGACGGTGGTAGATTGGCAGGTGCAGAGAAGCTAGAGGAGTTGGAGAAGGCGGGAGAACTGGGTGACCAGAACTTCAGCAGCAAAGTAGTGCAGAGGGGGCGAGAATTCTTTGATGACAATGGGAACTTCCTGTACAGAATTTGAACTGGAACCTGGCTTGTGGAGATGCCTCATGTTTGAGCTGCCAGGATTTCTGTGTACAGATTAGCCACCTTGAAATAAGAGGAAGTGGTTAGCCTGCAAGTGGATGAAAGAGCTGCTTGGATTTCAGCCTGACAAGGGGCGGTGAACTTCATAGGGCAGGTGTATGTGGGGGCAGTGTGAATGACTAGCTGGGTCTAGTCCTGCTTTCTGAAGTGTGGCTCCTGGTCAGACCCATGTGTCTGTTCAGTATACACCCTTCTTGCTTAGGCTCTCCATGTATCAAAACCAGCCTGTGTCACATGTATTAGGAGTTTCTGTCGTATTTGGGAAATATGTTTGGGATGAATTGAAATGTTTTCCTCCTGACTTCATGATTCATGAACAGTAACAGTTATGGCACTGAATAATAAATTGGATGTTTTCATTATGTGCAAAATAAAGTGAAATGTAGCCGTCTGTTGATTGGTGCTCTGTATGAACCTGGAGAGTAAGAGATGGGAAGAGGCAAAGGGTCCCTTTTAAGCATTGGGAGGGAGATGGGGCCGGTGCCTAGGCCTGATCCTTAAATCAAGGCTTCTAAAACTGGAAATACTTTATCATAACAAAGTTGTCAATAATGATAGAATGAAACACGCAGGCAGCAAGAGTCCAATGATGCTTTTCAACCATTTCCCATTTTAACAATTTAACAGCAAAAATTGGTTATTTGGAATTTAAATATATGCAGGATATTTCATGAAAACACTGATATTCCAAAGCTTTTTTTTTTTTTTTTTTTTTTAAAGAGACAGAGAGGGATAGACAGGGACAGACAGACAGGAACGGAGAGATGAGAAGCATCAATCATTAGTTTTTTTGTTGCGCATTGCAACACCTTAATTGTTCATTGATTGCTTTCTCATATGTGCCTTGACCACGGGCCTTCAGCAGACCGAGTAACCCCTTGCTCGAGCCAGCGACGTTGGGCTCAAGCTGGTGAGCTTTTTGCTCAAACCAGATGAGCCCGCACTCATGCTGGTGACCTCGGGGTCTCGAACCTGGGTCTTCCGCATCCCAGTCCACATCCCAGCCTGACGCTCGATCCACTGCACCACTGCCCGGTCAGGCCCAAAGGTCTTCCGCATCCCAGTCCGACGCTCTATCCACTGCGCCACCGCCCAGTCAGGCCCAAAGCTGTTCTTGATAGTCTGTGAAATCTTGCTGTTTCAATCGTCATTAACAGCAATTATGATTGATTACTAATAACAAAAATTAGGGAATTTTTTGTTGTTGTTACGCAAGTACCTTAAACATTTTATTCACATGGCTAGAAGGAATATAATTTTTTTTTAATGCATTTAATTTTTTTTGTTTGTTTAGTTTTGGGTTTTTTTTGTATTTTTCTGAAGTTGGAAATGGGGAGGCAGACAGACTCCCGCATGCGCCCAGCCGGGATCCACCTGGCACACCCACCAGGGGGCGATGCTCTGCCCATCTGGGGCATCGCTCTGTTGCAACCAGAGCCATTCTAGCGCCTGAGGCAGAGGCTATAGAGCCATCCTCAGCGCCCGGGGAAACTTTGCTCCAATGGAGCCTTGGCTTCAGGAGGGGAAGAGAGAGACAGAGGAAGGAGAGGGGGAGGGGTGGAGAAGCAGATGGGCGCTTCTCCTGTGTGCCCTGGCCAGGAATTGAACCCGGGACTCCTGCACGCCAGGCCGACGCTCTACCACTGAGCCAACCGGCCAGGGCTTAGGGGATATTTCAAAATGAATATGAAGCTGTAAAATATCTAGTTAATATATTAACTAGAGTGTTTGTTCTATGTAAATGGCAAGGCCCTATTACCTGCCAGTCAAAGGAAATCCAGCTTTCTCCAGGTTGACTTGTTCCTGCTCCATCCTATCAATGTGTCTCAGATCCTGACCCACAGGGACACAGGTACAGTGTCTGGTGGAGGGGACAGCAAGTTATAAGGCTCTGCCCCAACTGGAGAGAAAGGTGGGTGAATTGGACATCTCGGAACAACATTGTAGCCAAGCTCAAGAGGCTGGCAAACTGTCCACAGAAGGGTCTTCAGTCCCTGAACTCTGGAGGGAATAGATGTCATCTGTTCAGGGCAGCCTCCACCTCTGCAGCTGAAATTCGGGGATTGGGGGGAAGCTCAGTATAAAATGCTATACAAGTTCTTCAAGACCAGTGTGAGCACAAAAGTTAATTTTCACTTTTTAAATGTTTGCTGTATTGATTTTAGAGAGAAATGAAGGAAGAGATGGAGAGAGAGACAGGAACATCAGTCAACTGAATGCGCCCTGACTGGGGACCTAACTGGCAAGTCTGTGCTTCGGGATGAAGCTCCAACCAACTGAGCTATCCAGCCAGGACTGTTTTTTGCTTAATCTCAAAGAATCTCCAACATCATGAAAGTAGGGAGAATATTGTAATGCAGTAAAACCCTGTGTACCCATCACTCAACTTTAACATTTAATAAATGGCCAATCTTTTCATTATCCCGTACTTGCCCCACATTTCCCCTGGCTTAAAGTAAATTCCAGACATATTTTATCTATAAATACTTAAGTATGTACCTCAAAAAGAGATAAGGACTCCTTTTTAATTTTTAAATTTTTTTAAATTTTTTTATTTATAGAGAAAGGGATAGATAGCGACAGACGGGAACGGAGAGAGATGAGAAGCATCAATCATCAGTTTTTCGTGGCGACACCTTAGCTGTTCATTGATTGCTTTCTCATATGTGCCTTGACCGTGGGCCTTCAGCAGACCAAGCAACCCCTTGCTCGAGCCAGTGACCTTGAGTCCAAGGTGGTGAGCTTTTGCTCAAACCAGATGAGCCCGTGCTCAAGCCGATGACCTCAGGGTCTCGAATCTGGGTCCTCTGCATCTTAGTCTGACGCTCTATCTACTGCGCCACTGCCTGGTCAGGCTAAATTTAAAATTTTTTTATTTATTGAATGTAAAGAGGAAGGGAGAGAGGGACAGCAACATAAATCTGTTCTTGCATGAACTCTGACCTGGGACCAAACACAACCTCTGTTCTTTGGGATGACACGCCAACCAATTGAACTGTCTGGCCATAGCAGGACACCTTTTAACATAGATATATAAGCCATTACTATAACTTTAGGTGTTTTTAAAAAATATTTATTTTAGAGAGAAGAAGAGAGAGAGAAGGGGGCAAGGGGGGAGCAGGAAGCATCAACTCCCATATGTGCCTTGATCAAGCAAGCCCAGGGTTTCAAACCAGCAACCTCAGCATTCCAGGTTGACGCTTTATCCATTGTGCCACCTCAGGTCATGCGGGGGTATTTTGTTTTTTATTTTAATTATTTTTTTCTAGAGCAAAAAGGAGGGAGAAACACCAATTTGTTTTTCCACCTATTTATGCAATCATTGGTTAATTCTTGTATGTGCCCTGAACAAGGATTGAACCTGCAACCTTGGTATATCGGGAGGCCAGGGCAACGATAATTAGTTTTAGTAATTCTTTCATTTCAGTTAATATCCTGGTACTATTCTCTGATTGTTTCATAAATGGCTTTTATTTCTTTGAATTTCGATTCAAACAAGGTCCACACTGCAACATTGCATTGTATTGATATGTTCTAGAAGTCTTACTCTAAAGTGGTTTTACCCCTTCCACTTTATTTTCCCCTCCATTTAACAAGTTATTTATCCCATATAATTTACTGCATTTTGATTTCATCCTTATGGTGTCTTCTAACATGTTTTCACTATCCTCTATGTTTCCTCTGAACTAGTAGCTCATGTTGAAGCTTGGTCAGGTCAAATTTTTGGCAATAGGTGATATTCTGTAATTCCTGTGCATCTCACCAGGAGATGAAGATGTATTACGATTGATTAGTGAGTTCAGGTTATTGTCAGCTGGATCTATCACTTATGACTTTTATAAGCATTTTTTTTTTCCTCTAGACAGGCAGATAAAGATAATTACCATCACCTATAAAAATTCCCTAGTTTCTCTTCCAGTCAGTTATCTCAAAGTCAATCACTTTTCTGAAATTTTTTCAATATAGATTAGTTTGTTCTGTTTTAGTACCTTACGTAAAGGGCATCATACAGATACCATTCCGTTTTTATTTGTATGCCACAGTTTATTTTCCCATGAAGGGCATTAATGAGTCAAAACTCCGGTATCCAAAGGTCACAGCCAGCGGGACTTAGCTCCCACTGGATCATAAAGTGTTCTCTACCCTTCACCAAACCTACCCCCATCATTTCGTGTCTCTTTTGCAGCTCAGAAGCGAGAAAGAGCTGCTACCTAGCCCACTAAAAACTGGTTTGATTGACAGCTCAGATCCCCAAAGATCAGCGCCTTTCATAGTCCGAATTGGTTTCACCCGGAGTACGAGGTTATGAAAATCGAGCAAGTTCCCCACCCTCGCTTGAGCGAGCTAGGAGAATTGGGTGTGCTAGTAGAAACTAGTTTTATTAAAGGAACACCCCTCTGGCTAGAAATGAGACTGTAACGTTAACGCGTTGACTCCCGGTTTCAAACATCCCTTCCAAGACGCCGTCCACTTCCCGATACGCCAAGCGCTGGCCGAGGGGATGGGACTTCCGGAAGGCCCCGGAAGTCACTAATGTCTGTCAGGAGGCGGAGTTCTCCCTGCAGCCGCGAAGACCGGAATCCTGTTGACCGTGAGGACCAGGTCCGGATACAGTGGCCCCAGGCCTGAGACCAGGGTATCCCAACGTACCTGCTGTCTGGCCGGGAGGTGGCCATTCATTCATTCCTCGAGTGCAGCTGAAGAATAAGGGCCCCTTCGGGGGCTCTTTCGAAACCCGTGCCCAGTCTTGAAGAAGAGCCAGCCTGCGCTTACCCTGCGCTGCTGTTGTCCTGAGAGTGGGGGGCGACCCTCTTCTTACCCGCGAGGCAGGTGACCGGGGCCATGGCTTTCCCGCATCGGGTGGACGCCCCAGAGCTGCCTGACTTCTCCATTCTCAAGAGGCTGGCCCGGGACCAGCTCATCTATCTGCTGGAGCAGGTCAGTGCCTGCCTCGCCAGGGGTCTTTACAGCACCCACTGTACGCATGGTATTTCCTTGCTGCGTCCCCTTTAGCTTGTTCTTGGCCTTTGCTATTGTCCTTGGAACTTCTGTGGCAGGCCCAAAATGAAACAAGGAAGAAAACCAGAAGGCAGTAATAGCTGCCTGGGACCTGGCCAGAGAGTTAATGGAAATCAGTTTTTTCTGTACAGGCAAGGGCAACACCGCTAGTGCCAGACATCACTGGGATGGAAAGGTGGTTAAGATATTTTTGTTATTAGGGAGCTCACACTGCAAGAGCTGCCATATGAAACATCACCACACACAGGGTGTCATGTGGTGAATGAAGAATAGCTAGGGTGCCTGAAGCATTCAGAATAAGCAATAATTTCTAGTTGGAGTGATCTAGGAGTGTCAAGGATCTGGAATGTGAAGAAGAAGCATATTTTTCTTGTAGATGGGACACCATGGTTCTAGCAGATGGAGTTAAAGGAGCAAAGTTGAGGAACCAGGGAAGGGCGAGGAATATACAGGGGAGTGATCAGAAGTTACACAATAGGGAGCCACTGAAGAATTTCCCCTCATTTGTGGCATGAAGCAATCCTTGAAGATGATTCTAAGAGCCATGTGTGGAAGAAGGTAAATGGGAATGGAGGGAAATGAAATATTTTCACGGTGAAAGAAGGTGGAGGTAGAATTAAAGCTGAATTTGAGATTTTGAACTTGGATTAATAGGAAAATAATACTGCTACTATAAGTGTAATTGTTACACACATAGTTATTTGTTTAATGTCCATGTTCCCACTAGTGCAGCAGGTCCTTAAGTACTGGGAACCTCATGAGTAGCTAGCTTAGAATCAGGCACATAGCATGTGCTTAATGAATATTTGTTACATGAACATTGAATGTAAATGAAAAAAAGAATTAGAGCCCTGGCCAGTTGGCTCAGTGGTAGAGCGTTGGCCTGGTGTGCAGGAGTCCCGGGTTCAATTCCCGGCCAGGGCAAGCGCCCATCTGCTTCTCCACCCTTCCCCTCTCCTTCCTCTCTGTCTCTCTCTTTCCCTCCCACAGCCGAGGCTCCATTGGAGCAAAGTTTGCCCGGGCGCTGAGGATGGCTCTATGGCCTCTGCCTCGGGCACTAGAATGGCTCAGGCCGCAACGGAGCAACGCCCCAGATGGGCAGAGCATCACCCTCTGGTGGGTATGCCGGGTGGATCCCGGTCAGGCACATGCAGGAGTCTGTCTGACTGCCTCCTCATTTCCAACTTCAGAAAAATACAAAAAAAAAAAAAGAATTAGAAAGAGGAACCGGTTTGGTGGGGAAAGTTAATTAGTTTGGGTTTGGATAGGGTGAAGTTAAGATACTGGTAGGAAGTACTGCTTGTTATGTCCAACCAATGTACGCCCTGATTTGCACATAAAAGACACTCAGCTAATGTCAGGAATTGAAGAGATGCTAGTTAAAGCCTCTAGCTCGGGTTTGCCTGACCTGTGGTGGCACAGTGGATAAAGCATCGACCTGGAACACTGAGGTCGCCAGTTCAAAACCCTGGGCTTGCCTGGTCAAGGCACATGTGGGAGTTGCCTGCTCCTCCCTCCTCCTCTCTCTCTAAAAATAAATAAATAAAAAATATATTTTTTAAAAGCGTGTAACTCTGGTGAGAGCCACATGAAAGAGAGGAAAGAGACCAAGGAAAGAAACTTTTTTAAAATTTTTTTTACAGAGACAGACAGAGTCAGAGAGAGGGATAGATAGGGACAGACAGATAGGAATGGAGAGAGATGAGAAGCATCAATCATTAGTGTTTTTTTGGTTGCGACACTTTAGTTGTTTATTGATTGCTTTCTCATATGTGCCTTGACCGTGGGGCTGCAGCAGACCGAGTAACCCCTTGCTCGAGCCAGCGACCTTGGGTTCAAGCTGGTGAGCTTTGCTCAAACTAGATGAGCCTGCGCTCAAGCTGGAGACCTCAGGGTCTCAAACCTGGGTCCTACGCATCCCAGTTTGACGCTCTATCCACTGCGCCACTGCCTGGTCAGGCGGAAAGAAGCTTAATAAATGCAGCGCAGGTGGGGATTAGAGGCCACAAGGGCAACTTAATATGGCCGACATGGATTTCAGTGCAATAACGTCCTCTTCAAACTAACTCTTTCTTTTTTTTTTTTTTTTGTGGGGGACTATTTTTCTGAAACTGGAAATGGGGAGAGACAGTCAGACTCCCACATGCGCCCGACCGGGATCCACCGGCACGCCCACCAGGGGCGAAGCTCTGCCCACCAGGGGGCGATGCTCTGCCCCTCTGGGGCGTCGCTCCGCCGCGACCAGAGCCACTCTAGCGCCTGGGGCAGAGGCCATCCCCGGCGCCCTGGCCATCTCTGCTCCAATGGAGAGAGGAAGGAGGGGGGGGTGGAGAAGCAAATGGGCGCTTCTCCTATGTGCCCTGGCCAGAAATCGAACCCGGGTCCCCCGCACGCCAGGCCGACGCTCTACCGCTGAGCCAACCGGCCAGGGCCCTAACTTCTTTCTTAATTCTTGTTGTAGGCATTGCGATTCAGGCATGAAACCTCAGAATCTCCTAACCCCCTCATACTTTACTGAACCAGTTACTGAGTTCTGTGGATATTTCCTGCCACTTGACATTTTTCTGTATTGTTTTCCACCTGACTTTTTAAGATAGTGATTATAAAATAATACTTACACATTATAAAAAAGGTACAATAAAGGAGAGTATAAAGAAAAAAAATCACTTATAATCTTGCCATCAAATACAAGCACTGTTAACACTGTTCATTTCTTTCAAGTATTTAAAAAATTCAGTTGCACATTCCATGAGTCTCTTAATCTATTTTGTTCACACCACCAACCAGCCTCAATCAGGTCCTCATTCACTGCCACATGCATGGGCTGCTTGGACTGTCACATTAACCCCTTAAATGAACTCCTTGCCTCCAGTTTCTCCTGTCTCCAGTCCATTTTATCCACAGATCCCAGATTTGTCTAACTGAAATCCCAGCTGATAGAATACTACAGTGAACAAAAGCTTCCTGTTTGTCCATGTTCGACAGAGTATCAATTCCTAACTCTAACCTGGCATTGGGTACAGCCCTTCATGCTTCAATTCTAGGAAACAGTTTCGGTTTTATTTTCCACCATTCCCCTACATCAGGATTCTCAACCCAGTACTATTGGTGTTTTAGGCTGACCAGTTCTTTGCCGTGGCCACTTTCCCTGTGCACTGTAGGATCTTTTTCTTTTTCTTTCTTTTTTTTCTTTGTGACAGAGACAGAGAGGGACAGATAGGGACAGACAGGAAGGGAGAGAGATGAGAACCATCAATTCTTTGTTGCAGCACATTAGTTGTTCATTGATTGCTTTCTCATATGTGCTTTGACCGGGGAGCTACAACAGACCGAGTGACCCCTTGCTCAAGCCAGCAACCTTAGGCTCAAGCTGGTGAGCCTTGTTCAAACCAGATGAGGCCGCGCTCAAGCCATTGACCTTGGGGTTTCGAACCTGAGTCTTCTGCATCCCAGTCTGATGCTCTATGCACTGTGCAACCACCTGGTCAGTCTGTACTGTAGGATCTTTAGCAGCATCCTTAACCTCTACCCACTAGATGCCAGTAACACCTCCTTCAAGTTGGACAACCAAAAATGTCTCCAGTCATTGCCAGATGTCCCTCCATGGTACAAAACCGTCCTTGGTTGAGAACCATGACCCTACATGTACCTTATGCATCAGCCAAACTGAGTAGCATGTTTTTGTTTGTTTGTTTGTGTTGTTTTAAATTATTTATTGATTTTACAGAAGGGAGGGTGGAGCGAGAAGTATTAACTCATAGTTGCTTCACGTTAGTTGTTCATTGATTACTTGCTGTATGTGCCTTGACCCAGCAAACCCAGGGTTTGAACTGATGACTTCAAGCATTCTAGGTCAAAGTTTTATCCGCTGTGCCACCACAGCTCAGGCCTGAGTAGCATGTTTTGCTCTTACCATTCAGCCTGTTCTCTTTCCCTGTCCTTTGCTGGATTGTCGTCTTACTGTATCACTGCCAGCACCCTCCCCACTTGTCAAGGCTTAGTTGAGAGGAAACTTGCAATGGCTTCCTCCCCCTGCCACTCAGTGTGGCCTCTCTTTCCCTTGCTCAGGTGAGAGTGCATTGTTAGGAGCAATGATGCTGGAATCAAGATAACAGGGATCTGCCTGACCAGGCGGTGGCGCAGTGGATAGAGCGTTGGCCTGGGATGCAGAGATCCAGGTTTGAGACCCTGAGGTCGCCAGCTTGAGCGCGGGCTCATCTGGTTTGAGCAAAGCTCACCAGCTTGGACTCAAGGTTACTGGCTTGAGTAAGGGGTTACTCAGTCTGCTCAGTAGCCCCACGGTCAAGGCACATATGAGAAAGCAATCAATGAACAACTAAGGTGTCGCAACAAAAAACTAATGATTGATGCTTTTCATCTCTTTCTGTTCCTGTCTGTCAGTCCCTATCTCTCTCTTTCTCTGACTTTGTAAAAAAAAAAAAAAAAAAGATAACAGGGATCTGGGGTAGGTGACTAGGTGGGTAATTAGAGAAGACTGTCCTGGGCTAAACATTGAACATTGGTTGTTTTTGTAATTAAGAGAAAAATGCTACTTAAAAAGAGATTTGGGGCCCTGTCTGGTTGGCTCAGTGGTAGAGCATTGGCCCAGTGTGTGGAAGTCTTGGGTTCGATTCCCAGTCAGGGCACACAGGAGAAGCGATCATCTGCTTATTCCCCCTCCCCCTTCTCTCTCTTCCTGTCCTGCAGCCATGGCTCGATTGGTTCAAGTGCATCAGCCTCATGTGCTGTGGATGGCACTGTGGAGCCTCCACCTCAGGTGCTAAAAATAGCTCGGTTGCCAGCATGGTCCCAGATGGCCAGAGCACCGGCCCCAGATGGGGTGCTGGGTAGATCCCAGTCAGGGCACATGCAGAAGTGTGTGTCTCTCCCTCTTCTCTCTGAAATTTTTAAAAAGAGAGAGAGAGAGATTTGGCAATTACAGGGGTTGCAGGATACAAGGTGGGATTTGGTTTTGTTTGACTTTGTGTAGCAGAAGACCGGGATTATTGGGAGGCAGAGTGGAGGAGGCAGGGGAGAAGAGGAGCAGTGATGCAGAACAAAGTCACAGTCTAGCAAGAGGGCTGGGTGACAAGGAGTTAACCTTAGGAAGAAGGTGAAATATTTTTCTGCTGGTACAGAAAACAAGAAGACAAAATAGGTGACTATAGGGAAATGTCAACTATGGATATAGTGTAAATAGCAAATAAGGTGCTGGGGTGGGTGATATCTAGCACCCTTTCAAAGACGGTGCTTCTGTTAAACATGTGGTTGCATGAGCTCTCAGCCATGACCTATCAGTGACCCAGGATACTGTGTCTCTGTCAGCTTCCAGGAAAAAAGGACTTGTTCATTGAGGCAGATCTCATGAGCCCTTTGGATCGGATCGCCAATGTCTCCATCCTAAAGGTACTTGCCCTTTCTTCCAGGTGGATTCAGGCCACTCTGTCCCCATTAAGGAGTTTTTCTTTTGATGAACAGTATAAATTACTAAGGAGCAACTACCCTTTTAGGGTAAATAGCGGGTAGCTGTATTGGATGCACAAAGGTGGATCAATGCTGTTGTCTGTATTGTTTTGGGTTTTTCTTGGGGGGGTTCTCTTAACAGTCTGAGGAAGGTTCAGTGAATGGTTGTCAGGGAAGCAGTTTGATTCCCAGAATTAGCATGAAATGGAGCTCAGGTCCCCTGTTTTGTATGAAGCACCCTATATCCCTTATCTTGTTGGATTCTCTTGGCAGCAACATGAAGTAGACAAGCTGTACAAGGTGGAGAACAAGCCAGCCCTGAGCTCCAGTGAACAGTGAGTGTCTGGGGGAGTCAGGCTTGGCTCCGTGCTGGAGGATGTCCCTGCTCATTTATTTGCCCTTGCTGGGGCCGTAGCTTAGATCGGGCACTGTGATGTTTGTGGTAGGGTTCCCCTCCCTGCACGTTGACAGTTTCACATTAGGGTATGTTCTAGCCCCTGAATGGGTTTCCCTTTCTGGAGTATCACTCTCCTTTGTCCTCTTCTCTCTCTCTCGTCCAGTCTGCCATCTCTAACCAGATTGATGATGCTTTCTAAAATATTTTTACAGTGGTCTTAATAACCATCAAGGCTTCCCTTACTGAGTAAAGTGCAAATCACTCAGGCTCAGCATAGAAGCCAAGGGTATCTCTAGTAAGGCCTCACACTGCCTTTGCAGCCAGCTCTCTCATGTGTCCCCTCAAGCCTCTGCTTGACACGTGCTTTCATGTGCTTCCCAACTATGTGCATGTGCCCTTTAGGCCACCTCTTTCGTTCTGCCTAAAGTTCTCTCCTGTCCTCACTGCTCCTGTAAAAACCACCCAGCCATCAGAGCCCAGCCACACCTCCTCCATGAGGTCCTCTGGCTTGCCGGGGTGTTTGTCCTATTCCCTTGACAGTCACACACTGCCCACTGTTTGGTTTTTGTTTTTATTTTTAATATTTCTCAATCATAAATAATGTACACCCATCCCTAGAAGAAAAAATTCTCCTGGATACATGGAGAATACAGCTGTAAACCCCAGTCCCAACATATACCTTATACTGTGTTTTTTTTTAACACTTGTTTGCTTCTTTATACATATATGCATCTTATTTTGCTTGACAGATTGTAAATTATTTGAGAACAGGAACTCCTGGGTCTACCATAGGACCAGTGAGTGCCCCCAGCTGAGCATAGAATCCTGTTGTAGTGAGGGGAGTCTTCTGTGGTCTAGAGCTGGCCCCGCTGCGGCGAGGATGAGAAGCAGGCCTGTCAGAAGGGGTAAATGTGAAAGAGTTGGCATTGTTTCAGTTTCTTCAGTTGGTGCTGTAACCACCCTCATGACTTTTTTTTACTTAGTCTTGTTTCCCTCCTCTCTCCCATAGATTGTGTTTCTTGGTCAGACCCCGCATCAAGAACATGCGCTACATTGCCAGTGAGTATGCCAGGTGCAGCCTGTCACAGACCTGGGAAGGGGTGGGTGAGATCTGAGGGCCTCAGCCACAAGGATCCTTTCCTAAGAAAAGAATTGTTGGAGTTGGCCACACCACATCCTGAGAGTAACTGCTTCCTTGCTTCTCATCTAACACATGGCCCACGGCTTTCTGAGTTGCATTCCTTCTGTCTGTAGGTCTTGTCAATGCTGACAAATTGTCTGGTAGAACTCGAAAATACAAAGTGATCTTCAGCCCTCAGAAGGTGAGTTTGGGTCCTGGAGGGAGTGGGAGAAGGTAGAACAGGGTTAAGGACTGGGAAAGGGCAAGGGGCCGACCGCTTCATCTCTCTCAAAGCAAATTATGTGTGACTGAACAGGTACCTGTCACCGTCCCATTAATGTGGACCCAATTGTGTAGCAGAGGGCCTCAAACTGCCCCAAGTAGAGATTGTGTGACTAAGAGATGGCCTCTACCTAGATTTCTCTTTTAATTTATTGATTTTAGGGAGAGAAGAGAGAGAAAGGGAGGGAGGAGCGGGAAGCATAAGCTCATTGTAGTTGCTTCTCGTATGTGCCTTGACTGGGTAAGCCCGGGGCTTTGAACCTGTGACCTCTGCATTCCAGGTTGACACTATCCACTGTGCCACCACAGGTCAGGTGATGTGCCAGGTTTCACACTGCCTGTGATAGGCCTGGAAAGCTGTACCAAGTAGTTCATGCCAAACCTGGAGCAGGGAGAAATTCAAGTTGAAAGGACAGAGATTTATTCCTTTTCAACTTTTCCAAGAAAATCATAGAGGTAATAGAAATGTAAACGTGCTGAAGCTGAAGTGTGAATCCTTGCATTAGGACCTGTTACCTGGATGATCTTGGATAACTTACTTAACTGTTTGCTCTGTGTCTTAGTTTTTCTCATCTGTGACATGGAGTTGATAATGGTTCTTACTTCATTTAATTTAAATGCGATGACTCAGTTTCTGTGAAGAAATCAAGTAGAATCATAGGCTTATATTGTTTTTTCATCAGGAATAAGAGGAGTCAATGATCTTGATTTGAAGATCATTTGAAGATTGATAGCACAACTTTACAGCTATTTATTCTGTTTAGAAATACAAATATATCAAGTGTGACTGTTACAAGGGCAAGAAATTACCAAATAAGATAACCAGTCAGAATTATAGCTTACTTTTTTCTTTTCTTTTTTTTTTTAGCGAGAAAGGTAGACAGACAGGAAGGGAGAGAGATGCATCAACTCATAGTTGCAGCACCTTAGTTGTTCATTGATTGCTTTCTCATATGTGCCTTGATGGGGGGGGGGGTGCAGCTGACCCCTTACTCAAGCCAGCGACCTTGGGCTTTAAGCCAGTGACCTTTGGGCTCAAGCCAACAACCATGGGGTCATTTCTATGATCCCATGCTCAAGCTGGATGAGCCCAGACTCAAGCTGGCAACCTCAGGGTTTCGAACCTAGGTCCTCAGCATCCCAGACTGATGCTCTATCCAGGGGTTGGGAACCTTTTTGGCTGAGAGAGCCATAAACGCCACATATTTTAAAATGTAATTCTGTGAGAGCCATATAACGACCCGTGTATGTTACGCATTATCCAATAAAAATTTGGTGTCCCAGAGGACAGCTGTGATTGGCTCTAGCCACCCGTAACCATGAACATGAGTGGTAGGAAATAAATGGATTGTAATACATGAGAATGTTTTATATTTTTAACGTTATTTTTTTTTATTATTATTATTTTTTTTTGTATTTTTCCGAAGCTGGAAACGGGGAGAGACAGTCAGACAGACTCCCGCATGCGCCCGACCGGGATCCACCCGGCACGCCCACCAGGGGGCGACGCTCTGCCCCTCCGGGGCATCGCTCTGCTGGGACCAGAGCCACTATAGCGCCTGGGGCAGAGGCCAAGGAGCCATCCCAAGCGCCCGGGCCATCTTTGCTCCAATGGAGCCTCGCTGCGAGAGGGGAAGAGAGAGACAGAGAGGAAGGAGAGGGGGAGGGGTGGAGAAGCAGATGGGCGCTTCTCCTGTGTGCCCTGGCCGGGAATCGAACCCGGGACCCCTTGCACGCCAGGCCGACGCTCTACCACTGAGCCAACCGGCCAGGGCCAACGTTATTTTTTTTATTAAAGATTTGACTGCGAGCCACATGCAGCCATCAAAAGAGCCACATCTGGCTTGCAAGCCATAGGTTCCTGACCCCTGCATCCACTGTGCCACTGCCTGGTCAGGCTATAGGTTACTTTTAAATGTCAATAAAGGAGCTATATAGCAATACAGTGGTACCTTGAGATATGAACAGACCAACATACGAATTTTTAAGATACGAGCTGTGACTCAGTCCATAATTTTGTTGGAGATCCAAGCAAAATTCTGAGATATGAGTCCTGATTCAGGAAGCTGCCGCTAGTTGGCACATTGGCGCACAGGTCCAGTATCGGCAGTTTGATATACGAGTTGACTGACTTACGAGCTTGGTTATAGAACAAATTAAATTCGTATCTCAAGGTACCACTGTAATTTCTAGTTTTTGGAGTAGCTTAAGGGAAGAGGAAGTCTCTCTCTTACAGAGATTCCCTTTGTTAATTATGAAGATTGGCAGTTTTCAAACTGGGCTCTGAAATTCCATCAGCTAGCATTAAAAGCAGGCCTATCGCTTGGTTAGAGCATCGTCTGGAAGCACAGAGGTTGCTGGTTTGATCCCCACCAGGGAACATACAGGAATGGATCGATGTTTCTGTCTCTCCCTTCCTCTCTAAAGTCAATAAAATAAACCTTAAAAAAGTCAATTATAAAAAAGCAAGTCTATGGATTTCAGTTATACTGACGAAAAAATGAGTGAGGGATAAAGAGGACTCTTCTTTGTGTCAGCAAAATAAGGAGCACACAGCATTCATCTTCCACACTTTAGCTATTAGGGGGATTAAGAGGTAGTCCTTGAAACACTAAGAACAGTGTCTAGTATGTGTAAAATGTTTTATATACATCTACTGTTATTGTCATCATTATGAGTTGGTGTGCCCTCATCTTTCTTCTCATTACATCCAAATATTTCTTCCTTTTCCCACTTGTCTTTTTCTTTCCTTCTTCTTTTTCCAAGTGAGAGAGGGGAAATAGATTCTCGTATGCATCCTGACTGGGATCCACCTGGCAACCCCCGTCTGGGGCTGCTACTCTAATTATCCAAGCCATCATCAGCACCTTGGACTGACTCTTTTCCTCTTTTTTTTTTTTTTTTTGTATTTTTCTGAAGCTGGAATTGGGGAGAGACAGTCAGACAGACTCCCGCGTGTGCCCGACCAGGATCCACCCGGCACGCCCACCAGGGGGTGACGCTCTGCCCACCAGGAGGCGATGCTCTGCCCCTCCGGGGCGTCACTCTGTTGCAACCAGAGCCACTCTAGCGCCTGGGGCAGAGGCCAAGGAGCCATCCCCAGCGCCCGGGCCATCTTTGCTCCAATGGAGCCTTGGCTGCGGGAGGGGAAGAGAGAGACAGAGAGGAAGGAGAGGGGGAGGGGTGGAGAAGCAGATGGGCGCTTCTCCTGTGTGCCCTGGCCGGGAATCGAACCCGGGACTTCTGCACGCCAGGCCGACGCTCTACCACTGAGCCAACCGGCCAGGGCTGGACTGACTCTTGAACCAACTGAGCCAGTGGCTGTGAGAGGAGAAGAGAGACAAGGGGGGAAATGAGGGGAAGAGAAGCAGATGGTCGCTTCTTATGTACGCCCTGACTGGGGATTGAACCCAGGACTTCTGCACACCAGGTTGATGCTCTGTCCACTGAGCAAACCGGCCAGGGGCCCCACTTATTTATAGGAGGAAGAGATGGTGGTCTTTTCCTATCTAAGCTCAGTGAGTCCACCATGCTCGTGGCCCCATCCTTGCATTTCTCCTCCACTCTCTCGCTTCATCAGGCAGATCCTTTCTCTTCTGTCTGTACTGTGTCTGTCCTTTCTAAACAATTCTCCCCTCTTCCTCTCCTCTCCCCATCAGGGGCTCTCTTTTCTTCTGTGAAGAATTCTCTGCTGCCATCAATTCTGTTTTTTCTCCTCCACCTCCATCTCCATGTTTACATCTGGTCCTCTAATATCCTGTTGTCAAATCTGGCAATGCTTGGTTTATGCTCATCCTACCTAATGGCTGCTATTTGCAGTTGCCGGTTCTTCCGTGACACTCACCTTCCCCGCCTTCAGAGGAGCTGCTTTCTCCTGTTCCCACCTCTACAGGTGCTTGCTCAGTCTCCTCTGCCAGGTCTCACACACTGTCCACCCATGTGACTTTGGTGTTCCTGTCAGTCCTGTCCTGAGCTCTCTTCTGCTCCCTTTGTGTTCTTTTCTCTTGTATAGACCACCCATTTTACATGCAACATATGCCTTGGCCGGATAGCTCAATTGGTAGGAGCATCGTCCCAAAGCAAGGGTTGCTGGTTCGATACCCAGTCAGGGCTTGTACAGGAACAGACTAATATTCCTGTTTTTCTGTCTCTGGAAAAAAAAAAATCTCCCTTAAATGCAACATATGTGCCATTGACCCCCTAGGCTGTATCTCCAGATCCCTCAAAGTGTCCAGAGGGCCACAGACATGTCCCACCCAGAACACCCTCCTCCATCTCTGCCAGGAGGACCCACCCTTCCTTGACAGCTGAAATACCTCCTCCTTTGTAAAGCTTTTCCAGTCCAAGAGGGTGAAAAATGCAGTGAACTTAATACATAAATGAATTGGGTGACAGGGAAACAAAGGGTGAGGCTGCATGAGTCTAGTGCCCTTTCTAGATGTCAGTTTCTGGTTCTCTTACTGGGTTCAGTAAGTGTTGTGCTCATCAGTGACCATGGAGGGACTCCAGAGGATGGAAAGCACAGAGGAGAGCTGTAACTAATCAGCTTCCTTTTCTGTTTCAGTTTTATGCCTGTGAGATGGTTCTTGAGGAAGAGGGGATCTATGGAGGTGAGAGGAGATGAGTGTGAGTGGAAAGGGCACATGCAGAAGGGATAAGTGTCATTCCCCCTGCCCCATCCCCTCCTCTTCCTACCTCATTCCTGTGGGCCTAGTGGGAAGAAAGGTGCATGAGAGTGGGAAGTAGGTGGGTAGTGGGAGGGGATGCAAGGGTTCATCATTGGAAATCACCAGCTGCTCTGTCCTTACCTTCCAAAATTCCCACAAGGAAAACTGTGCCTTTCCCCACCTGTGTATTACTCACTGTGTGTTCTCCCTGAACCCCGACCTGATCATTGCGCTCCCTGCAGAATGTCCCGCTGTGGCTCTGGAGAAAGCCCAGAGCCCTCACATGGCCACCTATGCCTTCTACCATCTGGCCCCTGCTCTTCCTGTTGCCTAGAATATTCCCCACCCTATATTTTTACCTACCTTTATCTTACTTAGCGTCTAAGCCTAAATGTCACTTTTCTTTTTAAGTGAGAGGAGGGTAGATAGACTCCTGCATGCTCCCTGACCAGGTTCCAACCGGCAACCCCCATCTGGGCCTGAGGCACAGACGAACCGAGCTATCCTCAGTACCCAGAGCCAAAGCTCAAACCAGTTGAGCCACTGTCTGTGAGAGAGGAAAAGAGAGAGAGAAGGGGGAGGTGGAGGGCGAAGAAAAGCAAATGGTCGCTTCTCCGGTGTGCCCTGACTGGGAGTCGAACCTGGGACGTCTGCACACTGGGCCAGCGCTCTGTCCACTGAGCCAACTGGCCAGGACCAAATGTCACTTCTTTAGGGAAGTCTTTCCTGTACCCCTGTTTGAGGTTATACCCTGAAATGTTAGTACTCATGGATTGCTATATGGCTTCTTTGGGGCACAATGGTAATTGAACCTGGTGCCTGTCTCTCCCGCTAGATTAAGAGTCTCTCCAGGAGACTGAGGCACGTTCATTCTCTGTACTGTATCCCTAGTGCTTAGCCTCATGCCTGTGGTGTGCACTTTTCAGTCAGTATTTGTCTAATTGTGAATTAAATTTCCTGTGCATTTTTGGTCAGGATTCTAATGCAAATATACCCATTGTCACATCATATTACAGCCTCCTTTTTGTTACCAGACTCTGAGCTCCTTTGAGGAACAGGCTGTATCTTACTCATCTCTGAACATCCATGCATAGTGTGGTACAGGCGTGTGGAGGCACTCAGATGTCTTTGCGCGACTGGTAGACGTTCCCTCTTAATGTGGAGCCACGTGCCTTCTGCTGGGAGGCTGACGCTCTTTGTACCCACAGATGTGAGCTGTGACGAATGGGCCTTCTCTTTGCTGCCTCTTGATGTGGATCTGCTGAGCATGGAACTGCCAGAATTTTTCAGGGACTACTTCCTGGTACACTTGGGGCCCTTAGGTCTTGGCATTGATGGGTGGGGACAAGCATGGGGTCTAGTGGGCTAGCAATATCAATGTTCCTTCATCCAACTCCCACAATTTATAGTGCGTGATAGTGATTGGGAGATTGAATTCCACTGATTGGTGTTCATGGGACTTCCTTTGGGGCCAAAATTAATTCTTTCAGACAGTCCCCACACTCTGCCTTCTTGCCCCAGGGCTCTGGGGCTAGCCACTTTCCAGATGGGTCTATTAGGTTGACACCTGTCTCTGGCCACTGTGGTCCCTTCAGGAAGGAGACCAGCGTTGGATCAACACTGTGGCGCAGGCCTTGCACCTTCTCAGCACTCTCTACGGCCCCTTTCCTAACTGCTACGGAATTGGCAGATGTGCCAAGGTGAGTGCTGGCGAGCCCCATTCTGCCTGTTCTTTCCCCACCACGACTGTCCGGGAGCGTCTGCCGCAGAAGGTATATTCCTTCCCTCGCTTTCACTGTTGCAGAATAGTTCCTCAGAGGGGAACTTATGAGGCTAACAAAGGCAAGAGCCAGGGCCTCCTGGGCAGCATTTTTGAATCTCTTCATGTCTGGTATGGGGATGGGCGGAGGGATAGGAACAGGTGGGACCAGAATAGGTAATGTTAATAATTAGTTCCTCTTTGGGGTCAAGGAGAAGAGTCCCATGGAAAGGGGTTGGCTTCTGTAGGTGCAGGGCTACAGGAGGGATTTGGACACAAGATCAAGAATGTCTTAAATTTCTTGCAACTGCATGTGAATCTATAAATATCTCAAAATAACAAAGTTTAATTAGCCCTGTTTGGATAACTCAGTTGGAGCATCTTCCCAATATGCAAAGGTTTGATTCCTGGTTAGGGCACATACGGGAACAGATTGATGTTTCTGTCTCTCCCTCTCTCTCTAAATCAATAATTTTTTTAAAAGTTTAATTGAAACAAAACAAAATTAAAAATTTGGTGGGAGCAGGCAAAAGAAAGTCTTGGTCTTTGGCAGATGTCCCATGAATTGTGGAGGAAACTGGAAGAGGAGGAGGATGGGGAAACCAAGGGCCGAAGACCAGAAATTGGACATATCTTTCTCCTGGACAGAGGTAAATTATGCTTGGTACTCCAGTTCTCTCTGGAACCCTAAAACGACTGAAAACCTGGTAGCACAAATAAGGCTCTCCCATTGGGGGTGTATGCCAGTTTTTTTTTTGGGGGGGGTTCTGTATTTTTCTGAAGTTGGAAATAGGGAGGCAGTCAGACAGACTCCCGCATGTGCCCGACCGGGATCCACCCGGCACGCCCACCAGGGGGCGATGCTCTGCCCATCTGGGATGTCTCTCTTTTGCAACCAGAGCCATTCTAGTGCCTGAGGCAGAGGCCACAGAGCCATCCTCAGCGCCGGGACCAACTTTGCTCCAATGGAGCCTTGGCTGCAGGAGGGGAAGAGAGAGAGAGAGGAAGGAGAGGGGGAGGAATGGAGAAGCAGATGGGGGCTTCTCCTGTGCGCCCTGGCCGGAAATCAAACCCGGGACTCCTGCACGCCAGGCCGACACTATACCACTGAGCCAACTGGCCAGGGCCTGCATGCCAGTTTTATTGCAAGCTTGGACACTCAGGCCTGGAGAAGGCATTCGAGCTGATACTGAGCAAACTGGGTAGCAGGCTGCATCAAGGGGCCCTCACGGTCAGGGATCTTGGTTTCAGACGTGGACTTTGTGACAGCGCTTTGCTCCCAGGTGGTTTACGAGGGCCTGGTGGATGACACTTTCCGCATCAAGTGTGGTAAGTGGCATCTTGGCAGGATGGAGGTGGTGCCTCCTGCGTGGGACGGGGCTGGTGGGAGTGGCCCAGACTCTGAGCAGACTACTGGCTTCCAGATAGTTTGGAGGCCCTTTAATGGCAGTTCTGGGAAGGGTAGCAGAAGGAAAGCCTCATCGGAGAACCTCATAGCTGTCCTTTCTGCTATCAAAGGGAGTGTCGACTTTGGCCCAGAAGTTACGTCCTGTGACAAGAGCCTGAAGGTGCTGCTCAACGCTGAGGACAAGGTGAGGGTGTGGGCGCTAGCAGTGGATTTCCCCAGGGGCTCTGCTCCCAAGAGGTGGTGGGCACCCATCCTGGAGGGGAGGCTGAGTCCACAGGATAAAGGAGTCCCCACCAGTAAGAACATACTGCAGGGCACATAGCAAGTGTTTGACAGACTGTTTGTTGCCAGCTCAGCCTCCTTCTTTCTTTTGTTAGAATAGCTGAGCACTCTTCCTGTGCTATCATGACGAGGTAGGAAGTAACAAGGTACAGTTCTGTACAGTAAGCCTTCCTGTCCTGTTCCCCCACAGGTGTTTAATGAGATTCGTAACGAGCACTTCTCCAATGTCTTTGGCTTCCTGAGCCAGAAGGCCCGGAACTTGCAGGCCCAGTATGATGTGAGGCTCCAAGCCTGGGTCCTCTGTTCGGTTTCCTCAGGGGCTGGCCAAGGCTGCTGCCCCTTGGCTACCTCTCTGATACGACGACAGGGTCCCTGACTTTTCTGTTGGATCAGTGGGAACTGAGGGAGGGCAGTGATTGCTCATATCTGAGGGCAGGGACAGGTGACCTTAGGGGGACTTCCCCACAGCGCCGAAGAAGCATGGACATCAAGCAGATGAAGAACTTTGTGTCCCAGGAGCTGAAGGGACTGAAACAGGAGCACCGCCTGCTGAGTCTGCGTAGGTTTCAGCTTGGGGGCTGTGAGGGGGTGGCGAGGGGAATGTGAGAGAGGACATCTGCCTCCAGAGAGGAGTCCCTGTTCAGCCGGCAAATCATGCCCTTGTTTGGCCTCAAGTGAGAAGAAGTACTTTTGCATTTTGCCTTGAGGTCTTTCTTCTTCAGACAATAAAGGGATATCATTCTAGAACCAGGAATATGTCGGCTGACTTTTCGTCCTTTCTGCAGATATTGGGGCCTGTGAATCCATCATGAAGAAGAAAACCAAGCAGGACTTCCAGGAGCTCATCAAGACTGAGCATGGTGACTACTGGCTGTGCCTGGCTGCATTTACTTCTGCCTCCCTGGCTCCCAGCCCCATTCCACCCTGAAAAGATACTCTCTGGCTCTTTCCAGCGGATGCTGGCTGTGTGGAATGCTGGTTCCTGTTAGAAGTCTGGGGGGTCCCTTAACCCAGGATGGAGAAAGATGGGGAGACAGACGCCCATTAGCATAGATGCCTGAGCTGCTCCCCCATAACAGGCTGTCCTCTGATTACTCACAGCGCTGCTGGAGGGCTTTAACATCCGGGACAGCACCAGCTATATTGAAGAGCACATCGACCGGCAGGTGAACAGGTGGACTGGGACGCAGGGAATGGTGTTTTCCGTGGGGTCGGCCTCCGGTAAAAGGAAAGGAAGAAGAATGTGTGTTATGAAACTTGAACTCTCCTAGCTCTTTCTTCCTGTGCAGGTGTCACCTATAGAAAGCCTTCGCCTCATGTGCCTTTTGTCCATCACTGAGAATGGTGAGCCCCAGGGACCAAAGATGCCAGATTGAAAACTATATCATAGGAATAGAAGAAATCATATTGAATGACAGAAGTAAATACCTTAGCAGACAGGACATTTTCTTAAAATTTTGTGGATTCTTTCCTCTGTAAGATGAAAGCAGTTTCTGTTTTGAGTGAAGCATCACCAGGTCCTAGAATAGTGCTGCCACCCTAAACAGGACAGTATTCAGGCCCATCACACAAGAGCTTTCACATTTTGGGACTACAATGGCGTAGAGCAGAGTGACACTTCTCTCCTTTTTCAAAATTTATTATTATTTGTTGATTGATTTTAGAGAGTGGGGTAGAGAGAGAGAGAGAGAAAGGGGAGGGGAAGAACAGGAAGCATCAACTCAGTTGCTTCTTTTAAATGCCTGGACCAGGCAAGCCCAGAGTTTTGAACCAGTGACATCAACATTCTAGGTGGATGCTTTATCTTCTGCACCCCCACAGGTCAGGCTTTTTAAAAAATTTTATTGATTTTAGAGAAGAAGGGAGAGAAAGAGAAACATTAATATGTTTTGTTTTTTGAGACAGAGAGAGTCAGAGAGAGGGATAGAAAGGGACAGACAGACAGGAACAGAGAGATGAGAAGCATCAATCAGTTTTTTGTTGCGACACCTTAGTTGTTCATTGATTGCTTTCTCATATGTGCCTTGAACATTGCGTTACAGCAGACCAAGTAACCCTTGCTTGAGCCAGCGACCCTGGGTCCAAGCTGGTGAGCTTTGTTCAAACCAGATGAGCCCGTGCTCAAGCTGGTGACTTCGGGGTCTCGAACCTGGGACCTCTGCATCCCAGTCTGACGCTCTATTCACTGCGCCACTGCCTGGTCAGGCTAATCTGTTTTATTTATTTATTTATTTATTTATTTATTTTGCATTTTTCCAAAGCTGGAAACAGGAAGGCAGTCAGATAGACTCCCTCCCGCATGCACCCGACCGGGATCCACCTGGCATGCCCACCAGGGGGCAATGCTCTGCCCCTCTGGTGTCGCTCTGTTGCATCCAGAGCCATCCTAGCACCTGAGGCAGAGGCCACAGAGCCATCCTCAGCACCCGGGCCATCTTTGCTCCAATGGAGCCTTGGCTGTGGGAGGGGAAGAGAGAGACAGAGAGGAAGGAGAGGGGGAGGGGTGGAGAAGTAGATGGGTGCTTCTCCTCCTGTGTTCCCTGGCCAAGAATTGAACCCGGGACTCCTGCACGCCAGGCCGACACTCTACCACTGAGCCAACCAGCCAGGGCCTAATCTGTTTTTATATTGTGCCCTGACTGGGGATCGAACCAGCAACTTTGTGCATCAGAAAGATGCCTTAACCAACTGAGTTATCTGGCCAGAGCTGACACTTATTTCTTTGCTCCGGTTGGCTTTCTACCTTCAAGAAAGTTTTGTAATAAAGATAAACTTTAGCCTGACCTGTGGTGGCTCAGCAGACAAAGCGTCAACCTGCAAACTAGCAACCTGAGGTTGCTAGTTTGAAACTCGACTTGTCCAGTCAAGGCACATACAAGAAGCAACAACAAAAGCTGGTGCTTCCCACTACTCACCCACTCCTCCTCTCTTTAAAAAAAAAAAAAAAATGCAGTCCAGGAAAAAGGGACAGCCAACCAATTTTATAAACATTTCCAAAAGCCCAGATTCTGCAACCTTTAGTGGCAACTTGCTTTTACTGTTGAAGGCCTCAAGCTGGTGAATATTCTTTAATGTTTCTCTCCACCCAGAGAAGGGTTTGCTTATTCTGAGTCCTCTTTATTTCTTCTTACCTCATTGGAGGAGCACATATAAGACTAGCCTTTAAACCAAGGGTCCCCAAACTTTTTACACAGGGGGCCAGTTCACTGTCCCTCAGACCGTTGGAGGGCCGGACTATAAAAAAAACTATGAACAAATCCCTATGCACACTGCACATATCTTATTTTAAAGTAAAAAAACCAAACGAGAACAAATACAATATTTAAAATAAAGAACAAGTAAATTTAAATCAACAAACTGACCAGTATTTCAGTGGGAACTATGCTCCTCTCACTGACCACCAATGAAAGAGGTGCCCCTTCCGGAAGTGCGGCGGGGGCGGATAAATGGCCTCAGGGGGCCGCATGTGGCCCGCGGGCCGTAGTTTGGGGACCCCTGCTTTAAACCATGTGAAGCTCTCTTATTACTGAGCAGCTGTCGGAGGTTCCCAGTAGAACTGGCGCATCCCCAGGATAGGACGCACAGAAGTCCCGTCTCCTGAGGCCTCCCACCCTATCCCTGCAACAATTAGTATCTGATTTAGTGTCCTGTCCTCAGCTCCCTGTGGTTTAGGGTGCTTCCCTGCCTCTGCTGTCCAGGCTTTATCGTTCAATAAGCAAGCTGAAAGAGTCAGTTTAGAATCAACTGTGTAGGGTACAAGATTAACATCGTTTACTGAATCCTTCCTGGTTAAGGTTTTTTTGTTGTTGTTTTGTACTTTTCTGAAGTTGGAAACGGGGAGGCAGTCAGACTCCCCCATGCGCCCGACCGGGATCCACCCGGCTCTGCCCACCAGGGGGCGATGCTCTGCCTCTCCGGGGCGTCACTCTGCCGCGACCAGAGCCACTCTAGCGCCTGGGGCAGAGGCCAAGGAGCCATCCCCAGTGCCTGGGCCATCTTTGCTTCAATGGAGCCTTGGCTGCGGGAGGGGAAGAGAGAGACAGAGAGGAAGGGGGGGGTGGAGAAGCAAATGGGCGCTTCTCCTGTGTGCCCTGGCCGGGAATCGAACCCGGGTCCCCCGCACGCCAGGCCGACGCTCTACCGCTGAGCCAACCAGCCAGGGCCTGGTTAAGGTTTTTTTGAGGGGAAGAGTGTTGGTTTCTTGGCTTGGTTGTACATTTTAGAATATATCAGCTCACATATGAACCTGCCTTATCTTCCTTACGTCAGGCTTGAACCCCAAGGATTATCGATCCCTAAAAACACAGTATCTACAGGTAAGACCAGGAGAACATCTTCCTGAGGGAACTTAGGGGAGGGCGAGGGTGGTTCATTGGACATTTTTGAAAGAGGTCCAAGAAGATATGGCTCCTTTCCTGCCCCCATCCTTTTTCCATCAGGCCTCCCTCTTAGAGGTTGTCGGGATAGTCACTTTTCAGACCCTGCCCATTGCCCCTTTCTCCTCCTCTTGAGTCTCCAGTGAGTGGCCAGTGCTAAGAAGACTAAAGAATTCAGCTATTGGACCAGGTGCTGAGTCCTATCCCCCCACTTTCCCTTACTGTAGCACCTGTGAAACATTGATAAGCTTCCTTCCCAGTCTTCCTCTCAGATCTTATCATCTGTGAAGGCTTCCCCACTATCCTTCTATCAGTAGCTTTTTCTGGTCATTAATAATTTCATGTTACTTTCCTTCTCGGTTTGGTGTTTGGTTATTTCTGATAAGAAGTCCTTTCACACAAACAAGTATGAGCTCCTCAAGGCATAAACTGGGTAATCCTTACCTCCCTCACCTCCATATCACTGAACAGTGCTAGACCCCTGCTGTACACTCAGTAAAACCTGAATTACATTTTTTTCAGAGCTATGGCCCTGAGCACCTGCTAACCTTCTCCAATCTGCGGCGAACAGGGCTTCTAACAGAGCAGGCACCTGGGGACACTCTCACAGCTGTGGAGAGTAAAGTAAGCAAGCTGGTGACAGACAAGGCTGCAGGTGAGCAGGGAGCACAGGAAATCCCTTCCCCCTCCCTGTCTGTCCTCAGGCAGAGCACCCTGGGAGACAAAATGAGCTCAGAAGGAGATTGTAATTCACTGTCATTACTGCTACTTCCACTAGTAGGAGTTGTTTCCATTTAATGAACACTCATCACATGGTCTTTAGACAGAGTTTCTCATTTAATCCTCGCAAAAGTTAGTTTTATTTTCATTTTACAGATGAAACTGAAGCTTAGAAAGGTTAAGTGACTCATCTAAGATCCCTTTTAGTCAGTCACATTAGAACCCAGGTCAGCCTTGGTTGTTGTCCTGATATGCCAAGGTCACGTGTTTGATCCCTGGTAGGGCGCATACAAGAATCAACCAATGAATGCATAAATAAGGGGAACAATAAATCAATGTTTCTTTCTCTCTTTCCCTCTCTCTCTCTCTCTCTCTCTCTCTCTCTCTCTCTCTCCCTCCCTCCCCCTCCCTTCCTCCCTCACCACCTCCCCCTTCAGCCTTCCTTTCTCTCTAAAATCAATACAGTAAATTAAAAAAAAAAAAGAACCTAGGTCAGTTTGACTTCACAACCCACACACTTAACACCCTATCGATGGCATTTAGTAGAGTGCTGGCACCCTTTAAGAGGAGAAAGAAGGGTGGGGAGTAGGGTGATGAATGTCGTGGTCAGTTCCAGGGAGTTGTGGATGAATAGCTTAAAGATGTGATAGGTCCAGCTATTTGAGAAGAGGAAAGGGCCTGTCATTTTCTGAATAGCATCGCTTGTGGAAGTTTTATGAATCCTTAGACCTGACATAAAACCCAGTACGGATTTCTTCCCCAGGAAAGATCACTGATGCCTTCAGCTCTCTGGCCAAGAGGAGCAATTTTCGGGCCATCAGCAGGAAGCTGAATTTGGTACGCAGAGCAGGGACGGTCAGGGTGGGCCACGGGTTCAGTCCTTGGTGAATGAAGTACTTTGTATTCACAGAAACCTTTTTGTCATTTTGTTTTTATCAAGATCCTATCTTTGGTGGCATGACTGCATGAGCTTCATTTATTAAGGAGACAGGACACTCAGATTCATCCAGTTAGTGAACATGTGACAAGTGCCTAACAGTGCCAGAGAATAGGCTGAGTGCTGCTGCAGGGATGGACATGTCCCATGTCACTGAGGGGTTGGCAAAGGGGCGCCCTTCCCTCCAGCACTTCTCAGGATCATGGGAACTCAGTGAAGAGAATTGGCGGGTACTGAAAAGAAGCGGAGTCTTTTTTTTTTTTTTAATGACAAAAACAGAGAGAGGGACAGGTAGGGACAGACAGACAGGAAAGGAGAGAGATGAGAAGCATCAGTTCTTTGTCGCGGCACCTTAGTAGTTCATTGATTGCTTTCTCATATGTGCCTTGAGTGGGGGGCTCAGCAGACCGAGTGACCCTTTCTTAAACCAGGTGAGCCCACACTCAAGCTGGTGACCTCGGGCTTTCAAACCTGGATCATCTGCGTCCCAGTTCGATGCTCTATGCACTGTGCCACCGCCTGGTCAGGCGAAGGTGGAGTCTTTTATGGATATTTTTCTTTTATTTCTCCCTTTAGTTGAAGTAAGAACCGTTCTTAGGGACCAGCCACTTTTCTGTGACCCTGTAAAAGACCGGAGAGCTGAGTTGTCACTTGCCTCATGGAGTCCCCTTTGCCCCCTAGATCCCACGTGTGGATGGCGAGTACGATCTGAAGGTGCCACGTGACATGGCGTACGTCTTCAGTGGCGCTTATGTGCCCCTCAGCTGCCGTGTCATTGAGCAGGTGAGAACAAGTGACCCTCACACCCATTCATGTCTCACTGTCTCTGCTTCTAGTCCCTGGTCTATACTAATATTGACTTCTTTGGTAAACCAGCAGGACATGTGATGGTTAGGCTGCTCCCATCTTCCTTTCCTAAACCCAGCCCCGTCTTAGACTTAACTAGCACACGTGCCTTCCCAGGTGCTGGAGCGGCGAAGCTGGCAGGGCCTGGACGAGGTGCTGCGTCTGCTCAACTGCAGCGATCTGGCATTCACAGGTGTGCAGCCTTAACCACTGGGAGCCGGGTGGGTGAGGAGGACTGGATGTATCCGCCAGTGCTAGCATGCCAGCGAAAAGCTGTCTGCTCTGCTTTCCACAGGCGTGACTAAGGAAGACAAGGTTTGCAGCGAGTCCCTGCGCCTCATCTTGGTGGTGTTTCTGGGTGGTTGCACTTTCTCTGAGATCTCAGCACTGCGGTTCCTGGGCAGAGAGAGAGGTAAGAGAACAGGAAGTTGACAACATGCCTTTGTGGATGGGCTCTGGGGTACAAAGGGCAGCTCTCAGGAAGTCTTCTCTACTGCCTTCTGGGTACCACTTGCTGCGGGCTGAAGAGCAGGGAGCCCACTCCCACCAGGCCTGGCTAGTCACTGTGCCCTGAGCCTGGCACTGACACATCTGTGTCTGGAAACTGGTGCCCCGGTCCAGCCTGGGCTGTGGAAGTGGAAGAGTTCAGTATGGCACCGCTAGTGTTGGGGACCTCTGATCTGCTTGTACTCATGTATGCTGTGGCTTTTGACTCCTCAGGCTACAGGTTCATTTTTCTGACGACAGCAGTCACCAATAGTGCTCGTCTAATGGAGGCCATGAGCGAGGTAAAAGCCTGAAGCTTTCCCTGGATGCATTTCCCAAGAGATGCAGGAGGTAGGCTCCCGGCCGCTAACACAGTGCCCACCGACCACCTGCTCTGTGCTGGGGAACATGGAGCTTGTTTGAGATTCAGAGAACATATCAGAGGAGAGAGTTCACTTCCTGCCCCCAGGATCATTTTCTTTTATGTTTACGCAGTACAACCCATGCTGATAAAATATGGAGGATCTTTTGCTAAATTCTGTTTGAGTGTTATTGTAAATAAAGTCTCTACTTTCTAATGTAATATATTTAGTTCTGGACCAGCCCTTCCGTCTTTATTTGTGAAGCACAAGGGGTTTCATGTGGGGCTTCTTGTGCTCCATGGACTGGACTGTCGTTGCTCTGGGCCTGCTCTGGTACTTCCTTGCAACTTGTTCTTACTGGCATTTCCAGAACCATAAAACAAGGAAATGGATTAGACAGGTGATCAGTAAGCAACCTTCCATTTCTAAAATTCTGTGACTCGTTACACTTAAAAAAATACTTGTTATAGTTTTGTTTTGTTTTTTTTGTGGCAGAGACAGAGTCAGATAGAGGTACAGATGAGGACAGACAGGAAGGGAGAGAGATGAGAAACATCAATTCATTTTGGCTCCTTTGTTGTTCATTGATTGATTTCTCGTATGTGCCTTGATGGGGGGGGGGGGGGCTACAGCAGACCAAGTGACCCCTCGCTCGAGTCAGTAACCTTGGGTTCAAGCTGGTGAGCCTTGCTCAAACCAGATGAGCCCGCGCTCAAGCTGGCAAACTCGGGGTCTCGAACCTGGGTCCTCCACATCCCAGTCTGATGCTCTATCCTCTGCGCCACCGCCTGGTCAGGCTGTTATTGTTTCTTAAGGAGGCACTTTTTTTTTTTTCTATTTTTAATTTAATTTATTGGGTGGCACTGGTTTTAAGGTATTTTTCCCCACCGAGAAGGAAGGAAGGGGCTGGAGCTACAAAGTGTGGAATAATAAAAGGCTTTATTGAGTACAGCGCGCATCCCGCTCGACGAGGTTCCCTGGCCCCGAGGAAAGACAGAGGCCAAGGAAGTCACAAGTGGTGACCCACGTGGGAGATATTTAAAGGGTCCCTAGGGTAGTCGAGCTAATATGACGTGGTGAAATCTCACTAGCTGGCAGACGGTCACTTTTCTCCAAAGGACTCCTGGGAAGTTTCTTTTGGCGTGCTTGGTTGTGGGCGGTCCTAGCCAAAGTTCGCAGGTCTGACCTTTCCCCATTATCCACCGACCTTACATTCTGACCTTTTGTGTTAAATAGAATAGGGGCACTGTTTATTCGTCTGGCTACTTCTTGCTGATTAGGGGCATCGTGGCGAGGGGGAGATAGGAAGGTGGTGGCTTGGAGGGGTGTCAGGAGGAACATCTGTTTGGCTGTGACTGGAGAAACTTCACGGATGCGGTCCTGTAAGGATTTTAAAAAAAGAGGAGTAATAGGGGGATCTGCAGGGTCCAGCCTTTTGGTGAGCTGGAGATGGATGGCGTCCAGTGGTTCCGATTGCCAGTGGTCCTGTAAGGAGGCAAGCTTGAGGCAAAACTGCATGTCAGGAGTGGCGTAAAAGGGGTCCCATTTATTTCCATAACCGAGACCTGTGAGGGAATTGGAGGTCCAGAGTGTGATGGCAAAACTGAAAGGTAGCCCCTGTGTCCACAAGAAATGAGATGGACTTACCCACTAGTTACAGCATACCCTGGGTTCTCCGAGTCCAGGCCGTGTCCTAGAAGTTTGAGCGATGCACCCACCTGGCTGGATTGGCCTTCCCATTCGGGCAGCTTGTCTTTTACGTGAGGCGCTAAGGAAAAGCCTGTTGCCCAAAGGGGCAATTGCTCTACCAGTGACCAGGCTGCTTGCTGTCAGGGCAGGGCTTAGTGGGCGGCCTCGGGCAGGGGCACTGCTGAGACCAATGACCCTCCTTGCCACACTTAAAGCAAGCTCCTGGTGGGGATCCTCTTGGCGGCCCAGACTTAGGTCAAGCACCCTCTGTGCCTTGCCCTTGTTGCTCTGTCAGCCTTAGAGCTGCCACAAGAGCCTGGGTTTGGAGTGATACCTTCTGCTGCATGCAGGCCTGGCGATCAGCCTCGGCCTGTTCCTCTCGACTGTTAAAAACCTTAAATGCCATGTTCACGGGTCCCGGATAGGGGTTTGGGGATTGGGAATAAGAGGAGGAGGGCTCGTGCAGAGCCTGGCACCCAGATCCGGCAGGAAACACTGGAGCCAAAGGCAGGACAGGGCCAGAACTTCCTGCAAGAAAATTGGGGTTGAGCCTTGGGGTCCTGCAAACCGGTGTAAGAGCCAACAGTAGGTGGAGAAAGGCCTGACGGAGGAGGGACTTAAGAACACAGTGGAGAAGGGAGGGGCCCCTGGCCAGCAGGTGAGGAGAAAGAGAGTGGTAGTGTTGAATGAGAAACAGGATTTTGCAAAGGGAGGAGAGGGGGCTCTCGAAGGGAAGAGACCCGAGCACAAAAGAGGGTCACAGAAGAACAAGAGAGAAGTCCCAAGAAGGGGGGACCCTGGGGGTCAGGCAGGAGGGAAAGAGAGTTGGGAGTCCGCGGAGAAGGAAAGATTAGGATTGGAGGTTTTAGGTGAGGTTTCTCTGGCCAGAAAAAGGCCTGCGCGGTGGAACAGGCAGCACAGAGATCAAGGACGGGTGCATGAATAATTAGAAGCCGTGGATGTAAGAGATCTCCAACCAGCTCCCAGCTTTTTTTTGCGATAATTAAATTGGTGAGGGTGTTAACACTGAAAGTCCCTTCAGGAAGCTAATTCAGTTGGTTCTGTGGCCTGGCCACAGCAGAGAAGAACAGTTTCTTCTTCTTTAAGGAGGTAGATTCCTGGGCCCCCACAGCTGCCCTCAGTTCTCAGAGTGGTCAGATTTGAGCATCAGTGTCCCAAAACTCAAGCTCTGGCCACGGACGGAAAAGGTAAAGTGGATGTGCTCAGGACGTCTCACGAGCACAAGCACTCGGAACAGAAAGACTTCCCTGACGTAGCTACAGTTTCAGACAGGGAGTCTTGGTGGAAAAAATTCAAGGGTGGCTGGAGGCAGGGGACTTACTGCACCGTGCTCCAAAGTGGGTAGAAGGTCGGAGATCCTGGTTCTTTCTCGAAGGGGACGGGAAGAGGAGCGGTCCTTGCAGACTTCAAACTTCTCCTGGGTTTTCAGCACCAAAATGTAAGGTATTTTTCCCCGCTGAGAAGGAAGGAAGGGGGCCGGAGCTATGAAGTGTGGAATAATAAAAGGCTTTATTGAGTACAGAGCACGCATCCTGCCCGACGAGGTTCCCTGGCCCTCAGGAAAGATGGAGGCCAGGGAAGTCGCAAGTGGTGACTCGTGTGAGAGATATTTAAAGGGTCCCTAGGGTGGTCGAGCTAATATGATTTCAGTGGTGAAATCTCACTGGCTGGCAGACAGTCGCTTTTCTCCAAAGGACTCCTGGGAAGTTTCTTTTGGCGTGCTTGGTTGTGGGCGGTCCTAGCCAAAGTTCGCAGGTCTGACCTTTCCCCATTATCCACCGACCTTACACTGGTTAACAAAATTATACAAGTTAAAGGTACACAATTCTACAACACACCTTCTGTACACTATACTGTGTGTTCACCCCCCGCCCCCCAAGACAAGTCTCCGTCCATCACCATTTATCCCCTGAGGACTTTAATTTTCAGCTTTTTGTTTCTTACTACAGAATGAAAGATTGTGTCCCCTGTTAGAGCAATTTGAAGCACTGGAAAATGATGCTCCTATACAGGTCAACCAGTGCCCCCCTAATTGCTGATTCTAGTGGGCTTCCTCTCCCTTTGCCTTTCAAGAATTGTGAATTGTAATCACATCTATTAGCGATTTCTCAGTCCTCTTCTAACTTGATCTAACTGATGACCACCTGCTGTGAACAAGCTCAACTAGTAATTCCAGGTCCTGAGTGGGAATGGCATGGAATTAAGAAAATAGAACTAAAGAGAAAAAGGATGGGTTTGGGAGGACACTTAGCAGTGCAAGATGATAGCCTTCAAAAAGCAAGCCTCCACCCCCCTACCTGCTTTATATATATGGAAAATGAGGTTATTAGCAAATCAGAAATCATTAAACCAAAGTCACATTTCCAAAGCATCCCAAGAATTCTGCCAAGTGCAGAAAACCCCCACCATACATAACATCTTTTTTTTTTTTTTTTTTTTGTATTTTTCTGAAGTTGGAAACAGGGAAGCAGTCAGACAGACTCCCGCATGTGCCCGACCGGGATCCACCCGGCATGCCCACCAGGGGGCGATGCTCTGCCCATCTGGGGCATTGCTCTGTTGCAACCAGAGCCATTATAGCACCTGAGGCAGAGGCCATAGAGCCATCCCCAGCGTCCGGGCCAACTTTGCTCCAATGGAGCCTTGGCTGCGGGAGGGGAAGAGAGAGACAGAGAGGAAGGAGAGGGGGAGGGGTCGAGAAGCAGATGGGCACTTCTCCTGTGTGCCCTGGCCGGGAATCGAATGCGGTACTCCTGCACGCCAGGCCGACACTACCACTGAGCTAACCGGCCAGGGCCATAACATCTTAACTTCACAAAACAAAGGATAAAGAGGAAATTGCCTCAAGTCTTTCCAAGACATGGGGGATATGACCAGTACAAATAATCCAGCACTACAGCTAACGTGTTGGAAAGTACCGTACCTCACTTCCGCGGGTTTACGTGGAGACACCAAGTCCAGATGAATTTTTAAGGGTTTTATTAAGAAGGAGATTTATTAATATGCCAACCACATATGACTAACATGGGGCATATCTGACCCAAATCGTGCAGCCCCAAATATATTTCAGAGGCTGGTTATATACCCTTTGATCACATACAGCCTGGGGGGGGGGGCATGACAGCATGACACAATCATTAACAAGCTTATAACATTTGTCTAGGGCAGCGGTTCTCAACCTGTGGGTCGTGACCCCAGCGGGGTCGCCTAAAGCCATCGGAAATACATAATGCATATCAGGTAGTTACATTCCGAATCATAACTAGCAAAATTACAGTTATGAAGTAGCCACCAAAATTATTTTTTGGTTTGGGGTCACCGCAACATGAGGAATTGTATTGTGGGGTCACGGCATTAGAAAGGTTGAGAACCACTGGTCTAGGGGATTTTAAAAACGTTAAAACTTTCAAGGTGCTTGACCAGGCCGTGGCACAGTGGATAGAGCATCAGACTGGGATGCGGAGGACCCCGGTTTGAGACCCCGAGGTCGCCAGCTTGAGTGAGGGCTCATCTGGTTTGAGCAAAAAGCTCACCAGCTTGAGCCCAAGGTTGCTGGCTCGAGCAAGGAGTTACTTGATCAGCTGAAGGCCCGCGGTCAAGGCACGTATGAGAAGGCAATCAATGAACAATTAAAGTGTTGCAATGTGCAATGAAAAACTAATGATTGATGCTTCTCATCTCTCCATTCCTGTCTGTCCCTGTCTATCCCTCTCTCTGACTCTCTCTCTGTCTCAAAAAAAAAAAAGACTAAGCTTTTCCCCACACCCTTGGCTGTTGCCTAATAGGGGGTGGTGCACTCTTATAAGGAATTCCATTATGCCTCAGATAAGTGACTTTGTATCACAGACTTCCTTGTTTGTATACTGGATTAAAGGTTTTGATTTCTACAGTATAAAATGAGGCAGACCGGGAACTTGCTCTCTGTTCCTGAAATTAGCATTAGAGAGGAGAGCAGAGAAAGGCCACATGGAAGAGAGGAGAAGCAGCCAAGATGGTGGGGTGCTGAAGGAGAAGCCAGTTTGTGCAGAGAGGAGATGGGGAACAGAGGTGAATAAGGCTGGTGAGGTAGAAATCTTAGATTCTAGGGAACTCGGATAAATCAGTGGCTTTGGGAGCCCTGAATGGAAAGGGAAGTGTTTGCCCCTGTGTGTATTTCTTGCCCACCAGGTACAAGCTAGGATTAAAGCTAATGGCCCACCAGTTCTTGGCTCCCTTGTTTCATTGCTGTCTCTCCGAAACAAATGCAAACCTACATGGGCCAGGTGGCTGTGATGGTGGCCGTGGCTACTGGCTTTACAACCACATACCAAGTTGGGGGGAGCACGACAGCACGACACAATCATTAACAAGCTTATAACATTTGTCTAGGGCAGGCATGGCCAACATACGGCCTGTGGGCCGGATCTGGCCCACGTAACGAGTTTATGTGGCCCACAATTTTTAATATTCTCCGCTACTTTAAAATCTTAGCTACTCAGAAGCAGAAGCATCTTTGATTATTGGAAATCGGATGTTTAAGAAGATAGTGATACACGGAAAAGAATGCTGCTTGTGACTAATCTAGGGTTAACTTCCAATAATTGGTTGAATGGATACTTCTTTATTTTTTTAAAAAAATTCCATTTTAAAGATTTACAACTTCTGTACTCGTCTATACTTGATACGAACTGTTTGACGTTTAGCGGCAATGTGAAACTATTGTAAAGTAACTAAATCCACAAATCCACGGGTGTTCATAGAGGCATGTAGTCCAAGTAAGTTTTTGAAAAGTTTTATTAAAGGAGGAAATTTATTAAATATGCCAGCCGCATATGGCTGACACAGGGCAACAGACCCAAATTGTGCAGACCGCAAAAACAGTTCAGGGGCTGTTTATATACCCCTAATTATACATGGGAGGGGAGGAAACCTGACATCTTGCCATAAGTTTATACCTTTTGTTTAGAGATACATATATTAACCACATGCTTTCAGGAGGGGAGGGGTAGCTTACATTGTGTCAGGGGATAAGTGTTTGAATGGCCCATTAAAGAAAGAAAGAGGGGCCTGACCTGTGGTGGAGCAGTGGATAAAGCGTCGACCTCGAAATGCTGAGGTCGCTTGTTTGAAACCCTGAGCTTGCCTGGTCAAGGCACATATGCTTCCAGCTCTTCTCCCCTTCTCTCTGTCTCTCCTCTCTCTCTCTCTCTCATTCTTTCTCTGTCTCTCCCTCACCTCTCTAAAATGAATAAAAATAAAAAATAAGATAAATTTTAAAAAGAAAGAAAGAGGGGAGAGGAAAGGGCCTGCTTAATCCTCCCTCCATGCACCTGGCTAGCTATTCACCCCTCCTCCCAAAGGGGGAAGGTCAGGGAATCCAAGTCTCCTTCCTCTTCTGCATTTATAACACAATGCTATTGGCCATCTTAGTTTTGATGCTAATCACACAAGCATAGAGATTACACTTACAAAATCTTTCTGCATGCCTAGCCCAAATTAATAAAATGTCCTTTAAATTAACTAAAATATTAATATTAATTGTAGCTTTTGGCACTTTACAACAAAACCAACATTCTTTTAGGTGGAGTTTGCCAGTGCGCGCCCAAGGTCAAACAATTCGTTATTTTTGTGGTCAAGTGTGCTGAATCAAGTGGCATTGTAGCATAGACAAGAGCTGCAGTTGATAACTGAAAACGTGTCCAGGCTGTTTGTAAAATGAAATAATTGTTTTATTTGCGATATAACCCCTTCAAGCTCATTCTATTAATTAAATATTGTTTCGATTGATTCTGATACACTTTGGATATTTATACAGTATGTAATTATATTTTTATTAAAATATATTTTTATTAAAATAATATTGTATATTAAATTTTTTTCACTCACATTTATTCATAAACAAATTACATAATAAAATTTTGTTTACTTAAACGAATCATTTTTGTATTTAACTTTTTTTTTTTTTTTTTTTTGTATTTTTCCAAAGTTGGAAACGGGGAGGCAGTCAGACCAGGATCCACCCAGCATGCCCACCAGGGGGAGATGCTCTGCTGCAACCAGAGCCACTCTAGCACCTAAGGCAGAAGCTACAGAGCCATCCTCAGCACCCGGGCCAACCTTGCTCCAATGGAGCCTTGGCTGCGGGAGGGGAAAAGAAAGAGAGGAAGGAGAGGGGGAGGGGTGGAGAAGCAGATGGGTGCTTCTCCTCCTGTGTGCCCTGGCCGGGAATCGAACCCGGGACTCCTGCACACCAGGCCGACGCTCTACCATTGAGCCAACCAGCCAGGGCAACATTTTTTAATTTTAATAATTCTTCCAGTCCGTGAAAAAAGTTTTCTTTGTAATCTGGCCCAGAGGCAAAAACTGTTGGCCATGCCTGGTCTAGGGGATCTATAAAAAACATTAAAACTGCCTGACCTGTGGTGGCGCAGTGGGTAAAGCATCAACCTGGAAACGCTGAGGTTGCCGGTTCAAAGCCCTGGGCTTGCCTGGTCAAGGCACATATGGGAGTTGATGCTTCCAGCTCCTCCCCCCTTCTCTCTCTCTGTCTCTCTCTCCTAAAAATGAATAAATAAAAAAATTAAAAAAAAAAACATTAAAACTTTCAAGGCAACACAGTAGTGATGTCATTTTACATATCAAAGACATTCATAAGTCTTTTAGTGTCTATCTCCCCTCATTTGCCTAGAGGTGTACGTTACTCTCAGGATTCCAGGAAGGGAGGGAGAGTTAAAATCAGTGTAGGGTAGTATGTAAATTTTGTCTCTTATTGAAAGGGAAAGGAAGTTCTTCAGATAACCTTAATCTTTTCAGAGAATTATAGTTAAACTAAATGACCTAGTTGTCCTTGTAAATCAGAAAAACTCCCATATCCTTTTCCTTCCATTCTAAGGGAAAGAACAAGACAAGAAACCTGACTTTCTCTCCTAAAATACTGTAATCCTCGTAACCACAGCCACCATCACAGCCGCCTGGCCCATGTAGGTTCGCATTTGATTTGGACAGACGGTAATAAATCAATGGATCCAGGAACTGATGGACCATTAGCTTTAATCCTAGCTTGCACCCAGTGGGCAAGAAATACACAGAATGGGAAAACACTTCCCTTTCCGTTCAGGGCTCCCAAAGCCACTGACTTGTCTGAGTTTTCCTAGAATCAAAGTTTTCTACCTCACCAGCCTTATTCACCTCTGTTCCCCATCTCTTTCTCTCTGCGCAAACTGGCTTCTCCTTTAGCACTCCGCCATCTTGGCTGCTTCTCTCCTCAACGTGGCCTTTTTCTGCTCTCCTCTAGCATGGGCTCCTCTGCCCCTTTTTATAGTGTAGATATCAAAACCTTTAATGCAATATACAAACAAGGAAGTCTCTGATACAAAGTCACTTAGGGTAGGAAGGCTTAGTCTTAAAACTAAGCCTTAGGCCTGACCAGGCAGTGGCGCAGTGGATAGAGTGTAGGACTGGGATGCCGAGGACCCAGGTTCGAGACCCCGAGGTCGCCAGCTTGAGCGCGGGCTCATCTGGTTTGAGCAAGGCTCATGAGCTTGGACCCAAGGTCGCTGGCTCGAGCAAGGGGTTACTCGGTCTGCTGAAGGCCCAAGGTCAAGGCACAAATGAGAGAAAAAGCAATCAATGAACAACTAAGGTGTCACAATGAAAAACTGATGACTGATGCTTCTCATCTCTCTCCATTCCTGTCTGTCCCTATCTATCCCTCTCTCTCTCTCTCTCTCTCTGTCTCTGTAAAAAAAAAAAAGAACTAAGCCTTAGGCTAAAGCGACTCTGCCGGTTTACAGCCTGTCCCCCACACCCAATGCAAATTATAAATGAGCAAACATATACATCATATTTACAAACTTATTTGACCAACACATACTAATATTAATTTTTGCAATTCTTTGGTACCTTACCACACTCATAGGGTCTCCTAAGGCAGTGTTTTTCTTTCCTTTTCCCCCCTTTGCAATTGTTTTCAATGACCAGTCCTCTGTCCCATGTGGGGACCGCAGTATTGGTTGGAAAGAGAGCGTTCAGTAGTTACACTTGTAGGAATCAACCTTAAAACAATGTACGAGGCAAAGACTTCTGGGTACATTTATTTGTACAAATTACAATCTAAGTATCCATCAATAGCAAAATACTTAAATTATGAAATATCCACATGCCAGAATATTTTTCCCCTTTAGGGCAGTTTCCTACATCTGGGGACTATTGCCACCAAAGATCAATTCCCGGCCTGACCTGTGGTGGCGCAGTGGATAAAGCGTCGACCTGGAAACGCTGAGATCGCCGGTGTGAAACCCTGGGCTTGCCTGGTCAAGGCACATATGGGAGTTGATGCTTCCAGCTCCTCCCCACCTTCTTTCTCTGTCTCTCTCTCTCCCTTTCTCTTTCTCCTTTCTAAAAAATGAATAAATAAAATTTAAAAAAAAAATCAATTCCCAGGATCTCTATTTGAGAAACAAGGCCTCAGGCCTTTCTTTTAATCCGGTCTTGCCACACGCAGCCACTGCTGACAGTGAAGCCCTTTAGACGTCACACCAAAAGGCCAAAGAGCCGCACTATCCGCCCTTTCCTAGTGACCTCCCCGAGGCAAAGCGCACTTTGAATCAAAACTGCACTGGGGCGTGGCAGGCGGGGCTCCGACCTAGGCCTGGATCCTCTTAGAGACAGGTGCGGGTGGTGATCCCCCCCCCATTGCAGCTGAGACTGACTGCGCACTTGCGGTGCGCCGCTGGGGGTGGGGCTAGGGCGGGGTTTCTCGAGGAGCGACGGGACGGGGTACCAATCGGAGGGCTGCACTGCCTCCTGGCTTGGTTTGAAATCCCGCGGGTGTCTAACGGCTCGTGAACCGGTAATCCTGTGCGAACCCTGTGCTGTTCGGTTGGTTGCAGTGCTCGGTTCCGTGTGGAGTAGGTGGTGGACCTCGAATTCCGGTTGCAGCGAGCGTCCGCCATGAGGAGAAGGTACAGGCTACCGGGGAGTTGAAGGGCGCGGGAGGGAGCGACACAAGTCCCAGGCCCTGAGCAGGTGCGGGCTTCGAGGAGCACCCTCACCCGGGCCAGGGCCTAGCGTGTCACTTCAGCCCTGGCCGCGTCCGAGTGAGGCCGGGCTCGGCCGGGCAGGGCTGGCGGCGGTGAGGGGCTCAGCGGGGCGGAGGCCGGGCGTGACGCTCAGCTTCCCGGCGGCCACGGACCCCCTCGCAGATCCCCACCGCCCGGGTGAGGTAGAGCGCAGATGCCGGCAGGGGCCACAGGTGGACGGGCTGAGCGGGCGCGTCGGGCCCACAGCGCCGGCGCCCGGAGCCCCACCTCCCGCCGGCTCTGAGTCAGGGGCTGCTTGGCCGCAGGGCTAAAACGCTCGAACTGAGTCCCCGAGTCTGAGGGTCAGCGTGTCTCGTTTGTATTCATATGAAGCCGTGAAGTTGGTATTTATCGTTGTTTCCCCTGTATCTCGGCCGCAGTTTTAACATTTTACTTAAATTGGAAAGTTAGCTTCGTTTCCTTGCAAGGTAAGGAACTGCGTTTAAGGAATTATTTCCCGATTCTTTTAACTCATCAGACAATACTGGGGAAGCGGTGTCCGACTTGATTTCGTCATACTGTAACTTACTAGCCATGTGACTTTGGGCAAGATGTTGAATATGAGTTTTCTCACTTCTAAAATGAAAATTAAAGAAAATAATTTTGTGTTAAGAGCGATCCAGTCCTCTAAGCGGGGCTCCGAGCCCAGGTGTTCCTTGCGCTGGCGCGGCCCCAAGAAGGCACCCGCTTTGCCCCCAGCGGCGGCGGAGCTGGGTCGGTTCTAGGCGCCCAGCTCTGTCGCTCCCAGCAGCCCGGCAGCCCCTTCCCCAGGCCCACACAGGACTGCCACCCATCTGAGCCGGTCCGTACTACATCGCTACAGCACAGCAGCTTCTGCAGGGCCCCGGTGCTCCCAATGGGGAGCAATTTTCCTTTGGTCTGCTTTCCCAGAGACCTCATTCACCCACGTGCGTTCATTCACTTGCACTCCTGGACAAAGCTGACTTCCCACCTAGCCGCACCCTGTCCCTGCTGGGTCCCCAAATCTCAGTAACAAGGACATTGCTGACTGAGCTCCTGGTTTTGGGGGTCCTTTACTCCCTATTCCTTCCTCTGACTTCCCACTAAGGGGCCTGGGAGGACTCCCCTGGCTGTAAGAGCATGAGCCACATCTCACTCTGACATGCCCACTCCACTACTGGCGGTGGCAGCAGCAGCAGCAGCAGCAGCAGGTGTGGCCAGTGGAAAGGACTGCTTGGCCCCAAGATGCCCCAAACAACCTGTGTCTCACCAAATATGGCTCACACCCACTTTTCTTCCTTTTTCACCTTGCCTAGTTCCTGCACTAGGTTGGTCAGCCCCCTACCCTGTCTGCTTCTACTCTAGGCCTGGAGTTTCCCCTTTCCTCGCACGGGACACTACTAACAAGGAACTTGCCTTGCCCACTCCCAACCCCTGCTCCTCCCCATATAGCTGAGGGATCCTGTACAAAATCTCCATCCTTTTCCATTGGGTGTTTTGTTTTTGGTTTTTATGGAAAGGATAGGAGAATTACAGGGGTTCGTACTTAACATTACAAGACCCCCTTTTTAAAGTAATATTGTGTAATGGCTAAATTCCAGCTTGTGCATAAAGGATATTCCTGACCGGAAAAGGTCTGAAGTTGTATTGGAATGTTCTAAAACAAACATTAAATTTCAAGATTAGTTTCCTCTTTTGGAGGTTCTGTTAAAGTAATTTCCCCAGTTGGTTCAGTATCTGAACCATTTAGTTATAAATACATTTTATTTATTTATATGTTTATTTTAAAATGAGAGGAGATGAGAGACTCCCATATGCTCCCTCACTGGGATCCACCTCACAACCCGACTCTGGGAGGGGTGCCTGTGGAGGATGCTGGGGAACTATTTTTAGTGCCTGAGGTTGATGAGGTTAACCAACCAGCCATCCTGAGCACCCAGTGCCATGCTGGAACCAATTCAGCCATTGGCTACTGGAGAAGAAGAGAGAGAGAAGCGGGAGGGGGAGAGAACCAGGTGGTTGGTTCTCTTGTGTGCCTTGATGGAAATTGAACCCAGGACATTCATATGCGTGGCAGATGCTCCATCCACTGAACCAACCCACCAGGGTCAATACATTTCACTGTTCTGGAAATAAGATATGTGGCAGTCCTTGGCTTCAAGAAAATCTGGACTTCTTTTTGTCGGTGTAGTGACCCTTTTTCTGAGACAGACAGAAAGAGGAACAGATCTGGACAGACAGGAAAGGAGAGATGAGAAGCATCAATTCTTTGCCGCGGCTCCTTATTCTCCTTAGGTCATTGATTGCTTTCTGATATGTGCCTTGATGCGGAAGGGGTGCTACAGCAGAGCGAGTGACCCTTTGCTTAATCCAGCGACCTAGTGCTTCAAGCCAGCAACCTTTGGGCTCAAGCGAGTGACCATGGGTCATGTCTATGATCCCATGCTAAAGCCAGCAACTTCACGTTCAAGCTGGTGAGCCTGTTTTTAAGCCCGCGACCTCGGGATTTTGAACCTGGGTCCTCTTGAGTCTCAGTCCAATGCTCTATCCACTGCGCCACCACCTGGTAAGGCTCTATGACCCTTCTTAAGGTGACCTGGCTTTCTAAAGTAAAAAAAGATTCTTCTATAGGATTTTCCCATAAAACCTTATTTAGTAATTCTTTTTGCTTTGCTCCCAGTAGCCAATAGGTATATTCCTTAAATTAGGTTAGAACAGGGGTCGGGAACCTTTTTTGCTGAGAGAGCCATGAACGCCACATATCTTAAAATGTAATTCCGTGAGAGCCATACAGTGACTCGTGTTCGTTATGCATTATCCAATAAAAATTTGGTGGTGTTCCATAGGACAGCTGTGATTGGCTCCAGCTACCTGTGACCATGAACATGAGCAGTAGGAAATGAGTAGATTGTAATACATGAGAATGGTTTTTTTTGTTTTTTGTGTGTTTTTTTTACAGAGACACAGAGTCAGAAAGAGGCATAGACAGGGACAGACAGACAGGAACGGAGAGATGAGAAGCATCAGTCATTAGTTTTTCGTTGCGCATTGCGACACCTTAGCTGTTCATTGATTGCTTTCTCATATGTGCCTTGACCACGGGCCTTCAGCAGACTGAGTAACCCCTTGCTCGAGCCAGCGACCTTGGGTCCAAGCTGGTGAGCTTTTTGCTCAAACCAGATGAGCCTGCAGTCAAACTGGGAACCTCGGGGTCTTGAACCTGGGTCCTCTACATCACAGTCCGATGCTCTATTCACTGCGCCACCGCCTGGTCAGGCGAGAATGTTTTATATTTTTAACTTTTTTTTATTATTAAAGATTTGTCTGCGAGCCAGGTGTAGCCATCAAAAGAGCCACATCTGGCTCACGAGCCATAGGTTCCCAACCCCAGGCGAATATCCAAGTTTATTCTAACAGTTAAATTAGCATGCTGGATGCAGTGGCTCATGCAGCTGGCTTCTCTTCTCAGTGAGGTGCTCGCGGAGGAGTCCATGGAATGTCTCCAAAACGCCCTGAGTCACCTTCGAAAAATATGGGAGTTAATTGGGATTCCTGAGGACCAGCGATTACAAAGAACTGAAGTAGTAAAGAAGCATATCAAGGTGAGTTTAGTGCTGGTGTCTTTGCATTGGGAAATGGGTAAGGACCTTCATGTCTATCTGAGAAAGCGTGTCAAAGTGACACTGAGATACCACAGGCTCTTCCTGGATTCTAAGTCCTTCCTTAAAAATGTGAAATTATTAGTGTTTTGATATTATTTGTTAGTTTTGGGGTTTTTTCCCCCTGTTGGCCCCAAACTGTTTTTTCTCTGTTTTTCAACTTTATCTTCCTCTTTTTTTTACCAGTTGTTACTGTCCCAGTATTTATCAGAACCTCTCATGCAGAAACATCCAGCTTTCATTTGAGTGACTGCCATGGTATCTGAAGGCACACTGTCCATTCATTGCAGCAGGCAAAGTCAGTATTCTCCCACGGGAACAAAATGGCTTGCACTGAGAGAATTTGAATAACTTCATGCTGTGTCCTTGGCTTCTGTGTTTCTACTCACTCTGATGTCTACTCTTCTTTCCTTCTTCAGAAAGCCTGGGACTCAGTGTATGTAGCCCAGACTCCCACAGCCACTCCAGAAATGAACACTGCACTGGTTTTCCCCTAAGACAGACCTGATTTCAAATCTTATTTCAGCTATTTACTACTTGTTTGACTTTTCTGTGCAAGGCATTTTCATTTATTCCTTTTTTTTTTTTTTTTGTATTTTTCTATTTTTCTGAATAAGAAGTGAGGAGGCAGAGACAGACTCCACGTGTGCTGGACTGGGATCCACCCGCATACCCACTAGGAAGCGATGCTCTGCCCATCTGGGGCGTTGCTCTGTTGCAACCAGAGCCATTCTAGCAACCAAAGAGGAGGCCACGGAGCTATCCTCAGCGCCCACGCCAACTTGGCTCCAATGGAGCCTTGGCTGCAGGAAAGGAAGAAAGAGATAAAGGGAAAGGAGAGGGGAAAGGGTGGAGAAGCAGATGGGCGTTTCTCCTGTGTGCCCTGGCCGGGAATCGAACCTGAGACTTCCACATGCTGAGCCAATGCTCTACGACTGAGCCAACCAGCCATGGCCATCATTTTGTTTCTATAGCGTGAGTTTGTGCATCTATGGGCATAATGCCACCATACTTGCAGTGGAGGCAAACTGTAGCAATAGTTGGGGGCCTGCTGATTTGATTATTCAACAAGACAAATGCAGAGAAGACTCACAGCAAAGCATGTTGCAGTTGCAGGTTGGGTTCTCTGGGAAATAAACTCCAAAATGGAGAGTTGCAGGCAGGACACTTATCAGAGAGTGCTTTATAGATAAACACCAGGCTGGGCCCATGACTCAGCCATTGCTTCAACCTCCCCCCAGCAACTGCCTTAGAAACAGGCTTGCAGGCCGCGGAGCTACTTGAGACTTCAGTTCCCATTCTTTCGCTGTCACTGCAGGTCCTGGAGAAGTGACTGTGGCCTGGGAACCTAGCCCCTAACTTGTGGGACTGTTTTCTCTCTTGTAGGACCTCCTGGGTATGATGATTGCTGAAGAGGAAAGCCTGAAGGAAAGGCTCATCAAAAGCATATCCATCTGTCAAAAAGAACTGGCCACCCTGTGCAGCGAGTTACACGTTGAGCCATTTCAGGTACACAGACGGCAGGGTCTCAGGCTCCTGTTTGGGTTTGAGATTTAGGAAGGAACTTTGCCTTGGGGCTGCAGTGGAAGGTTTCCATGTTTGGGTGGTCCTGGACATGAGGGGTGGGGGAAACGTGCTGCCTAGTCAACTAGTTCCAGCCATCTTTTTTTTTTTTTTCTTTTTCTTTTTCCAAATGAGAGGAGGGGAGATAGAGAGACAGTCTTCCATATGCACCCTGACTGGGATCTACCTGGCAACCCCTGTCTGGGACTGAAGCTTGAACTAGCCTGAGGTATTTTTATGCCTGAGTCTGGTGCTTGGACCAACCTATCTTCAGTGCCCAGGGCTGATGCTTAAACTAATCAAGCCACTGGCTGCAGGAGAGGAAGGGGAGAGAAGCAGATGATCTCTTCTCTTGTGTGCCCTGACTGGGAATCGAACCTGGGACATCCAAACACCATGCCGAATCTATCCACAGAGTCAAACTGGCCAGGGCCATTTTTTCTTGTGTAAAGAATTGCCCTGTTGAGAGATGAAACCACTAATGAATGTTGACACGCTTTAATCTAAAACACACTTCCTCTTGGTATCAGTCTTTGGGGCATATAAAACATTTTCTAAACTCGGAGGAAAAGTTAGGTATACATGATACTGTTCCATTTCTTTTCTTTGAAAGAAAATGAAAAGAGCTACTTAAGAAGCACAAGTGACTAGTGATATAAAGGAAAGTTACCCAAAAGCTTGCCTTTGTGGGCTCCTTCATACTGAAGAGGTACACACCACTGAGCTAGCCCAAATAGTCACTTGAGAAGAAATGTCTCTAAAGCTTGGGTATCAGGAGAGCACAGTTAAATTTGGAGCATTTCAGGATTGTGTGTTTCTAGCAGAGAGGTTGCTTGCTGTGTTGTGGACCAGCACAAGTCAGGGCCTTGAATGAGGGCAACCAGCAAGGCTGAAACCAGTGAACATCCCTGGTGAGAACCAGGAAAAACAATGTTGGAATCATAAAAATGAAGACAAATGTGGAGCTTATGAGGGTAATTAAAATAGATGTGAGCCCTGGCCGGTTGGCTCAGCGGTAGAGCGTCGGCCTAGCGTGCGGAGGACCCGGGTTCGATTCCCGGCCAGGGCACACAGGAGAAGTGCCCATTTGCTTCTCCACCCCTCCGCCACGCTTTCCTCTCTGTCTCTCTCTTCCCCTCCCACAGCCAAGGCTCCATTGGAGCAAAGATGGCCCGGGCGCTGGGGATGGCTCTGTGGCCTATGCCTCAGGCGCTGGAGTGGCTCTGGCCGCAACATGGCGACGCCCAGGATGGGCAGAGCATCGCCCCCTGGTGGGCAGAGCATCGCCCCATGGTGGGCGTGCCGGGTGGATCCCGGTCGGGCGCATGCGGGAGTCTGTCTGACTATCTCTCCCTGTTTCCAGCTTCAGAAAAATGAAAAAAATAAAATAAAATAAATAAAATAAAATAGATGTGAGTGCAGGGACAACACATGATAGCTTCTATGGTACCATTAGGTTCTCCAGTCCCTTTCCCTATGACAAGAAGAACTGACTATGTTGGTTCTAGATGGAGCCAGCCTGTGAGGGGGAAACTGCCTTTAAAAGGTTAAGGGGTAGCCAGGCCAGGCGGTGGCACAGTGGACAGAGCATCAGACTGGGACGCAGAGAACCCAGGTTTGAAACCCCAAGGTCACCAGCTAGAGTGTGGGCTCATTCGGCTTGAGCACAGGCTCACCAGCTTGAGCGCAGCGTTGCTGGCTTGAGTGTGGAATCATAGACATGACCTCGTGGTCACTGATTGAGCCCAAAGGTTATTGGCTTGAAGTCCAAGGTTGCTGACTTGAGCAAGGGGTCACTTGCTCTTCTGTAGCCCCCCAGTCAAGGCACATATGAGAAACAATCAATGAACAACTAAGGAGTTGAAACAAAGAATTGATGCTTCTCATCTCTCCCTTCCTGCCTGTCTGTCCCTGTCTGTCCTCCATATCTCTCTGTCTCTGTCTCACACACACAATACGGTTAAGGGTAATTCGTACCTGAGAGCCAAGGGCAATCAGGCAGATCATGACATCAATGGAGTTTCTTGGAACCAACAGAAATGGTATAAATATCATTGATTTTGGAAAGTTTCTTTAGTCTTTTTAAAAAAGTTTCAGTGTGAAATTGGGTGAGAAAGGTATACAGTGATATATCTCTCTTAGATTAAATGACAATTCTTAGTTCACCAATGTTGAGTAAAATTTATAGGCATATAATAGCCCCCTTTTTTGTTTGTCAGTTAAGAGTAGAGTAAGATATACTACATTGACTTTTATTGCTTAGGTGATAGATTTAGGATTGGGATGAACATTTAGTTATAGCTAAATATACTACCCTAACTCAAAGCATACTTTCCAGCCAATTTTTTTTTTTTGTATTTTTTTTCTTAAGTGAGAAGCTGGGAGATAGACAGACTCTCGCATGCGCCTGACCGCGATCCACCCAGCAAGTCCACTAGGGGGCAGTGCTCTGCCCACCTGGGCCTTTGCTCCTTTTCAACCAGAGCCATTCTAGTGCTTGAGGTAGAGGCCATGGAGTCATCCTCAACGCCCGGGCCAACTTTGCTCCAATGGAGCCTTGGCTGCAGAAGGGTGGAGAAGCAGATGGGTGCTTCTGTGTGCCTTGGCTTGTAATCAAACCTGGGACTTGACATGCCAGGATGACGCTATACTGCTCTGCCAACCGGCCAGACCCTCCAGCCAATTTTTACCTCTCGCACAAGGTACCTGGTACTTTTCCTTAGTGGAGATCTTAGAGACCTTCCTTAGGTCCCTTTTTTGTACCATAGTCTGTGTCCATGAATTGACTTCTTTGTAAGTTTACCTGAAAGTCTGTCAATTTAGCTTTTATTGTCCTAGTCTTCCTTTGAAGAAGTCCACTTGGAACCTTGTAACAATGGTACGTCATCTTATACAGGAAGAAGGAGAGCCTACCATCCTGCAACTAGAAAAGGATTTGCGTACTCAGGTAGAACTGATGCGAAAACAGAAAAAAGAGAGAAAACATGAACTGAAACTACTTCAAGAGCAAGATCAAGAGCTGTGTGAAATTCTTTGCATGCCACGCTATGACATTGACAGTGACTGTGTTCCCACTTTACAAGAGCTGAACCAGTTTAAGCAACACGTGGCAACGCTGAGGGAAACAAAGGTATACTGCTTGCATCCATACTTCGGAAAAGTCAGTTTGACTTTCCTGTAGGTATCTTGTAACCATTTTGTTTAATAGGCATCTCGGCGTGAGGAATTTGTCAACATAAAGAGACAGATCATACTGTGTATGGAAGAATTAGATCACACCCCAGACACAAGCTTCGAAAGAGACGTGGTGTGTGAGGATGAAGATGCCTTTTGTTTATCTTTGGAGAATATTGCAACACTACAAAAGTTGCTACAGCAGGTAATGTCTACTTGAAATATGGACTGGGATCTCATCTTCATAGTATCTGGCAATTCGAAAAAAGTGACCTGTTTCTTTTTTTTTGCACTCTTACATAAGGAGCCAATGTTAGTTACGAAAATGAGGGGGGATAAAGATAGTATATGATATACAACCTTGGTTTCTCTTTTTAACAAAAAACTTATACATAGCTTTAAGAATATAAAATTGAAATTATGGATGAAATAATAGTCATTGAGTTGGTGTTTTATTAAAAAAGATTTTTAATTTAAAATTTGAATTCGAATTCTTGGCGTCTATGATCCCACCATAATGACAGTCTTACAGTTTATGTTCAGAAATCATGAAAACATACCTCTTCACAATCTTGTAAAAGTGCTTCTTCTGCATGTGGGTCAATATTTCTTTGTGGGAGGCAAGAGGGCTGGCCTCTGCTGCTTTGGCCAGAACCACTGTCTTTCCTTGCTGCAGCTGCAAATACGAATATCACAGGATGAAGCAGTGTGTGAGGGGCTGCGTGCTCAGATCCGGGAGCTCTGGGACAGGTTGCAAACACCAGCAGAAGAGAGAGAAGCTGTCGCCATGGTTATGACTGGGTCGAAGGCCAAGGTCAAGAAAGCGGTAGGAAACCCATAAGGTGCTGGGTCAGCAGTCTCTACAAGCATTTTTGAGTTTGGTCTCATGTCTTTACCAACTTTTGCCTGGAGCAAGCCGATTTTAAAACAAACACCAGGAAAACGTGGTAGTAGCCTGCTCATCTTTTATTCTTTGTATGTGTTTCTTAGGTTCCTGGCTCCTATAATAGCATTGGTATAAAGAGTCAATTTACCTCTGGTTCAGTGCTGTAATTTTATTAAAAGGTGAAATTTTTGCAAAGCTCATGAAAGTGTAAGTAGCACCCTTAACAGCAATTTGTATTTCAGCTGCAGTTAGAAGTGGATCGTTTAGAAGAATTGAAAATGCAAAACATGGAGAAAGTGATTGAGGCCATACGAGTGGAGATTGCTAAGTACTGGGACCAGTGTTTCTACAGCCAGGAGCAGAGACAAGCTTTCGCTCCTTACTATGATGGTTAGTACAAAAGCGATGGTCTTCATGTGGCCTGCACTTATAAAAAAAGAACACTTTCACCAGGAAATATGTCCTGTAGGACAGATATATTTACCTTTTCAAGCCATTCAGCATATATTGACATTCCTGTATAAACGAGCATTTGCAAATGCTGTTGAGAAATAGCATTTCTTTTATTTCTGAAGCAGTATATCACTACCCTGTTGTTGTGAGCTCAAGTTTATCAGGTGCTTGCTTACTATATGCCAGGTACAATGTCAGACTTTTTTTTTTTAGAGAGAGGGGGACAGACAGACAGGAAGGGAGAGAGATGAGAAGCATCAGCTCATAGTTGCAGTTGTTCATTAATTGCTTTCTGATATGCGCCTTGACCAGGGGGCTCCAGCTGAGCCAGTGATCCCTTGTTCAAACCAGTGACCTTGGGGTTTCGAACCTGGATCCTCAGCATCTCATGTTGACACTAGATCCACTGTGCCACTGCCTGGTCAGGCCAATGTCAAACTCCTTTTTTTTTTTTTCTTTTTTTTTTTTACAGAGACAGAGTCAGCGAGAGGGATAGACAGGGACAGACAGAAAGGAACGGAGAGATGAGAAGCATCAATCATTTGTTTCTCGTTGCACATTGCGACACCTTAGTTGTTAATTGATTGCTTTCTCATATGTGCCTTGACCGTGGGCCTTCAGCAGACCGAGTAACTCCTTGCTCAAGCCAGCGACCTTGGGCTCAAGCTGGTGAGCTTTTTTGCTCAAACCAGATGAGCCCACACTCAAGCTGGTGACCTCAGGGTCTCGAACCTGGGTCTTTCACATCTCAGTCCAATGCTCTATCCACTGCGCCACCTTCTGGTCAGGCTCAAACTCTTAATGATATTATCTCACTCTCCATGTCAAGAGATGACACAAAGGTGCATAAATGTTGAGTAATTTGAACCAGAGGCACAGTAGGTAAAGGGCAGAGCTCACATTTGAGCCCACAGAGTCTGACCCAGAGCCCGATAGAATTCTAGTCTGACCTGAATATAAAGATGAGGCTGTCTACTAAATTACACATTTGGGATATTTTCGGCAACCCAACACTCTACTGGGCAGGGTGGAAAGGGAGGACATGAAAAAACCTAAGACAAGGCAAAGGATGACACAGAAGTGTGAGAGTCTTAGTCATTGCAGTCCGTGCTCTAGTCCCTGACTCCCTAGTCCGTCCAGGCTGATGGTGACAAACCTGGCTTTTGGTACCCACATGTTTACTTATTTCTGTAACATTTTTCTATAATGAGGAATAATTTATTTTTATTTTAAGGAATAAGTGGTTAATAAGTTAAGATACTAAACATTGGAGAAATTTTTCAAAACTACTGGACTTATGTCTTACAGAGGACTACACAGAAAGTCTGCTCCAGCTCCATAATGCTGAGATTGTGCAGTTAAAAAACTACTATGAGGTTCACAAAGAACTCTTTGAAGGCGTGAAGAAGTGGGAAGAAAGCTGGAGGCTTTTCTTAGAGTTTGAGGTACTGCCCTCATTTTCCTGTTTTCCTTAGAGCAGGGGTCGGGAACCTTTTTGGCTGAGAGAGCCATGAACACCACATTTTAAAGTGGAATTCCGTGAGAGCCATACAACGACCCGTGTACATTACGCATTATCCAATAAAAATTTGATATTGTCCCGGAGGACAGCTGTGATTGGCTCCAGCCACCCGCAACCATTAACATGAGCGGTAGGAAATGAGTGGATTGTAATACATGAGAATGCTTTATATATTTTTTTTGGGGGGGTGTTGTGTTTTTTTATTTACAGAGACAGAGTCAGAAGAGGGATAGACAGGGACAGACAGACAGGAATGGAGAGATGGGAAGCATCAATCATTAGTTTTTCGTTGCGCGTTGCAACACCTTAGTTGTTCATTGATTGCTTTCTCATATGTGCCTTGACTGTGGGCCTTCAGCAGACCAGGTAACCCCGTGCTCAAGCCAGCGACCTTGGGTCCAAACACTGGAGAAATTGCTCAAACCAGATGAACTCGTGCTCAAGCTGGTGACCTCGGGGTCATGAACCTGGGTCCTCCACATCCCAGTTCGATGCTCTATCCACTGCGCCACCGCCTGGTCAGGCGAGAATGTTTTATATTTTTAACATTTTTTTTATTATTAAAGATTTGTCTGCGAGCCAGATGCAGCCATCAAAAGAACCACATCTGGCTTACAAGCCATAGGTTCCCGACCCCTGCCTTAGAGGATGATGAAATGTTAAGAAAGCGTGTCCAGGCCCTGGCCAGTTGGCTCAGTGGTAGAGCGTTGACCTGGTGTGCAGGAGTCCCAGGTTTGATTCCCAGCCAGGGCACACAGGAGAAGCGCCCATCTGCTTCTCCACCCCACCCCCTCTCCTTCCTGTCTCTCTCTTCCCCTCCCACAGCCAAGGCTCCATTGGAGCAAAGTTGGCCCATGAGCTGAGGATGGCTCCATGGCCTCTGCTTCAGGTGTTAGAATGGCTCTGGATGCAACAGAGCAATGCCCCAGATGGGCAAAGCATCGCCCCTGGTGGGCATGCTGGGTAGATCCCGGTCGGGCACATGCGGGAGTCTGTCTGACTGCCTCCCTGTTTCCAACTTCAGAAAAATTTTTAAAAAAAGAAAGACTTAAGCGTGTCCTGTATAGAGTCAGAGTCCAGTTTCCTTTGCTCTGTACTGGGTTTCATCATTAAGTGTAAATTACTGCTGACCTATCTGTATTTGTGAGGCTCGTGTGTAGGCACAAAGAAGAAGATCCAAAACAAATGGCTTCCAGTAGAGGTTTCTGGCATAAAGCAGCTCAATGAGTAGGCAGTGCAGAGCAGGTGTGGCAGTTCCACAGTCAGTGGGGTCCCAGGCTTCCCCAGCTCATGCCTTCCCCACCACTCAGGGGTGAACCTTATCCTCAGGTTCAAGTTGGCCCCGGAGCTTCTGCCGTAGGGTTTCAGGCAGCATGGTGGAGAAAGGAACAAAGAAGGTACTGTCCCTCCAACCTGCTAAGGGCTTTTCCCTGACTCTTATCCCAGCATCTCTACTCACATTCCACACCGGTCACTGGTGAGGCTGGGGTTATTGCTGCCACAGAGGAATTTGGGTTCTGTTACTAAGGAGAGAGAGAAGAATGAATATTGGCCAGGCAACTAATATTCTCTACCATTCCAACTTTTGCTGTTTTCTTAGAAGATTGCTTGGGCTTTGGTGTACATTTGTATACAGAATTCCTTTTCTTCTGATCAACATAGCACAGACAGTTTCCCTCAGGATTTTAGAGCTTGGGGCCAGGACTAGGAGGAGGCAATGCTGTCACAAAATTCAAGACTTGTTCTAAGATTCATTTTTGCAATTTTTAGAGCCTGAAGTGTCCTTCAGAGAATCCTGAGTTCAACTTCCTCACATTTACAAGTGGAAAGCTAAAACTCAGAAGTGGAGAGAACTGTGTGAGATCTTACAGCTGTTATAGAACAGGTGTCCCCATCCTTAGTTTCTCCTTACTTCTAGTTGAAAGCAAGGAGGAGGAGGAGGAATAAATGTCAATAAAGAGCCCAAAAAGTAACCTTTGTTGACATGCCCATATTTAAGAAAAAATAAGAGACTAACTACCATCCACTTTAGTTTTTTTTTATAGGCTGCCACCATCCAAGCAGGCTGGGAGGGAAATGGAATTTCTTTTTTTTTTTTTTTTTTTTACAGAGCCAGAGAGAGGGATAGACAGGAACAGAGAGATGAGAAGCATCAATCATCAGTTTTTCGTTGCGCATTGCGACACCTTAGTTGTTCATTGATTGCTTTCTCATATGTGCCTTGACCGCGGGCCTTCATCAGACCGAGAGTAACCCCTTACTTGAGCCAGAGGCTGGTGAGCTTTTTGCTCAAACCAGATGAGCCCGCGCTCAAGCTGGCAATCTCGGAGTCTCGAACCTGGGTTCTTCCGCATCCTAGTCCAGCGCTCTAACCACTGCGCCACCGCCTGGTCAGGCGGAAATGAAATTTCTTTACAAGCTTAGCTACCAGATTGTCAAGATTGATTCTGTACTTTTTTGATTATCTGTTCCTAATTTTGAGTGTACACACCTCATTTATACTTGTAAGTTATTACTGTTCTGATTTCCCCCCCCAGAGGTTAGTTTTTTATTGTTTTTTGTTTGTTTGTTTGTTTGTTTGTTTTTGTATTTTTCTGAAGTTGGAAACGAGGAGGCAGTCAGACAGACTCCCGCATGCGCCCAACCAGGATCCACCCGGCATGCCCACCAGGGGACGGTGCTCTGCCCATCTGGGGCATTGCTGTGTTGCAACCAGAGCCATCCTCAGCGCCCGGGCCAACCTTGCTCCAATGGAGCCTTGGCTGCGGGAGGGGAAGAGAGAGACAGAGAGGAAGGAGAGGGGGAGGGGTGGAGAAGCAGATGGGTGCTTCTCCTGTGTGCCCTGGCCAGGAATCGAACCTGGGACTCCACTTCAGGCCAGCGCTCTACCACTGAGCCAACCAGCCAGGGCCCATTACTGTTCTGATTTACTGTATACATGATAGAATAACAAACAGAAATGTTCAAAAGTATAAGAAGCCCCTGGCCAGATAGCTCAGCTTGTTAGAGCATGGTCCCAATAAGCCAAGGTCGCAGGTTCAATCCCTGGTCAGCACATACAAGAATCAACCAATGAATGCATAAATAAGTGGAAAAACAAATCAATCTCTCTCTGTCTCTCTGTTTAAAAAATCAATACAAAAAATTTACAAACAGTATAAAAAGCTTAACATTCTTCACTTTTTTACTTAACCATTTTGTGAAGGTTAACTTAATGAAAACCAAATTATCAATGACCCTTAAACTTGTACCTTTAAGCTGCAGTGTCTGAATAGGCCAGAGTGACTGGGCAGATACAGGTGCCCCCCCAAACTCTCTTGTGTGTTGACCTTCCCCTTGTCCCTCCACATAGCTCACTTCTTCTAGGTGACATGTAATCTTTTCACACCTGAACCAAGAAAGGGAATTAGTGCATTGTGCCTTAAATATTGAAGCTTGTCTTCCTTTTTAGATGACAAGTAAAACACTAGTTTTCCTGCACTCCAGTGAACGTGCTCATACCTAACTTCTCTAACTTAGGACCTGACCCCTCTTCTATTCCCACTGCTGAGAGGGAGTGGGAATGCAAAATTCAGTCTCCTTAATAATGTACATCCTGCCCTGGCTGGTTGGCTCAGCGGTAGAGCGTCGGCTCCGGGTGTGGAAGTCCTGGGTTCAATTCCCAGCAGGGCACACAGGAGAAGCGCCCATCTGCTTCTCCACCCTTCCCTTCTCCTTCCTCTCGGTCTTTTCCCCTCTCACACAGGCAAGGCTCCATTGGAGCAAAGTTGGCCCGGGTGCTCTGGTTGCAATGGAACAAAGCCTCAGATGGGCAGAGTATCGCCCCCTGGTGGGCATGCCGGGGTGGGGGTTGGGAGGTAGAGGATCCTGGTCGGGCAGTTGCGGGAGTCTGTGACTGCCTCCCTGCTTCTAACATCGGAAAAATACAAAAAAAATAAAATTGTACATCTGAGTATGATAACAAGGAGTATTTTGTTGTTGTTTTGTGTGTGTGTGTTTTGTGTTGTTTATTTTATTGACCCTAGAGAGAGACAGGAACATCTATCTGTTTTTGTATTTTTGTATGTGCCTTGGCTGAGGATCAAACTGGCAACTTCTCCACTTCAGGATGATGCTCTAACCAAACGAGCTATCCAGCCAGGGTACAAGGAGTCTTAATTGAAGTAATTGGTCTGATTGCCTGTCCCACGGTTTTTCTCTGATTGAAATGTGTTTTCACAGAGAAAAGCATCAGATCCACGTCGATTTACAAACCGCGGAGGAAATCTCCTGAAAGAGGAAAAGCAGCGAGCCAGGCTCCAAAAAACACTCCCTAAGGTAATACTGTTAAAAGAGTTTTGGTGCTTGGCTATAAAATGCTTCACTTTTTGTATGTTCTTTGGTTTGAGTCATTTGCTCCAATCTGTCTACTCTTCCGAAGGTTAGGCAAGGATATTAAGTAATACTAGGTCTTCCTACCCTAAGTAACTGAGTATCTCAAAGAGTATTTTCTAGGGCAGCCATAACAAAATATCACAGACTGAACAGCCTAAACAACAGACATTTATTTTCTCACCATTCTGGAGGCTGGAAGTCTGAGATCAAGGTCTAGGCAGGGCTGGTTTTTTCTGAGGCTTAGAGATGGTTGTCTGCTCCCTGTGTCTTCACATGGTCTTCCTTCTGTATGTGTCTGTGGCCAGTTTCTCTTATAAGTCACATTGATTTAGGATTCACCCTAATGACCTCATTTTAACTTAATTACCTCTTATGTCTAAATAAAACCACATTCTCAGTACTGGAAATAAGGATTTCAACAAATAAACAGGCATGAGGGGTAGGCACAAGTCAGCCAATAATACAAGCTTGGCAAGCTGTTTAGCAAGTTCTGTGGACTTAAGTACAATCCACTATTTTAATAATAATAATAATAGTTAGCATATTGAATTAACTTGCCCACCTTTTCATGGCTAGTAAAAGATAGATTCCAGCCTGGACCCCAGATGTCCTACTGCCGCTGGACACGGCCTCTTGGATGCTGCTGGTCCTCTCTGGTGCTCCTCTCAGTTTCAGCACCAAAGCCTCAGTGCCAGCGCTGGTCTTTGCCTTTCTTGCTTTCACGTGTGTTGTGAACAAACCATCTCTTGCCTTTGATTTCTGGCTACTCTGGCCTTTCCCCAACTGGGTCCGGCTCCCTGAAGTCAGCTTTACTGATGCTCTGGAGAAGGAGGAATCATTTTGGGTGGGAAATCATTTCCTTTAGGTTTTAAACCAAGGATTTGAAGTCCATAATATGTCCTTGTGTCTGGTCTCAGCTGGAAGAGGAATTGAAGGCCCAGATCGAAATGTGGGAAGAGGAGCATTCAACGGCATTTGTGATAAATGGGCAGAAATTCATGGAGTATGTGACCGAACAGTGGGAGATGCATCGATTGGAGAAAGAGCGAGCCAAGCAGGAAAGGGTAAGTGAGCCAAGTTTGGGAAGACAGAAGGGTGGTCATGTGAGGAGCCCAGACTCTGCCAGTGCCCATGATGTAAAGACTTGGCACCAGATTTCTGGCCCTACCCTGTCCCAGAAATTTCTCTTCCTGAAATGTATCACTTGCTTCTGACTTTCACACAGCAACTAAAGAACAAGAAGCAGACAGAGACAGAGATGCTGTATGGTAGTACTCCCCGAACACCCAACAAGCGGAGAGGACTGACACCCACCACACCAGGGAAAGTACGCAAGGTAAGCAAGGGGCTCAAGGCTCCCTCTTGCCTTCTGTCCCACTGAGAATACTTGGTGTTCTCCATGCTTTTTCCCAGGGTTTTTTTTTTTTTTTTTTTTTTTTTTTTTTTAATTCATTTTAGAGAGGAGAGAGACAGAGAGACAGAGAGAGACAGAGAGGAGAGAGAGACAGGGGGGAGGAGCTGGAAGCATCAACTCCCATATGTGCCTTGACCAGGCAAGCCCAGGGTTTCGAACTGGCAACCTCAGCATTTCCAGGTCGACGCTTTATCCACTGCGCCACCACAGGTCAGGCGGTGTTCTTCATGCTTTTTAAAACAGCTTTTAAAGATAATGTGTTGCCTGACCTGTGGTTACACAGTGGATGGATCATTGACTTGGAACGCTGGGGTCACTGTTTCAAGACCTGGGGCTTGCCCAGTCAAGACACATACAAGAAGCAACTGCTACAAGTTGATGCTTCTCACGCCACCCCAATCCCTTTCTCTCTCTCTCTCTCCTCTCACTAAAATCAATAAATATAGTTAAAAATAAGTAAATAAATAAAATAACGTATGTTTACCTGACCAGGCAGTGGCGCAGAGGATAGAACGTCAACCTGGGATGCTGAGGACCCAGGTTCGAAATCCCGAGGTTGCCAGCTCGAGCATGGGGTTGCTGGCTTGTGTGTGGGGTTATAGACATGACCCCATGGTTACTTGCTTGAAGCCAAGGTCACTGGCTTGAGCAAGGAGTCACTGGCTCAGCTGTAGCCCCCCCGGTCAAGGTACATAATGAGAAAGCAATCAGTGGACAACTAAAGTGCCACAACAAGTTGATGCTTCTCATCTCTCTCCCTTCCTGTTTGGCCCTGTCTGTCCCTCCACACACACTCTCTCCCTCTCTCTCTCTCTCTCTCTCTCTCTCTCTTTAAAAAATAAAATAAAAATAAGTGACCACCATGGTAAGTCTATTACCTACCTGGCACCATACATAGTTATTACAATATTATTGACTATGTTTCCTATACTTTATGTCCTTGTGACTATTTTGTAATTACCAAGTTGTGTTTTGTTTTGTTTTGTTTTGTTGTTGTTAATAGAGCAACAGAAAGGGAACAGATTGGAACAGACAGGTAGGAAGGGAGAGAGATGAGAAGCATCAATTCTTTGTTGTGGCAGTTTAGTTGTTCATTTATTGCTTTCTCATGTGCCTTGACCTGGGGTCTCCAGCATATCTAATGACCCCTTGCTCAACTCAGCGACCCTGGGCTCAAGCCAGTGACCCCACACTGAAGCCCAGTGAGCCTGAAACCTTGGGGTTTCGAACCTGGGTCCTCTGTGTTCTAGTCCTACACTCTTATCTACTGTGCTACCTCCTGGTCAGGCCCAAGTTGTGCTTCTTAATCCCTTCACCTTTGGTCTAGCCCCCCAATCCTCCTCCCCTCTGGCAACTGTCAAAACATTCTCTGTATTTATGAGTCTGTTTCTTTTTTGCTTGTTCATTTACCTTGTTTTTTAAATTTGTCATATAAATGAAGTCATATGGTATGTGTTTACAACTAGCTTTTTTCACTGAGCATAATGCCCTCTATGTTCATTCATATAGTCACAGGTGGCAAGATTTTATTTTTTTATGGCTGAGTCATTGCATTGTATGTATATACCAAATCTTTATTCATTCATTTATGGATGTACACTTAAGTTGCTTCCATATCTTGGCTATTGTAAATAATGCTATAACAAACATGTATGCATATGTTCTATCAAATTAGTGTTTTGGGTTCCTTCAGATAAATACCCAGAAGTAAATTACTGGGTCTTTCTTTGTCTCTTATAGCCTTTGTTTTTTTTGTTTTGTTCTTAAGGTTTTCTGTATTGATTTTAAAGAGAAAGGACGGGAGAGAGAGAGAAGTATCAACTTATAGTTGCTTTACTTCTTTAATTGTTCATTGATTACTTGTTCTATGTGCTTTGACCAGGCATGCCCAGGATTTCAAACCTGTGACCTCAACATTCTAGGTCAATGTTTTATCTATTGTGCCACCCCAGGTTTTTCTAAACTTTCATTTCCATTTCATGAGATATTTTTTTCCATCCCTTTACTATCATATCAGTCTGTTGTATGTGTTTCAATCCTCTAGATCAGGGGTCGGGAACCTTTTTTGCTGAGAGAGCCATGAACGCCACATATTTTAAAATGTAATTCCGTGAGAGCCATACAACGACCCGTGTACGTTAGGCATTATCCAATAAAAATTTGGTGTTGTCCTGGAGGACAGCTGTGGTTGGCTCCAGTCACCCGCAACCATGAACATGAGCGGTAGGAAATGAGTGGATTGTAATACATGAGAATGTTTTATATTTTTAACATTATTTTTTTTTATTAAAGATTTGTCTGCGAGCCAATGCAGCCATCAAAAGAGCCACATCTGGCTCGTGAGCCATAGGTTCCCAACCCCTGCTCTAGATGTCATATGGAAGGATCTTGTTTTTTTATTTATTCAGCCACTATATGTCTTTTGATTGGAGCATTTGATCCATTTGCATTTAAAGTAGTTGTTGATAGATATGTATTTATTGCCATTTTAATATTCATATTTTTAATTTTTTTTCTTCCTAAAGAAGGCTCATTAACATTCCTTATAATATTTGGTTAGCTTTTCTTGTCTGGGAAGCTCTTTAGCCATCCTTGGATTCTAAATGATAGCTTTGCTAGCTAGAGTAATCTTGATTGTAGGTCCTTGCTTTTCATCACTTTGAATATTTGCTATTAGTCTCTTTTGGCCTGTAAAGTTTCTGTTAACAAATAGTCCTATGGGAGCTCCCTTGTAGGTAACTACCGGTAACTGCTTTTCTTCTTGCTGATTTTAGGTCCTCTGTCTTTAACTTTTGGTATTTTAATTATAATGTGCAGGCCTTTTGGGGTTCATCTTGTTTGGGATTCTGTGTGCTTCTTAGACTTGTGTATCTGTTTCTTTTACCAAGGTAGTGAAGTTTTGTCTTTTTTTTTCAAATAGCTCTTCAATTCCTTGCTGTCCTCCTTCCAGCACCCCCATGAGGCTGATATTAGTGCACTTGAAGTCCCAGAGGCCCCTTAAACTCTATCCTCATTTTTTGGATTTTTTTTCTTTTTCTGTTCTGATTAGGTATTTTCTGCTTCCTTATCTTCTAAATTGCTGATTCTGTCCTCTGCTTCATCTAAGCTGCTGTCCATTCTTTCTAAATGTATTCATTTGTGACTGGTTCTTTTTTATATTTTCTATCTCTTTGTTGAAGTTCTTACTGAGCTGATCTATTCTTCCCCTGTTTGTTGAGCATCCTTATAATCAGTGTTTTGAACTCTGCAGCTGGTTAGTTGTTTGTCTCTATTTTATTTGGTTGTTTTTTTTCTAGAGTTTTGTCCTGTTCTCTCATTTGGGACATGTTTCTTTGTCTCCTCATTTGGCTGCCTCCGTGTTTGTTTCTATGGATTAGGTAGAGCTGCTATGTCTTCTCATCTTGGTAGAGTGGCCTTATGTTGAAAGTGCCCTGTGAGGCCCAGTGGTATGGCCTCCCCAGTCAGCTGAGGTGGGCACTCCAGCTAGGCCTGCGGCCCCCCACACTCACTCCCTGTATGGGCTTTGTGTACCCTTCTATTGTAGTTGAGCCTTGACTGCTGTTGGCATGTCAATAGGAGGGATTGACCCCGGGTTGACTGGTTGTGAGGCTCAACTGCAACTACATGGGAGGAGGTGCTATGCAGGTGCCCAGCCCATGGAGGAGGACTCACTTCAGCTGGGCTCCAGTGCCCTCATGGAAGTACTTGGGTGATATTCTGACATGGTATGAAGCTGTCCACAGAGTGCACTGGCTCTGGGGCCCCTCAGGAGGTGCAGACGAATGCCAGCTGCTGACTATACCTGTTCTGGGTCACCCAGCATGAGAAACAAAGTGATGTAGAGATGGTTGGCACTTGTGTTGGGCTTGGAGGTGCCCAGGAGGGGCCAATCTGTGAACCAAACTGGCTACTGCTATTGCCGTGTTTGAGGCTGCCTAGCAAGAGGTATGGGGCACCTGAGGCCAGATGCTACTTGTTTGGAGTTTGTGGACCTTGAAGAGATTTTAGAAAGTCCAAAGCACGAGCCATTTGTATGGAAATGCCACTAGAAGTGGCTTGGGTGGGGAGGGGTCTCAAAATCACTAAGGTGTTGTTAGCCAGATTGATGGAGCTCAGACATGGTGCCTACTTGAACTTGCAGGGCTAGGTCTCAGCAAAGAACAGTGTGCTCTGCCAGCACATTGTTCTGGGAGAAAGCTGCCAGTTCAGTCCCCTCTCCAAAGCCAGACAGTTTAGTTCCTTCGCATATGTTTCTGATGCTTTCTCAGACAGAAAACTCTCTGCTGCAGTCAGAGAGCGGAGTCAGAGTACATCCATGTGTGGCCCTTTAAGAGAGACACTAGAACTCCAGCAGCCCTCTGTCTCACTCAGCTACCATCCCTGCTGGTTTTCACAGCCAGAAGTTAATCGGAACTTCTTTGCCCTTAAACCCTGGGCTTGGGGACCTGGTGTGAGGCTGGGACTCCTGGCTCCATAGCTTAGCTATTAATCACAATTTTAATCCCCCACATGTGTTGTATGGGACCAACCCATTCTGTGTTTTCACCCCTCCTCCCTGTCTCAACGTGGCTTCTGTATACCCTTTGTTGTAGGACTTCTGGTCAGCTAGCCTTCATGACATTCTCAGTGATGGTGTTTCTGCTGTTGTAATTATGATGTGGTCATGGGAGGAGGCAAACACACTGTTTCTTCCCTACTCTGCCATCTTGGCTGGAAGGCTTACACTCACACATTTCTGAAGTTACCTCTGCACTAGTCACAGTCTGTGCTTCCAAAGTGTTACAACACTTTGTGCTTCCAGTGGCAGTGCTAACGTGGTATTTTCAGACTTCTAAATTTTTGTTCATCTGATGGGTTTGAAGTAATGTCTCATGATTTTAGTTTGCCTTTTTTTTTAATGATTTGTTTTTAAGCATCAACTTGTAGTAGTTGCTTCTCGTATAGACCTTGAATAAGCAATGACCTCAGCATTCCAGGGTGATGGTTTATCCACTGTGCCACCGTGGGCCAGGCTGCATTTCTCTAATTATTAATGTTATTGTTTTAAAATTGTATTTATTCATTTTAGAGGGAGGGAGAGAGAGAGGAACAACAAGCTCTTACTGTTTATGCCATGACCAGGGATGCAACCTGTCACAACCTCTGTGCTCTGGGACAATGCTCTAACCACCCAAGCTGTCTGGACAGGGCTACATTTCTCTAATTCAGCGGTTCTCAACCTGTGGGTTGCGACCCCAGCGGGGTCGCCTAAAGCCATCAGAAAATACATAATGCATATCAGGTATTTTACATTCCGAATCATAACTGTAGCAAAATTACAGTTATGAAGTAGCCACCAAAATTATTTTTTGGTTTGGGGTCACCGCAACATGAGGAACTTGTATTGCGGCGTCATGGCATTAGAAAGGTTGAGAACCACTGCTCTAATTACTAATGAAGTGAACACTAGTCTCTTACAATGTTTATAGGAATTCTTTATGTTCTGGATGCTACTGCCTGTAAGTTGTATGACAGTGGCTTTTCCCAGTGTTCATGTGTATCTTGTGCAGCTTGTCTTTTTACCCTTTATGGTGTTTTGTTGATGGACAGGAAGTTGTTTTTGTTTTTTTTTTGTATTTTGTTTTGTATTTTTCTGAAGCTGGAAACAGGGAGAGACAGTCAGACAGACTCCCGCATGCGCCCGACCGGGATCCACCTGGCACGCCCACCAGGGGTGGATGCTCTGCCCACCAGAGGGTGATGCTCTGCCCCTCCGGGGCATCGCTCTGCCGCGACCAGAGCCACTCTAGCGCCTGGGGCAGAGGCCAAGGAGCCATCCCTAGCGCCCAGGCCATCTTTGCTCCAATGGAGCCTTGGTTGCGGAAGGGGAAGAGAGAGACAGAGAGGAAGGAGGGGGTGGGGGTGGAGAAGCAAATGGGCGCTTCTCCTATGTGCCCTGGCCGGGAATCGAACCCGGGTCCCCCGCACGCCAAGGCCGACGCTCTACCGCTGAGCCAACTGGCCAGGGCTGGAAGTTCTTAATTTTAATACGGTAAAAGCGTATTCAGTTTGTTTTCTTTAGGGCTTGTACTTTTTGTACCTTGTAAATACTCTATTACATGAAGCGCACAGCTATTTTTTCCTGTGTTGTATTTTCTATTCTGTGTCTTGTATTTTAATTTGTTATCCCATTCCACCTAGAGTTTTTTACTTTTAAAAAATTGTTTGCAGCTTTATTGAGTAAGATTGATACATAGTATGAAGAATGTATGCTTAATAAGTTTTGATACGTGTACACCTTGAAACTGTCACTACAGTCAAGACAATGAAAATATCCATCACCCAAAAGTCTCCCTTCCTCTTCACCCACCCCCAAGCTCTTGACAACCACAGATTTGCTCTGTCACTATTGTGTAATTTGCATTTTCTAACATTTTATAGATGTAGACTCATAGTATGGCTTCTTTCATTTAGCCTAATTTCTTTTATTTGAGAGGTTCATCCATCTTGTTGCATGCATCAGTTGGTCACTGCTTTCTCTTGTTGAGCAGTATTCCATTGTATAGCTTTACCACAGTTTGCTTATCCATTCACCTGTGATGAATATTTGTCTTGTTTCTGGTTTTTGTCTTTATCTGTTACAGATAAAGCTGCTATAAATGTTTATGTGTAAGTCTTTGTATGCTACTGTGCTTTCATTTCTCTGGGGTAACTGCCTGGGAGTGTGATGGCTGGATCGTGTGATAACTGTCAATTTTAGAAACAGAATGGCTATCATTTGATAGCTCTATTTGCTGGGCATAACTAGGCTTTGGACACTTTTTACAAGTTTCCTTAAAACTCTTCATCTACATGTATATTTCTTAGACTGCTTCCCATGTTCATTTCTCTATAGTGTAAGGGCAGGTTGCTGAGCATGTTACCTGAGTGAGTAATATCTGTTTTTCTCCTCAGCTGAACACGACCATCATGTCCAATGCCACAGCCAACAGTAGCATTCGGCCTGCCTTTGGGGGGATAATCTACCACTCCCCAGGGTCTCGACTTCCACCTTCTGGCAGCAAGGTTAGTAAGCTCTTTGTGCAAGGACATCCTTAGCACGTCTCAGCCTGCTTATCCCAGGGGCCATGCCTACTTGTTCCAGTTTCTTAGATTCCTGAATTCAGTTATCACTGATAGGCTTAGAGGTGACAGATACAACCTGTTTAATCTAAAAAACCGAATGAGAAAGAATGGGGTGGGACTGGGAAGCTGAAGAGCAGTGTGGTCTCGCTTTTCAAGTATTTTACAGATGATGGTCAAGATAGGTGTTGTACAGATCATTAAGAGTTCATATTTTATAATATTGGAAGAAGTGTATGGGATTACAGACACATTATTCTGAAGATGGTATCAGTCTCTGTGTGTGTGTATATTATAAGGTTAACACATTGATCTATTCTTTCTCTATAGACAGTCCTCACTTCTACCTGTTCAGGGAAAAAAAATCCTTGTGCTGGCCGGCGGGGTGCCGACAAGGAGAACATGGAGCTCAATGGCAGCCTGCTGAGCGGTGGGTACCCCGGCTCGGCCCCCCTCCAGCACAACTTCAGCCTTAATTCTGTTGCCAGCACCTATTCTGAGTTTGCGGTAATTGACCTTTTCTAATATCTGCCAGTCTCTGAGGAGCACACAGATGGGGCACTGGATATCTTCCCAAGGCACCCAGGTGCTTAGGACAGTGTTTTGGAGGCTGAGAATCCCTTTCCTGCCTTGACCATGACAGAGGGTGTGGGCAGTTTCAGGGGGGTATATGGGGAGGAAGTTGACAGCAGCATTTAGACATCTAACCTGGATCCCTCTGCTTAAGAAGTACCATTCCCTGGCTGCAAGAGGTGACCCTTCTTATCATTGCCCTGGTGCTCTCTTGGTGGAGTTCTTGGTCATTGTCTTAATTCTCTGTTCTTAGAAGGATCCGTCCCTCTCTGAGAGCTCCACTGTTGGGCTTCAGGTCTGTATGGCAACCCCTGCATGTCACATGTCCGCTTTTCAAACTGATCTGTTAACTGCTGGCTTCATTCCCATCTGGGTACAGGGCTACACTAACCAGTAATCTTCATGGGACCTTTTCACAAAGGAAGCAGGAATTTCTGATGCAGATTGCATACGTAATAATTGTCTGGCTTACATTCCCAACACACTAACCTGCTGATTAACAGGAAAACGTGTTCAGACTTGAATTGGATTCTCAGCCCCTCCAAATGTCAGTCAAGTTTTTATCATGTTATTTCACAGCAGAAAACTTACCACCCCGATTGTGACATCAAAGGTCTCCCATGTGCAGGAGAGAAGAGCGGCCCCATCCCCTGGGGAGGGTGCCCCAGCTGTGTGCTGCTTATAATGAGGTCCTTGGCCTGCGTGATGATTATTTCCTGGAGTATGTGCCTTACTAACCCTCGGGGCTGAATGCCAGCTTTCTGTCCACTCTGAGCTCACCAGCACTGCTTCCTTGCCTTTGCCTGTTTCTACCACATTGAGCTGCTAAAACATTCATGAGGCTGTGGAAGAAAGTCAGTTTTCCAGAATGCTTTTCAGCTCCTAGTATCCTACCCTGTAATTACCAACACTTAACTACAAGCCCTTTACTTAATGTGTGTTCTGTCTTCTCTTGGGATCTTCCTGTTGAGAGGCAGTCTACCTTACCCTTAGGGGATACTGTGTTTCAGGCTAGGTGCCGGCTCCTCTCTTGCTGCAGGGGTGGAGAATGGCCATGTTGTCCACGGTTGTGGATCGTTTTGAGCATTGACATTATAGCTTCACATTCTGGCACTTTTTTCCAATTACATAACTGTGGTTCTACCTGTAGAGGCGGGTACATGCCACTTTGGCCAGCTCATTGCTGGCCTGAGGATCCAGGTGTCTTTTTTTGGCTGGCTCAGTCAAACCCTGTTCCATCCATTTGGAGCTTAAATGCATCTGCTTGCCTCTGTGGTTAAGCCTAAGGAGGTTTGTGTGGTTTTGGTTGCTGTGGGTGGCAGACTCAACCAGGCAGCACTGAAGCCAATAGACTAACCTCTACTAACATCTGTCCTTCTCAGTTGTTATCTGTGCTTTATCTTCTCTGTACCCTGTGCTCCAGCATGAGATCACATCACCAGCAGGTTACAAGGCCCTCAAGCCCCAGGGATTGGTAGATACATGGTCTCTGGTCCACTGTTATATAAAAGGCTCAAAGACCAAGGCTTGTTTGCCTGCCCAGCTTGTCAATCCGGAGTACTTTGTGAAATATAAGGGATTTCTCTTTTGTAGGGTTTTAACAGAATAGACTGGCTGAGGAAAGGGGTCAAGGGTGCATGTACACATGCTTCATCTGTGACTAATACAATGGTGCTCAGAGAGTCTCACCGTTTGTTCCTAACACAGCCTATGCCGGGCATGTTTGTGTCAGAGAAATGGCCTCAGGAGGCTTTATGCTGACACCTAACCCATGCTTACAAGGGCGGGGCCTGCATGAGAGGGGCATACTGCCACTAATACTGTGTATTTTTCAACAGCGAGAACTTTCAAAGGCCTCCAAATCTGATGCTACTTCTCGAATCCTCAATTCAACCAACATCCAATCCTAAGAAGCCCTGACCTGTTAGCTAGCTGAGGCTTCCTGTGCCTAGACTGGACCTAATGCCACAGAGGTGGCTTTGCTTTCTCTTCAGTTTAGGTGTGCTTGAAACTCTGGATAGGGTACTGTGGGCCTAACTTACTTACAGAGGATAGTCCATCATAGGCTTAGTGGGTTTTTAGACACTTGTTTTGGCTCAGGAAATACATGAAAAGCTGGGTCATGGCATTAAGTTCAAATTTTAGCATATGGAACCTCATGATTGTACTTGCCAAACCACGATCAAGGGCTCGTGTGTCACCATTGTGTAAGAGTTACTGATTCAGCCCATCCTTGGGGTATGGGATTTGAACTTGAACATGTATAATGAGCAATTAACATTTTTTTCATTTAGGAATATTCAGGTAATGCTGTAGCTACAATAGCTTTGCCTTCACCTAAAGGCCTGTCCTCACCGCACACAGGACAGCCTTCCTCCTGATGAGAGTGTGTGTCATAAGTTGACATGGCCTGACCTACTGCCAGAGAGGTGACAGGGGGTTGGTAGCTCCTTTGTTAAAATCTATACAGTTATGTTACATGGTATGAGTACATGTGCTTATCTGGAATCTAGTTATTCAGTTTTTCTCTGTCCAGGTCCTGCCACCAACACCTATGCCCACAATGCCTGAGTTTGTCCCTTGCCCTCCCCACAGCTGGCAGCCAAGTTTGGAGGTTGTTGAGGAGATCTAGAGCTTTGCACATGTCCACCCTGGGCGTTGTTCCCATGGTAGCATACACATGCGGCCCCTGCAGCTCCCTTATTGGTCACTACAGTTCTCCCTAAGGCACTATTATTTATTCATTCCTGCCTGCCTGCACAGAACTGCTGTCAGAGCACTAAATGGTTCCCAGGCTCACCGCTGTGGAGGGGTCTACATGTGTGAGCCCTGCTGTTTAGTCATGTGTATACTTTTCCTATTTTTATTTTAAAATGTGTTAATAAATTAAAATGTATGTACTTATATTAAAGAACAATGTATTGTGGTGTTTGTTTTCAAATTTTCCCAAACAGGATTCTGAGGGGAAAAAAACGAAGTATCTTTTAGATTTTATTTATTATTTTTAGAGATAGGAGGGGTGGGGTGGGAGAAGCCGGAAGCATCAACTCAGCAGTTGTTTCCTGTATGTGCCTTGCCTGCGCACACCCAGCGCTTTATCCTCTGTGCCACCACAGGTCAGGCTACTTACCATATTTCCCTATGTATAAGATGCACCTTTTCCTGAAAAACTTGGGGTCTAAAAACTGGGTGCGTCTTATAGAGTGGTAGTTTTTAAACTTGCATTTCCTTTTTTTTGGGGGGGGGTATTTTTCCCAAAGTGAGAAGCAGGGGAGGGAGCAGAGGGACAGACTGGCGCATGTGCCCAACTGGTATCCACCCGGCATGTCCAAGGGGCGATGCTCTGCCCATCTGGGTGGAGGCCATGGAGCAGTCCTCAGCACCTGGGCCAGTTTTGCTCCAATGGAGCCTTGGCTGTGGGAGGGGAACAGAGAGAGAGAAAGGAAGGGGGGAAGGGTGGAGAAGCAGGTGGGCACTTCTCCTGTGTGCCCTGACCGAGAATCGAACCCGGGACTTCCACGCCAACACCCTACTGCTGAGCCCCATGCCAAGGCCGCATATGCTCGTTATATGAATATATGAAGATAAGCTAATCGATGGGAGCTTCAACAGTGATGAGTTGTATGGACTTTACGATGAATAAAACTTCAATAACTTTCTGGAATACATTTTATTTTTTAAATTTCAGACTCCAGTATTAAAGTGCATCTTATACATAGGAAATGCATTAAGTCTTGTATACAGATGAGTTAACATTAGGAAACTTGTGGTTTCACAGAACTAGGTTTTATAGGGTGAAACTGGCTTTTTTAATTTAAAAGATTTTATTTATTGATATTAGAGGACAGAGAGAAAGGTGGCAGGAGGAATGGGAAGCATAAACTTGTAGCAGTTGCTTCTTGTATGTGCCTTGACCCAACAAGTCCGGGGTTTCAAACCAGCTACCTCAGCATTTCAGGTTGATGCTTTATCCACTGAACCACCACAGGTCAGGCTGGCTTTATTGATTTAAAATAAAAGTATAGATTTGGTTTTAATGTCTTTACCATATTGTGTATATTTCAGTTATACTTGACATTAGAAGTCATGTTAGTTACAGGTGTACAGTATAATGCTGAGATATATAACTTACGAAGTGATCACCTGGAGAAATGTAGTAGTGACCTGATTTTAATGGACTCTTGCAGAAGCTATAAAAGTGGGCAAAATTCAGACCCGGGGTGGGGGAAGGGAGTCTGAGAGATGAAAGGCCCCATCTCTCAGGAGAAGCAGACTAGAAAAAAGAAAGCATGACAAAGTGAGGCTTATCCTGGCAGGAAGTCAGGATCTGTTGCTGGTGGGAGTGTGAGATGTTGCAGAAAACTCTGTGTGTGTGTGTATGTGTGTGTGTTGTGGGGGTGAAAGTGTTTTTACCTTGTTAGGTCTGTAGTTGGGACTGTGAGGGTGCAGAGGTGAGTGAGCCTCTGTAAATTGTGTGTCATGTGGTCTGTACATTCACTCATCAACTCAACATCTACTGAGCCCTGGGACTTGCCAGTCTGAACATCCGGCACATTGGGTCCCTGCCCTTCTGGCATTAATATCTGTGGACGAGACAACAAACGAGTGATAACAGGCAGTGGTGAGTGCTGTCCAGAAAAGAAAACGTAGTGGGTGATGCCTAGGGAGAAGTGGGAGTTGCTTTAGCTAAGTGGTTAAGGAAGGCTTGTCCAATGAAGGGGCATTTAGTGACTTGAAAAACTAGCCAGCCCTGCAAACAGCTGGGGAAAGTGTTTGAGGCAGAGGCACAGCAAGCCAGGGATGGTGTGTTCTGTAGACAGAAAGACTGCCAGTAACTGACACAGTAGATGGGAAGAGGGCCAACACAGGTCTAAGAGGAAGTCTGGGGTTAGGTCATCTGGGGCCTCAGGCTATGATAATGCTTTGAGTTATATTCAAGTAGCATTGGGAAGCCACTGGGTTTTTAAACAGGGAGTAGGATGATCTGCTTTATGATGCTACATTAAAACTGCTTTTGGTAGAGAACAGACTGGGTTGGGGGAAACGGTAAGGGAGAGTAGAAGCAGGGAAACTAATCAGAAGGTTACCAGCTGTCTAGGTGAGGGCTGGCATCACCTTGGACAAAGCTGGAAGCAGAAGGTCAGCTGCAGGGTCTGCTTGGGAGGTAGAGCTGAAAGGACTTAGTGGGTCAAGTATTAGGGTAGGTGGGAAGGGAGGGAGGAATTAGGAATGATTCCAAGGTATGGGGCCTGAGCAATGGGAAATGCGGTGCTGCCACTGAAGAGATGGGGAGAACAGAAAGCAGGTCTAGAAAGAGGGTGGGGATCAGTGCTTGTGCTGAGCCATGGCCCTTGGCTGCAGGAATCAAGCTCAGGGAGAAGTCAGGGCAGGAGATAGAAATTTAAGAGCCAATTGCATACAGATGGCATTTAAGTCTTGAGTCTGGGTAAGGTCATGAAGGATAGAGGGTAGATGGAGAAAGAGAAACTTGACTCAGTGTCTGCTGGACACCAGGCACATGATCAGTGCTCTAAACACAAGGTCTGTGTGGTGCCCCAAGACAATTCAGGGGTGCCTAACGTTGCTAGAAGGGCAGGAGGGGTTTCCTGGAGAAGGAGCATGTAGGCAGGCCCTGAGAGATGAAGTTAGGGGAAGAGACAGAATGTGTTCTAGGGTGTAACGTGCAGAGGCCCAGAGACAGAGAAGGTGGATACAATGCAGGGTCAGAAACAAGCCCTTCAAGGATGCAGCAAGCTGAGCTAAGAAGACAAATGGAAAATAAGGGCCAAGGAAGGGTTTTAAATGGGAGTGACATAATTAGACTTAAAGCACTTTTTTTTACTGCCTATGTTTTCTGTGTCTTACGGTTTCAAGCATTACATTAAATCTTTATTCCAACTTGACTTTATTCTTGTGTACTGTATAAGAAATTGATCTAGTTTCATTTTCTTGCATGTATCTGTCTAATTTTCCCAACACCATTTATTGAAGAGGCTGTCTTTTCCACATGGTATGTTCTTGCCTCCTTTGTCATATGTTAATTGACCATATAGGTGTGGGTTTGTTTCTGGGTGCTCTGTTGAATTCCATTGATCTGTGTGTCTGGTTTTATGCCAGTACCATTCTGCTTTTATTACTATAGCCTTGTAGTATAGTTTAATATGAGGTAGTGTGCTACCCAACTCTTTCTCAAGATTGCTGTGGCTATTTTCGTCTTTTGGTTCTGTGTAAATTTTTGGAGTTCTGACAAAAACGCCATTTTATTTTGATAGCCATTGTGTTGACTCTATATATTGCTTTGGGTAGTATGGACATTTAAATGATGTTAGATTCTCCCATCTATGAGAGCACGGCATATGCTTACACTTATTTGTATCTTCTTCAGTGTCTTATTTTATTTTTTTAGAGAGAAAGAGGGACAAACAAGAAAAGAGAGATGAAAACCCTGGCCGGTTGGCTCAGTGGTAGAGCATCGGCCTGGCGTGCAGGAGTCTCTGGTTCGATTCCTGGCCAGGGCACACAGGAGAAGTGCCCATCTGCTTCTCCACCCCTCCCCCTCTCCTTACTCTCTGTCTCTCTCTTCCCCTCCCACAGCCAAGGCTCCATTGGAGCAAAGTTGGCCCGGGTGCTGAGAATGGCTCCATGGCCTCTGTCTCAGGCACTAGAATGGCTCTGGTTGCAACAGAGCAACGCCCCAGATGGGCAGAGCATCGCCCCTTGGTGGGCATGCCGGGTAGATCCCGGTCAGGCACATGCGGGAGTCTGACTGCCTCCCCGTTTCCAACTTCAGAAAAAAATAATAATAAAATAAATTTTAAAAAAAGAAGAGAGAGATGAGAAGCATCAACTCATGGTTGTGACACCTTAGTTGTACATTTATTGCTTTCTCATATGTGCCTTGACTGGGGGGCTCCAGCCAAGCCAGTGACCCCTTGCTCACACCAGCAACCTTTGGGCTCCATCCAGCAACCATGGGGTCATGCCCATGATCCCACACTCAAGCCAGAGCCCTCATGCTCAAGCCTGATGAGCCTATGCTCAAGGAGGTGACCTTGGGGTTTTGAACCTGGAACCTCAGCATCCCAGGTTGATGCTCTAGACACTGTGCAATTGCCTGATCAGGCTTCAGTGTCTTATTTTCCAAGTACAGGTATTTTACCTCCTTGCTAAAATTTATTACTAAGTTTTGGGTTTCTTTCTTTGATGCAATTGTAAATGGGATTGTTTTCTTAGTTCCCCTTTCTGATAGTTTGTTATTGGTGTATAAAAATGCAACTGAGGCCTGACCTGTGGTGGCGCAGTGGGATAAAGCGTCGACCTGGAACACTGAGGTCGCCGGTTCGAAACCTTGGGCTTGCCTGGTCAAGGCACATATGGGAGTTGATGCTTCCTGTTCCTCCCCCTTCTCTCTCTCTCTGTCTCTCTCTCTCACTCCTCTCTCTCTAAAAAATCAATAAATAAAATATTTTTTAAAAAAATGCAACTGAGGCCTGACCTGTGGTGGCGCAGTGGATAAAGCCTTGACCTGGAATGCTGAGGTCACCAGTTCAAAACCCTGGGCTTGCCTGGTCAAGGCACATATGGGAGTTGATGCTTCCTGCTCCTCCCTCCCCTTCTCTCTCTCTCTCTCTCTCTCTCTCTCTCACTTGCTCTCCTCTCTAAAAATTAATTTAAAAAAAAAGTTTAAAAAAATGCAACTGATTTGTGAATATTTATTTTGTATCCTGCTACTTAATTGAATTCATTTATCAGCTCTAGTAGTTTTTCGGTGAAATCTTTAGGGTTCTCTATATACAGCATCATGTTATCTGCAAGTAATGACAGTTTTACTTCTTTTTTTCCAATTTGGATACCTCCATTTCTTCTTCAGAATGCCTTTAACACATGCAATGTTTCTGGGAAATTGCAAAAATCTGTCTCTTCCTCTGCATAGAGAACCAATGCAAGGGTTTATAACTTAGACTGGTCAGTAGAATCCTGGCTGCCACTTGCTGGCCGTGTGAAACAAAAAACAAGTTACTTGGAACCTTACTTTGCTGTGTGAACTCTCACCTTGTTGTCAAGATTCAGAGAGGTGCCTGACCAGGCAGTGGCACAGTGGTTAGAGCGTCGGACTGGGACACAGAGGACCCAGGTTCAAAACCCTGAGGTTGCCGGCTTGAGCACGGGCTTATCTGGCTTGAGTGCAAGCTCACCAGCTTGTCCGTGGGGTCACTGGTTTGAGCCCAAAGGCAGCTGGCTTGAAGTCCAAGGTTGCTGGCTTGAACAAGGGGTCACTCGCTCTGCTGTAGCCCCCTGGTCAAGGCACATTTGAGAAAGCAAACAATGAACAACTAAGTAGCCACAACAGAATTGATGCTTCTCATCTCTCTCCCTTCCTGTCTGTCCCTCTTTCTGTCTCTGTCAAAAAAAAAAAAAAAAGATTCAGAAAAGTAATGTGTGCTCAGCCCTCCATTGGTGCTCTAATGTGATTGATATTCACAGGATTTTGTCTGACATTATATCTATCTTTGTGTCTTTTGGTGTTAAGTTCTCAAATAGATAAGCAGTTAGTGATAAAGCACTAGGCTCCTCTGTAAAATAAAAGTGCCAACTTTTTCTCAAAAAGGTTTCTTTGTCTCAGAGGTCTCACGGTTGTGACTGCTGCATGTCATTATTCATGTGCCAGTTTAGATGCAAAATTTCCTTGTTTGTCACAGAAAAGAAAGAAGTAGGCATGGAAGGAACCAGTGTCAGTCTAGGTCTAATCTTTAGGGACTCTTTACATTTGACCTTTTGAAGAGATGAGAAATTGAGGCTGAGGCAGGTTGAGTAGCTAACTTGAAGTCATACACAGCTAGGAAAAGAAAAGCTGGATCCCACCCAGTTACTTTTCCCTTCCTGCTCTCCACCTGTCCTGGGGTTATAAGGAGATCCCTGGATTCCTCTGTCAAATAACCGTTTACTCTATGTACTTTTTCTCTGAAGTAGACATTTCACTTTCATCTGTGGAACTTGTCCCTTGAAACTAATTCCAAGTCATTTTCATGCTCTCATCATGCACTGTGGCTGGTAGGTTGTTCTGCCCAAGACTGTGTTTTCACTGAACAAATATGTAGTCAGTATCTATTATGTATCCAGCACAGGTCTATGGTTTGAAGAAACAATGGTGAATAAAACAGTCTTAACCTCATAGAGAAATTTTCTTTTGAAATCTACAGGTAGTGGGCCCTGGCCAGTTGGCTCAGTGGTAGAGTGTTGGCCTGGCATGTGGCTGTCCTGGGTTTGATTCCTGGTCAGGGCACACAGGAGAAGCACCCTTCTGTTTCTCCACCCCTCCCACTCTTGCTTCTCTCTCTCTTCCCCTCCTACAGCCATGGCTCAATTGGAGCAAGTTGGCCCCAGATGCTGAGGATGGCTCCATGGCCTCCATCTACCTCAGGTGCTAAGAAGAGCTCAGTTGCCGAGCAACAGACCAACACCCCAGATGGGCAGAGCATGACCCCTAGTGGGCTGCCTGGTGAATCCTAGTCAGAACACATGCGGGAGTCTGTTTTTTTTTTTGCCTCCCTTCCTCTCACTGAATTAAAATATAGTAATAATAGTGAAAGCTAGAGGGAGTAAACAAGCAACCACACATAATTTCAGGTGGTGTCAACACTAAGAAAGTATAGTTTGGTCCATATCTAGAGGGTGAGGGGAAGGCTATTTTAGGTAGGATGGTCTAGATTTTTGGACTAAGTAACTGGGTGATTAATTAGATGGAGAAGTGTGGGAGGAATGGATTTAGGAAGAAGCTTAAGAGTTCTATTTTGGAAATGTTAGATTCTAGAAGTCTGTGACACAGCTATCTGTACTTAGTAGTTGAGTAAGGTTTACAGAAAAGGTTGAATCTAAAAGATAACACATTTGGGAGTCAGTAAGATAGTGAAGTGAAGTGAAGTGAACTAAAGATTGAGCCCCTGGGTTTTGAGTCATTATCTTCTACTTTCATCCTTTTGGGTACACACTGTGGCTGTGCCAACTCTGGCATTGGCTCCGCTGTGGGTTCAGCTACCTCGAATACCATGAGGCCTCAGCTCACACACAAATCACCAATCTTCAGGTCTGAGCAAATAACCTTGTTGTGGTTGTTTTTGGTTTTTTGTTTGTTTTGTCTAAATCATTATTAAATCATTGTCTCCTCATTACCCTGTACCTGGCTTTCTGAATATCCTTATTGTTTGTTTTAGTGGAGAGAAGTCAACCTTCATCTTTGTAGGTACCCAGATTACATGTATGTCCTGGGAACATTGCCCTGGCCATCCTCCTTGTCAGATGCTAGCAGAGTCTGTTTTCAGCTAACTGTGTATATGTCACAGAAGCCACATAGGTAACATGGAGTTTGGAATGCAATCATATGGCAGGAATATGGCAGAGGAAAATCAGGTACCCATTTTTAACTTCTGGGGAAGTTCTACTGTTTGTACTGTTGTTCGACATATGATATACTTTGAAATTTCTGCTTGTGGTCAAATAGTTTACTGAAACAATTATGTGAGCATCAGGGGAGGCTTGACCTAACAGGGCTCTTAATTCTAATTGAATTGGCTTTGAAATCTATCTATAACCAATGCATTTTACCTGGCTAAACAGCATCAGAGCTTGTCTTTTTGGGAATCCAGTAATATACTAGAGCATGAAAGTATACCATCAATATATTGGACTATAGTGAAATTTCTGGAAAATTCAATGCCAATAAAATAAGTTTTTAGTATCTAAGACAAAAGGTAGAACTTTTTCTACTCCTGGGGCATTATGGTCCAAGTCAATTTGTAATCTTCCCAGGTGAAAGCAAAGAGATTTTTACATGGGAATGCCCCTGGGAGAGGCAGTGTTGAGGAGTGACTCCTCCTGTACTGCTGAAGGGCCACCAGGGGGACTTTGAACATTTCAGCAGGGGACACAGGCCCTGCGCAAGTGGTCCCCAAGATGGAGTTAGAAATTTCCGCAAGTAGGTCCCTCCTGCATCATTTTCTGTCAAGCCGGTAACTTTTGTGGTCAGAAAAAGAACAGGGTTCCCATTGTTTCCAGGTCACTGCCAGAAAAGACCCCTAAAGGATAGATATGGAAAAGACACGGTAATAATTCCAACAATGATGACATAAATATTTACGTGATTTCTCTGTTTTACAGAGAAAAATATATAAATTTATACTGTCATGATAAGTTTACATGGTGACAAGAACTGACCAGACTTGGTGGGGTGATCACCTTGTGTACTGTACACCTGAACATGACATAGTATTGTATACCAACTGTACTTTAAATAAATTAAATACAAGTATCAACATTTATGTCCTGTTTGCTCCTCCCCCTCCTCTGCAGATCCCTGGACCTATTCCCTCCCCAAGGTTTCCCCCCCACACACACACCCCACACACACCCCCCAACACATCACCAACAATAGATTTAGAAGAGTGGACAGGGGAACCCGGTGGCAAAGTAAGGGACTCTCAGCTGGTCGAAGTGGGCCACACCTGGCTGCACATTTAACTCTGGGAAAGGTGGGGGAGAGAAAGGAATTGCGTTCACCTGATTGTCTACAATTAATCTAGCAAAGCGCCGCCAGCACGTGAGCGAACTGCTGGTCCACGGGACCGCGCAAAGGCAGGGGAGGAGAAAGCAACAAGCGAGGTGGGGGCTGGTGTCCTGCACTGGGCCAGGCACCCGAGCCTAGGTGGCCCTGTGGCCGTCCTGGGAACTGGGCCCTTGTCTGTCCCGACATGCTTCCTCCTGTCCCCACCCGTGTTCCAGTCCCAGCCCCAGGCCAAGGCCCCAGCGTGTTCAGCGAGGAGACGGTGGTCGCTGAATCCAGGCAGGCAAGGACGGAAGCAGCTGCTACCCTCCCCTTCCCAGCTGAGCCAGCCGGAGGTAGGAAGAAGGAAAGACAAATCCTTGTGTCTAGGGCTAACTTTCAAAAGATCGCTGCACAGCTTCGTAGGAAACCCTCACCCAGAAGCAGGTTGTCTGTAAATGGTTTAGCATCAGCTCCTACAAATGTGTGCTGCACGATGGGCCTTCAGATCCTTTTGGATTGCGCCCTATTTTACTGTTTACACAGAGGAAGGGCTCTCCACATCGATCCCCACACACATGGCACATTTCGGGGAACCAGCTATGGAGGCTGACCTGGGATCCTGGAACCACCCTTTCATTCCACCTGGGCAGATTCTGACTTAGAGGCATTCATTCATAATCCCACAGATGGCGCTTTGTTCCGTTGGGTCCTCAGCCAAGCACATACACCAAATGTCTCCTCTCTATTGAGCAGGCATAGCCTGGCAACAACGCACCATCAGTAGGGTAAAAAAACCTGTCTCATGAGGGTCTAAACCAGCTCATGTTCCGTATTGTGAGTGAGCAACCCAAGGCTTGGTAAACTCTGCTTCATAATGCTAGGAAGAGCAGACATCTAAAGATCAAGAAGCGATGTTACTATGAGTGCTTGGCCACCATAAGCCATTTACCCCTGTGGCAACTTCTGCTTAAAACAAGGGCCTGACCAGGTGGTGGCGCAGTGGATAGAGCGTCAGACTGGGATGCGGAGGACCCAGGTTCAAGACCCCGAGGTCACCAGCTTAAGCGCGGGCTCATCTGGTTTGAGCAAAGCTCACCAGCTTGGACCCAAGGTTGCTGGCTTGAGCAAGGGGTTACTCAGTCTGCTATAGCCCCACAGTCAAGGCACATATGAGAAAGCAATTCAATGCACAACTAAAGGGTCGCAACAAAAAAAACTGATGATTGATACTTCTCATCTCTGTGTTCCTGTCTGTCCCTATCTATCCCTCTCTCTGACTCGCTCTGTCTCTGTAAAAAAAAAAAAACCCCAACAAAAACCCCCAAAATGTCAGAAGGATTGTGAAGCAATGCTTTCAACAGTCTATATTGGTACTGAAAATCAAGATTAAAGGAACTTTTGCCCTTCTGCTCCATGAGGGGTTTCTGTCCTCCCTAGCTCACCTTCTGACACCTGTGTTACTGTTTGACAGGTGTGCTGACCCAGTCAAACTCCCCACCTGCCACCAGCCAGAGCTGGTCGTGCCCATCCTCACCAGCTGGGCACAGTGCCAGAAGCGAGAGTCTCTCAAATCTCACCCCCACCCCACGCCTTCTTGAGGGGACAGGGCTGCTCCGGGGTCTGCCCACTCATTCTACACCTCTCATATGTCTTCACCATGCCCCACTGAGTCAAGCTCAACAGTCTTCTTTCCTGTAGGGTTCCACCAAGCCCTTTCCCTTGGCTGTGGTTTTGATGGATAGTAGGTAGGGACAGTGGGAATCTCATTCATCCATTCATGCATGTCACTAGATGATGAAGCATTTAGCTCCTCCACTTTGACATTCAGAGCACTGGACAGAAATCACAGCGCGTCAGAACCCCCAGCAGTCAGTCCTTCCCAATGCTTTGTTTTGATTCAACAGTCGGATTCCCCCGTCCACACCCGTTTTAAGTTGGTTGCTAGGCGACCAAGGAGGCAAGGCTCCTTAAACCTTGACATGTTGAGGGGCAGTTGGGGAGGGGGGCAGGTATTCGGCACAGACCTCCGCAGATGGCAGAAGTGAGAGTGCTGGGGGTGGGGGACGACGACAGAACCCCGCCGCAAAAGCTGCACAAGCACCCACGTAGGTCGCGCCCGCGAGGTTCCCCAGGTTAAGCCAGGTCTCCTTCTGTAGTTGGGCGACCAAGGAAAGGACCAAGGAAAGGTCCTGCTCGCGCTGTTCCCCGCAGCCGGCCCCCACCCTCGCTCTTTGCCTCACCGACCCTCCAAACCCAAACCCGAGAAATGTTGGGTGGGGGAGAAGAGAAGGGGTACAAAGCCACGCGGAATGGGGCAAAAGAGTCCTCCAGGGTAGGCTGGACGTGGGCGGGGTAGACGGCGGCACCTTGTTCCTGTTCAGCTTCAGCTAGTGCTGGGTCCGCCTTTAAGCGCCCCAGCCAGACCTACCAATCCAAAGGCTTTTCACTTTGGAGACCTACTCCGTATATGGATATGGCCTGGCGACAGATTTACACTCTCTCCCCCGTTATTTCAAGGGCCAGGGAGAAGGGAGAATTCCCAAACGCGGCTGAACCGAGATTCTTTTTTTTTTTTTTCTTATCTTTTTTGGAAGACAGGGAGGGGAAGGTCCCTCGTTCGGATGCTGGACTGCACGCGTCCGAGACGGCATTCTCCGCACGGGGCCCAGCCTGGCTCACAGGAACGAGGACTCTCTCCACCTCCAACGAGCTCCCTGGGGAGAAGAGAGCATGCACTCGGTACTTGGGAAGGTAAAAAGTGTGATCACTGTTTCTGTCACCACTGTGACAAAAATGCCATTTTAAGTGTCTAATGATTAGTTTATAAGCGTTTTTTGCTGGGGTTTTTTTTGTTTTTTTGTTTTTTTGTATTTTTCTTAAGTTGGAAACGGGGAGGCAGTCAGACAGACTCCTGCCTGCACCCGACTGGGATCCATCCGGCATGCCCACGAGGGGGCGATGCTTTGCGCATCTGGGGCGTTGCTCTGTTGCAACCAGAGCCATTCTAGCGCCTGAGGCAGAGGCCACAGAGCCATCCTCAGTGCCCAGACTATCTTTGCTCCAATGGAGCCTTGGCTGAGGGAGGGGAAGAGAGAGACAGAGAGGAAGGAGAGGGGGAGGGGTGGAGAAGCAGATGGGCGCTTCTCCTGTGTGCCCTGGCCGGGAATCGAACCGGGACTCCTGCACGCCAGGCCGACGCTCTACCACTAAGCCAACCGGCCTGGGCGAACCGGGATTCTTTACTGAGATTCTTTGGGCCCTTCTCTCCTGCAAACCCATTCCAGGGCTCCCTGCCCTTAACAAAGACAAGAGAATTCTTCCCCGGGCTTCTGCCAGCTTCTCCCGGATCAGTTACCGGTTGCGTTACTGTACAGGACGTCTCTTGGGCACCCATCTCTGCCGCTCCAGATTTGAGGATCTGAATCCGGTTCTCTTTTGATCAGCTGAGATACCCAAGTTTAAAGTGCTATTGACATAGAACCCTTCTCCACTTCGCATTCCCGTTTAAAGTTGCTACTACCACCAACAAGATCTGCGCCTAAAGCGGCTTCCTCCACTCCCCCTTCCCCCCCCCCCGCCCCCCGCCCCCGCCGCTGGTGCCTCACCACAGGGGCTTTCTTTCTTTCTTTTTTTTTTTTTTTACAAAAAGAGAGATAAATAGGGACAGACAGGAACAGAGAGAGAGGGGAAGCATCAATCATCAGTTTTTTGTTGAGACACCTTAGTTGTTCATTGATTGCTTTCTCATATGTGCCTTGACCGCGGAAGTAACCCTTGCTCGAGCCTGCGACCTTGGGTCCAAGCTGGTGAGCTTTTGCTCAAACCAGGTGCCCGGCACTCAAGCTGGCGAGCTCGGGGTCTTGAACCTAGGTCCTTCCGCATCCCAGTACGACGCTCTATCCACTGCCCCACTGCCCGTTCAGGCCACAGGGGCTTTCTTATTCCTATAAGCTTAGCATCCTTGGAGTGAGGGAGGGGAAGAGGGAGGAGCCCTCCCCTCAGCCTCTCCATTCGCTCTTGAGTACTGTCAGCAACAGCCTGTTTGGGCCGGAAGCTGTAGCGCCATCCATTTCCAGGGCTAGTTCATTCCGCAAGTGAGTTGTTACACACTCCTTAGCAGATTCTGACTTCTATGGCCACCGTCCTTCTGTCTATATCAACCACATATTTTCTGGGGTCCGCATGGGGCGCCTTAACCGAGCATTCGGTTCATCCCTCAGCGCCAGTTCTGTTTACCAAAAGTGGCCCATTAGGAATTCCACAGAGCCGGGCTTCTTACCCATTTAAAGTTTGAGAATTGGTTGAGATTTTTTGAGCCCTAAGACCTCTAGTCAGATACAACCGCATGGGTTCGCGTGCTAGAGTGCCACCTATCCTGAGGAAAACTTCGGAGTGAACCAGCTACTAGATGGTTCGATTAATCTTTCGCCTCTATACCCAGGTCAGGAGCACCAGGGACCTCCATCAGAGTTTCCTCTGGTTTTGCCCTGCCCTGGCATGGTTCACCGTCTTTCGGGTCCTCACGTTGGCACTTCTGCTTCACCTCCTTGGTGCGGTGGACAAGAGGGGTGGGTGGTGCGCCTCAGGCGGACTGGAGAGCTCTCGGGATTCCACTTCCTCCCGCGCACCGCCTTCATCCTTCAGTGCTACAGTTCAGCTTTCCCGCCAGCCCCGAACTCCTGCACGTGTTAGACTCCTTAGTCGGTGTTTGGAGACCGGTGGGGTGGGTAGCCGACCTCTCTCCCTGCTGACCCCCTGCACTCGCTTCACTGTGCTTTGTCACGGTGTGGCGCCTGGAAACAACCCCAGCCGGCAGCACAACCTGTCAGGGTCTCACTGGGGCCAGACCACCCGTGGCCGGGGCTGGAGGATGTGGGGGAGGGTACTTGCCTTGGGAGCGGAGGCCGTCCCTCACCCCCAGGACTTCTGCGGTGACTGCTGTGGGCAGTGGGGGGAGAGCGCCACAACGGTCTGCTCCCTCCGCCCAGGGGTTTGTGAGCACCGCTGCCAGGGGACTGTAACGCTTGTGGGCTGCCCTCAAGCCCAAGCCACCCTCCCTCGGACCTCCACGGCTGTCTCGGAGCCAGTCGATGCGCACTACTGCGGTAAGAGTGCGCAAGGCAGCGACAGGCCCCGGGTGGGGGCGGTCCTGCACGGACCCTACCCTGGGCCCCTCCTGCCCACCTCCCCCACCCCCACCCGCGGAGCTCCACTCCAGGGAGGTGAGGTGGCACTAGAGGGAGGGCGAGTGGAAGGATAGGGAGGAACAGGGGAAGTTCCACGGAACAGCCGGTATGGCCGGACCTGCAGCCAGTTTGAATCTTCCCAGGGGATGGTGCGACCCCACCCATTTACCTCTGAACTGTTTCATGCCCTCTTAAACTCTCGCTGCAAAGTATTTTCAACTTTCCCTTGGGGTACTTGCTGACTATCGGTCTCCTGAGATATCTCGATGGAGTTTACCACCTGCTTTGGGATGCATTCTTCTGACTCTTTTTTTTATTTTTATTTATTCATTTTAGAGAGGAGAGAGAGACAGAGAGAGAGAGGAGAGAGAGACGGGGGGAGGAGCTGGAAGCATCAACTCCCATATGTGCCTTAACCATGCAAGCCCAGGGTTTTGAACTGGTGACCTCAGCATTTCCAGGTCGATGCTTTATCCACTGCGCCACCACAGATCAGGCTAGGATGCATTCTTAAGCAACAGACTCCTGGTAGACCCCAGCACCACGCGCTGGTGGCCGCTCCGGACCTCATATTGTCCACAGGCTGAACCTCAGTCAGAAGGACTTGGGCCCCTCACCAACGCCGCTGGAAAGTGGGTCTTCCATGTCACATTTCTCGCACTCCACTACCCGGCCTGGGGCCAGGATTCGGCGCTGGGCTCGTCCCTGTTCACTCGCCCTTACTGAGAATCCTGGTTACTTTCTTTTCCTCTGCTGACTAATATGCTTAAACTCAGCGGCTGCGTCTCTGACGGGTGTGCGGCGGAAGCAGGGTGAAGGCAGGGCCCTTCAGGGACGGGCTTGCAATCATCAACCCCCTCCCCCCAGCTGGAGGATTCTGCAGGGGCTGGAGAAGGAAGGGAGCCACCCGGCGTGCCACAGTCTAAGGCTGTCTTCAATCCCCCAAAACCACCAGACCGGGAAAGGAACTGGAGGCAAACGGAAGGCAGGGCTCCTGCACGATTGCCAAGGGTTGGAGGAAGGCCTACCCCACACGGAGTGTTGGGCAGTGCGCCCCAAGAGCACGAACCCTTCACCCCTATGCCGGCTCCTGGCATGAGATGCGGCGCTGCCAGAACCCAGGGGGAAAGCGCTCAGTGGTGCAAGAGGCTGTGAGTCTGGCAGGTCACCACGGGGTCAAGCTTGACCAAGGCCGACTAGGGCAAGTGAGGCGCTGCGGTTCTGGATGGTCCAAGCTTGTGAGATCCTCCACCCCCACATCAAGAGGCCGCGTGTAGAGGGAGGGAGCTCCAGAGAAGACCATGGATACCAACAACCTGCCCTCTTCAGTCTCCCTGTCCTGTTGGAGGCGTGGGCGTAGCAGGAATCAAAGGACAAAGATGCCCAGATAACTTGATAGAGGAAAATGGATTTTAAAGCCGTCGAGCACGTGGGGCTGATAGCACCAAAGACAGGAGGAGCTCCTCAAAATTAGATTTCTTACATCTTATATACAGTATTTCCCCAGGTATAAGACGCTCCCATGTATAACACGCACCTTACTTTTGGGGTCCGAAATTTGAAAAAAGAATGGATTACATCAAGTTATTGAACTCAAGTTTTATTCATCATAAAATTCATACAACTCCTCATCACTGTCAAAAATCCCATCCATTAGCTTGTCCTCATCTGTGTCTGATGACAAATCACTCTTTAACAGTGAGCACAAAAACAAGTGCGAAAAAGTGGGAAATGCAACTTAAAAAATCTACAACCGGCCCTGGCCGGTTGGCTCAGCGGTAGAGCGTCGGCCTAGCGTGCGGAGGACCCGGGTTCGATTCCCGGCCAGGGCACACAGGAGAAGCGCCCATTTGCTTCTCCACCCCTCCGCTGCGCTTTCTTCTCTGTCTCTCTCTTCCCCTCCCGCAGCCAAGGCTCCTTTGGAGCAAAGATGGCCCGGGCGCTGGGGATGGCTCTGTGGCCTCTGCCTCAGGCGCTAGAGTGGCTCTGGTCGCAACATGGAGACGCCCAGGATGGGCAGAGCATCGCCCCCTGGTGGGCAGAGCGTTGCCCCTGGTGGGCGTGCCGGGTGGATCCCGGTCGGGCGCATGCGGGAGTCTGTCTGACTGTCTCTCCCTGTTTCCAGCTTCAGAAAAATGCAAAAAAAAAAAAAAAAATCTACAACCAGCCCTGGCCAGTTGTCGCAATGGTAGAGCATCAGCCTGGCGTGTGGAAGTCCCAGGTTTGATTCCAGGTCAGGGCACACAGGAGAAGTGACCATCTGCTTCTCCACCCCTCCCCCTCTCACTTTTCTCTCTCTCCTCTCTCTAAAATGAATAAAAAAATTAAAAAAAAATCTACAACCACTGTATAAGATGCACCCAGTTTTTAGACCCCGAGTTTTTTCCAGAAAAGAGTGCGTCTTATACATGGGGAAACACGGTACCTTTATAGCTTCAGCTTTCACGTGACAAATGCCTATTTCTGTGACTTCGTTTGCAGACCTAGGTGATGTGTCTCTGGGAAAGGAGGGGTAAGAGAGGAGGACAGAGGGTCTGTCCTTGATAATCTTATTACTCTTACTCATTGTTCTTGCTAGAGTTGCAAATTCATTTCAAGGAACTGATAAGAAACAGCAAAGACCTGATGTGATTTATTTTTCAAACTTCTGTCTGCCCTTGCTCCCTCAATCGGAAACACTGAAGTCACTGGCTCCAGCGCAGAATCCCAGACATTACACACATTAGTCTCTTCTGCATTCTTAGGGTTTCTCCTCTCTCAAAAGGCCACATGTAGAGAGAGGGAGCTCCAGAAAAGACCATGGATGCCAACACCTCTCCCCCTCCTTGGTCTCTCTCTCTCCTCCCTGTCTTGTGGGCGGGCGTTGCGCCTACACACCGGCCTCCACACCAGCCGGGCTCCAGGAAGAGGGCAAGGGTGCCAGAGTGTCTGCACTTAAGGTGGAGGGAGGGGAGTGGAGCGACAATACAGGCCCTGCGAAACCCCAGCCGCGCACGCGGGAGGCAACAACCCGGGGGTGGGATTGATCATCACGCAACGCTCAGACAGCTGGCAATCTGGGAGGAATCAGCAATTGGAGAGGAATCGGAGGCAAGTGCGTTTGTCCGTGACCAATGTGTCCTGCAGTTCACATTAATTCTGGCAGCTAGATGCATCCTTCACTTGACCCACAAGCGAAGTGATCCACCGCTAAGACTGCTAGGAACTTTAAGTATCTGTTTTCTCTAGCATACCATGTCTCCTGGAAGGGGTGCCTATGGCGGGCCAGCAAGACGAAGAGACCAGACTCAGAAATCGGAGGTTTGAAGACAGGGCATGGGGGCAAAGCCCTCTGGAGGAGGGGCGTGCTCGCACACCCCACAGGCGCTTGGACACTCCGCCTTCTGGGACATGGAGTGGGAGATGAGACAGGCAACTAATGCACCGTGTGAAGGCCTGGGAGCCCCAATGGTATTTAAACCTCCGCGCCACGAGGCGCTAGGTACTGGGTAAGGGAGACCAATACGCCCAAGCCCACGAGCCTGTGGTTCCTATATTCGTTTGTGCGAGGCCCCCGACGGGGGAGGGAAACCCATCGCCACCGCCCCTCTACTCCTGCCCCTGCCCGCCATTAAGCCCCGTCCCTGGATGCCTGCAGGCCTTCGGGCCAGGGAGGGAAGACCGGTGCCTGAGACAAAGGCAGAGGTTGGGCTCTTCTTTCCCGCAACCAGCCGGTCAGCTCCACCCGGACAACACGTGTCACACAGGTGAGGACTCCTTAATGATACTTCCGCGGGTTCACCTACGGAAACCTTGTAGACTTTCGCTTCCTCTAGATAGGTTCCCCTGTCTTCTCAGCGCTGACCCTATGAGGCCTATCTGAGGGCCCTGCTACACCATCCAGTCACAAAGGATGGTGTGTACAAAGGGCAGGAACTTTTTTTCTTTTTTTACAGGGACAGAGAGAGTCAGAGAGAGGGATAGAAAGACAGGAACGGAGAGAGATGAGAAGCATCAATCATCAGTTTTTCGTTGAGACACCTTAGTTGTTCATTAATTGCTTTCTCATATGTACCTTGACCATGGGCCTTCAGCAGACCGAGTAACCCCTTGCTTGAGCCAGCGACCTTGGGTCCAAGCTGGTGAGCCTTGCTCAGAGATGAGCCCACGCTCAAGCTGGCAACCTCGGGGTCTCAAACCTGGGTCTTTCCGCATCCCAGTCTGACGCTCTATCCACTGCGCCACCGCCTGGTCAGTTCCAAAGGGCAGGAAGTTAAAACAAGCTTATGACCAGTACTTACTGGGAATTCCTCGTTCATGGGGAATAATTGCAATCCCCATCCCCATCACGAGTGGGGTTCAACGGGTTACCCTCCCAGGTACAGGCAAAGAATAGGCACAGATGAGCCAGTCAGTGTAGTGTGCTTGCAAGTCCTGGAACATCTAAGGGCATCAGAGACCTGTTTTATTGCTCATGTGGCTGCAGGCCACTTGTCTAAGAAGTTGGAGGACCCCTGCCCCTTACTACTCGGAGGTTTAGTAACTAATTAATATGTCATAGTCTCCTTCATGATCAGAACTGACCAAACAAACCGCTCCATCAACTAAGAATGGCCATTCACCACCACCCACAGAATTCAGAAAGAACTACCAATCTGTCAATCCTGTCCCTCTGTGGGGGGAGGGGGAGGGGGGGGAGGTTTCCTGGTGCTGAGTCAAATTAAAGCACAGGCACCACAGGACTCCCCACCCCTGGTGGTGTCCTTCCCTCAATCCCTTTACATTTCAGTTTTGCAACCATACACCTCATGCAATCCAAAGATTTAAGTTTCTTGGATGCTCAGCATGTCAGGGAAATAACGCTGCTACCTGGCCAGGTGCCATAGTTTATGATCAGAATTACCATGGTATCTGATTGTCTATAAACCTCCAACTCTCGTTCTTGATTAGTGAAAACATTCTTGGCAGATGCTTTCGTTCTGGTCCATCTTGCACCAATCCAAGAATCTCACCTCTAGAGGGGCGCGATATAAATGCCCCTGGTTGTCCCTCTTAATAATGGCCCAGTTTAGAAAACCAACAAAAATAAACAGAGGTCCTATTTCATTATTCCTAGCTGTGGTATGCAGGGGGCTCCAGTCTGCTTTGAACACTAATTTTTTTTTTTTTTTAATGTTTAGCTTATTGATTTTAGAGACAGAGGAAAGGAGTGAGACAGACAGGAACATGGATCTGTGCTTTGACCACTGGGAATCCAACCAGCCTTCTCTGTGCTTCCAGATAATGCTTTAACCAACCAACATATCCGGCCAGGGCTGAACTAATTTTTTCAAAGTAATATATCTGGATCTAGGAGCATCAAGGGAGTGTCAACAGGCAAGGAGTGGAGAAAGGAGGTGGCTTATCTCTGGGCAGATAGCCCACCCACTCCCAAGATCCAACTAGGAGCCTTTAACTGAAGCAACTTTTTTTTTTTTTTTTTTTTTTAATAGAGACAGAGAGAGAGTCAGAGAGAGGGATAGATAGGGACAGACAGACAGGAACGGAGAGATGAGAAGCATCAATCATCAGTTTTTCGTTGTGACATCTTAGTTGTTCATTGACTGCTTTCTCATATGTGCCTTGACCGCGGGCCTTCAGCAGACTGAGTAACCCCTTGCTCAAGCCAGGGACCTTGGGTCCAAGCTGGTGAGCTTTTGCTCAAACCAGATGAGCCCGCGCTCAAGCTGGTGACCTCGGGGTCTAGAACCTGGGTCCTCCGCATCCCAATCCGACGCTCTATTCACTGCGCCACCACCTGGTCACGCTAACTGCAGCAACTTTAATGTACGCTACTGGAGCTGGAATTACCTTAGCTGCTGGCACCAGACTTGCCCTCCAATAGCTTTGTTAAAAAAAAAAAAAAAAGCTTTGTTAAAAAATTTAAAAGCCTCAAAAGAGTCCTATGTTATTTTTCATCACTATCTCCACCAGTCAGGAGCGGGTAATTTGTGCACATGCTGCCGTTCTTGGGTGTGGTAACTGTTTCTCAGTCTTCCGCTCCAGAATAAGACCCTGATTTCCTATCACCTGTAGTCACCGTGGTAGGCATGGAGACTACCATTAAAAGTTGATAGGGCAGATATTGAAATGGGTCCTCCTCATCATATTTGGGCGGTGGGATGGGGGCTTGCGATCCTAGGTTATCTAGAGTCAACAAAGCGACCGGCGCCCACGTCCTCATCCCCTTTCTACTCCTCGCTGGGGCGGGGATGGGTGAGTGAGAAGGCAGATCTAGTTGCTTTTGATCTGATAAATGCACACATTACCGCACCCCACCCCACCATTGGTGCTTTAGCGGGCACAGGGAGGTCAGCGCCCTTCTGCATGAATTAGCTCTAGAGTTAACACAGTTATCCAGGTGGGAAATGAGAGAGCGACCAAAGGAACCATAACTGATTTAATGAGCCATTTGCAGATTCACTGTACCAGACATGGTTAGCTTAATTTTGAGACAAGCATATTCTACTGGCAGGTTCAACCAGGTAGGTAGGAACACCGTAAGCCATGAGGAGAGCAAGGCGGCCCAGTGTCCCGGTGGGCCTCGCCCTCCAGGGGCGGGGTACTACTGGGCGCGCCACTGGTGGCGAGGGTTCCCCCACCACAGGAGCGGGGTAGGTGGACTGAGGGCAGACGCCCCCTACTCCGCCCCACCGCGTTCCAGCTGAGACAGAAAGCGCACGTTCTGCGCAGTGGAGGTGGTCGGGCTTTCCCCAGGACAGCGCTGAGGGCGCGTTACCTGTCATGGGGCAGGAGCGTCAGGCCGGCAGCCCCTGCGCCGATCTGGCTGGAGCCGAGTCCCCTCCCAGGGCGGCGCAGCTTGACAATAACGAAGGCTGGCCCGGACCACTCCGGCGTTACCCCGCACTCATCGCACGGGGGCGTGGTGAGGAACCGCCCCTCGGCCTCACGCAACGTGACCACGTGACCACGCAGCGGGCGGAGGACACTCGGAGGGAAGCCGCGGCGGTCCCGGGAGGCCGTACGTACCATGCGCGCGGCCCGGTTCGGCCCGGAGGAGGACGGGTGGGAGGATACTACTACTACCTACTACTACGGCACCGTGAATCTGCCCGAGGGGCTTGCTGGGGAGGAGGAAAAAGCTCCGCCCCGAGTCGGGGCGTTTCACCGCAGAGGCTTCCAGCGTAGGGGCGTCCCGCGGCGCCCAGCACACCGACTGGCCTCCCAGTCAAACGTCAACCTCGCGGGACCAGGCCCCGCTGCGGCCACCGCGAGAGCCTCCTCTCCCAGAACACAAGCCAAGACCCGTCGCGTGATCCGAGAGCTTGTCGCCTGGGGACCGGGTGGGGGTGGGGACCAGGGGACGACCCCGGAGCAGTGAAAGGCCGGGTCTCCTGGTACCAGTCGCGGGAGCAGTAGCGTAGCGGGGGGGGGGAGCGGGGCGGCAAGGGGGTCTTTCATGCCCCGGGCGCCACTCGCAGAGGGGCCCAAATGGTCTCCAAGACAAGAATAGCGTAGTAGAAGGGGAGGGGGGCGCCAATAAAGTGTCGTGCCCCGGGCGCCAGTTATGTTCCCTTCGCCACTGCGCGGGAGGGGTCCGCGGCGCGGTCGGTGACGCCGGTGGGCATGTGAGAGGGTGCGGTGGTGACGAGGCTGGGAGCACGCCAGGACAAGGGCCCGCGAAACGGGGTCCCGGACGCACGCGAAGGGCCTCGAGGAAGGCCTCAGACGCGGACGGGCCACCTGCAAAATACACAGAGATCCCACTGCCGCAGACACACGGATGGCCCGGCGAGACCCGCCCCACTTGACTCAGAGGGGCAGGGGCGGGACGCGGTACTCCGACAGCGTTGCTCCGGTCCCTCTCCCGTCAGAGCCGAGGGACGGGACCCTCAACTTCTCTGTACGTAGCTACCCTGCAAGTAGAAGGGGCAACGGCTGTGGGGTCCGGTACCCCAAGGCATCTCCAAGGGTTGCTAGGGAAGGTTTTCTCACCGAGGGCGCATTGTCCCCACGCAGCGTAACCTTCGCCCCTCCCGACTGCGGGCAAACACGGGGCTCCGAGAGGCAGGCCCCGAGATGGGCGGTCTGGGTACGCACAGGGCAGTCTGAGCGCTCGCCGTCTTGGCGCTAAGAAAAAGCCTGCGCTGCCGCACGTGCGTCTGTCTGCCTCACACCTGGGCCTCATCCCGAAGTCACAAGAGTCCAGGGTGGTGCACTGAGGTGAGGCGAAGAGGGCGCACCACCATAAATAACACTGCGGGTGAAAAAACAAAACAACGGCAGCACTTACGGTCAGACAGCAGCCAGCACGGCCGGCTCCGTTGCGCTAGAGCGCTCATCCGAGGACCAGCCTCAAGTCCTGGCACTCCCTGCCACGCGGAGGGACGATGATGAGCGCCCCCCCCCCCCCACTCCGCCACCTGCCCCATGAGAGCGAGGAGGACAGATCCGCCTCCCCTTAGCGACACGACCCTTTCTCATCCCTTGGGTCCTCTCAAGCACCTCCCCCCCCAGGTTTGTGGGAACCAGAACCGAGACCCCTGTTTTGGCCTGGGGCACTTAAGGGACTGTGACCTGGAGTGCCTCCAGGGGCACCACAGAAGGCCAGGCGAGACACGCTTGGGCGACCAAGGGGGTCACGGGGAGGGTTTTGGTGAGATAACCAAACGGAGGGGGCAAGCTGCGTCAGAAGATCATGGCAAAAGACCTTAGGCCCTGTCACCCCGGTGAGGCAGAAGGAGAGAGCGGGTTGGTTGGGCCGGATTCGCACCCTTCCTCCAGCACTCTGCCCTCCTGTGGGGAGAGAAGAGGGGGCCGAGGATGGAGCTAAAAGAGCAGTCCTTTTCGCTGCGGTGAGTGTCTGTTCCTCATCAGGCAGGGTTTACTCAGGGCCTGGGGGAGCGCAACGTCACATCAACAGCAAGGAAGGCACCCAGCGTCTGCCAGAAAGGGAGTGAGGTGAGAATTGTAAGGGGAACGGCCTGCGCTTCAGCCTCATCCGGTACCCTCTTCACAGGCTACGAGCAAGGGACCGTCCCCAGGGCAGGGAGAATCCCCCTGCTGGCAGCTGGTGCAGTGGAGATGTCAAGACCACCAAGCCAGGGGGCACTGGGACTGGGAAGCGCACCGGGTGACAGGACACCCGAACCGCCTCGCCAAAGCCACCCTCGCCACCCTCAGGTACCAGAAACCAGAGGGGGTTCAACGCAGTTCTGCAAGAACACCTGGACACACAACAGCCAGCGCATGCAGGCCCAGGTGTATGGCTCTGTGGGTATGAGGACATAAGTCAGGCCTGGCATCGCAGCCAGGAATCCCCCAGAAAGTTGTGCTTTCAGAAATCTGGAACCCCCTCATCCAGTCACCAACAGTGTTTTGACATCTATCTCCTAGCACAAAAATGCCAGCTTCAAGCAAAACAGCAACCACTACGGGTACCCCGGGGGTCTATCCATGGATTTCTCTGGCCTCCTGGGACGAGTAACGAAAACGGGCCACCCAACACTACCCTATCACATTTCTGTCCTTCCTGAGCTTGCCTAATGACACCTGCGTTACCATTTTGGCATGTGTACAGGCTGCAAAATTTCTGGCAGACAGGTCTGCAAACCCGGGTTCAAAAACACTGCTAGGGCCCTGGCCAGTTGGTTCAGTGGTAGAGCGTCGGCCTGGCGTGCAGGAGTCCCGGGTTCGATTCCCCGCCAGGGCACGCTGGAGAAGCGCCCATCTGCTTCTCCACCCCTCCCCCTCTCCTTCCTCTCTGTCTCTCTCTTTCCCTCCCTCAGCCAAGGCTCCATTGGAGCAAAGTTGGCCCATGTGCTGAGGATGGCTCCATGGCCTCTGCCTCAGGTGCTAGAATGGCTCTGGTTGCAACAGAGCAACGCCCCAGATGGGCAGAGCATCACCCCCTGGTGGGCATGCCGGGTGGATCCCAGTCGGGCGCATGCGGGACTCTGTCTGACTGCCTCCCTGTTTCCAACTTCAGAAAAATACAAATAACAAAAAAAAAAAAAAAAAAAACCGCTGCTAGGAACTTCCACTGTGTAAGGTGCTCATAGTTGGATCGGTTTGCCAGAAAATTTGAGCTGGCCTGCAAAAGAGTGGACCACTCTGATGTGTGAAGATTACAGACCCAGTATTCTTAGTCGAATTTGGTGATTTCTGCCTTAGCAATCCCAGAAAGAATTCTTGTATTTTCACAGGTCTCCAAGTATTAAAAAGGTTGAAAACCACTGGCATAAGAAAAAGTGAGGACACTTGGGGAAATGAGAGGGGAGGGATTTTTAGTTTCCACAAGTCCTTGAGAGCCAATATGAAGGCTCCTAGCTTTCCTTGAATGATACCCTTTCACTAGGATCAAGAAAACTTTCCCCTTCCACTAAGGGCAGTGCCCGGCTATGTTTTCCAGCCCAAAAGGAGTGTGCCTAGTGAACTCAGCTTTCCCAGCCTGGTCACCAGAAGCCAGTTTGTGGCTGCCATGCAGACTGCTCACCCTTCCCCCTCACATACAACTGCTTGGGGACTCCCCACTCAACAGAACTGAGACTTCTAGAGCTCCTTAGGGCTGGAGCAGGCAAGGGGAGTGTGACAAGGGTGGGGGAGCAGAAAGCATCAATTTGTAGTGCTTCTCAGATGTGCCTTGATCAGGCAAGCTGGGGTTTCTAACCAATGAGCTCAGCATTCCAGGTCGACGCTTTACCTATGGTGCCAATACAGGTCAGGCCCCACTTTGTTCTTTGAGCATCTGTATAACCATTACTTAGAATTCTATATCTGATAAATTGCTTATCTCCCTTGCATGTAGCTCTTTTTCTGGAGATTTCTCCTGTTATGTCATTTGGGGCCCATTTCTTTTTCTCCTCATTTTTTGGCTGCCTCTTTGTGTTTCTTTTTAAATTTTTTTAATTAAAAAATGTTTTAAGACTTTATTCATTGCCTGACCAGGTGGTGGCGCAGTGTATAGAGCTTCGGACTGGGATGCAAAACACCCAGGTTCGAGACCCCGAGGTCGCCAGCTTGAGGGCGGGCTCATTTGGTTTGAGCAAAAAGCCCACCAGCTTGAACCCAAGGTCGCTGGCTCCAGCAAGGGGTTACTCAGTCTGCTGAAGGCCCGCGGTCAAGGCACATATGAGAAAGCAATCAATGAACAACTAAGGTATTGCAACGCGCAATGAAAAACTAATGATTGATGCTTCTCATCTCTCTCCGTTCCTGTCTGTCCCTGTCTATCCCTCTCTCTGACTCACTCTCTGTCTCTGTAAAAAAAAAAAAAAGAAAAAAAGTCAAACTGAAAAAACAATCTTGCAAAATAAAGGAATAATTTCTTTAAAAAAAAAAGACTTTATTTATTGTAGAGAGGAGGGAGAGAGAGAGAGAAAAGGGGGAGGAGTAGGAAGTACCAACTCTCAAATGTGCCTTGACTGGGTAAGCCCAGACCAGTGACCTCAGCCTTCCAGGTCAAAGCTTTATCCACCACGCCACCAAGGTCAGGTGGTGTTTGTTTCTTTGTATTAGCTACATCTGCTGTGATTCCTAGTCTTCGTGGGTGGTATTATGTCGTAGGTGTTCTGTTGGGTCCAGTGGTGCAGTCTCCTTGATCAACTGAGCTGGGTGTCCCAGGAATGACCCTTGTGTGAGTTTTGTGCTTCCTCCTGTTGTAATAGAGACTTGATTGCTTTTTTAAAAATTCATTTTAAAGAGGGGGGAGAGAGAGAGAGAGAGAGGAAGAGCAAGGAGCAGGAAGCATCAACTCCCATATGTGCCTTGACCAGACAAGCCCAGGGTTTCAAACCGGCGACCTCAGCGTTCCAGGTTGACGCTTTGTCCACTGCACCACCGCAGGTCAGGCTTGACTTGATTGCTTTTGACCCATTGTGCATCAGTTCAGGCCTCAGGCTGGCTGACTGGGAGGCTGTACCACAACCAAAGTGTGTGAGCTGCTCTGCAGGTGCTGACCACAGGAAGCAGAATTGGCCTCAGCTGGGTTTTGTGAATGATCAGATCTCCCTTTGGATAGATATGCTGTTTGTGAAGCTAATTGGACCCCATGCTGCTGTTCTCTGAATCTGGCCTCTGGGTGTGATGGTTCTGGGCCTCTTGGGAGGGAGTTTGGTGCAGGCCAATGTGAGACGCTGCCTGAGATTGGCCTTCCACAACCTGTTTGGAGCTACAAGCGATTCTGTTTGTAGCTGCCTCTGCCGAGTTTAAGTGCGTGCTAGAAGGACCAAGCTGCACGCTGAGGTCAGCCTCCGAAAGAGCCTCTGGTGGAGGCCAGAGGACTGGCTAGTGGCTTTCTCCTGCGGGGGCGGGGCCTGTTAGGCTTCAGGGAAGGTGGTGGGTACATCGTCCACTCCAGAGCCTCTGGTCTCAGTCTGACCCTTTGCAATGAGGAGGGTGTTTCTATGGAATCTCCTATGAGGGGAAACACCAACCATTCACAAAACAGTGTGCGGGGTGCACTGATAACTGAGTCACTGTCGTCCCATGAGTCTATCCAGGCCTCCACGCTGTGCCCCAGGCCAGTCTCCTCAGCAGGACCTAGTCTCCGCAGGGTGAGGCAAGAGGGATTCCAGGGGGTGGGACGGTTGGTTTCCCCAAGACGGTGTTATTCAGAGGGCAGTGCTGCACCCAAGAAAGATGGCAGCTGTGACACCGGAGAATGACTCAGCACAGGACTCCTGGTGACCATGTCCCACACATCTTCCCCCCAGACCAGCAAACTCGAGTGTCCCCATGTGTCTCTAGTCCTGCTCTCCTTCCAAAACCACAGCAGGTTCCACCTCTGCACCATGTCCTTGCTCTGCATGCAGCGGGCTATGCACACAATTACCAAGTCCCAGCTCCGCACTGCTGGCCTTTCTCCCTTCACACCACGAATTCAGCCTAGCGTCCCTCCAGGTGTGTGTGTGGGGGGGGGGGGGGCAAAGGGCACCAGCTGTGTGCTCACGATGGGGGAGATGGGCCTTTTTTCCAAAGCCTTCCCACCCACTCACTGTATGTGTCCCACGTGCCTGTCTGGAGAAAGAGCATCCCCAGATTCACTGCTGGTTGTCACCTGCAGGACCGAGCAGCCGAGTGGCCACACCAGCAGCAGGGGGTGGAGGGGAGGAGTACACTCCCCCTGCGCTGTTACTGGAACAATGGGAGGGCTTGTCTCCGACTCTGACTCCGTTTCCTCTGGTTTTCACCAATTTCTTTTTGGGCTCCTCTTCCTGTCTTCCCACCTCCACCTCGGTGGGCCAGGGATCCCTGCTTGGTGTCGCAAGTCCCCGCTCCTCTGCAGCGGGAGTGAATCCTGGGGCCACAACCACCCCCTGGACATGGGGCCAGCCCTTTCCTCGCCTCTGCCCTTCTTACCAGTCTCCGTGGCTTCTTCTGCAAACTTAGTCCAATATGCTTATGCTCAGAGTGATTTCTGCCTTAGCAGTCCCCAAAATAATTCTATTTTCCCCGATCACCAAGTGTTAAAAAGGTTGAAAACCACTGGTTTAAACCACTCAGTCTGTGTTACTTTGTTACAACATTCCTGGCAAACTGAGGCCGTCACTGGAATTCTGACTTATGCTTCTGCGGAGGAATGGAGCAGACACAAACAGGCAGTCCATGAGCACAGCTCTGGCATTACAGGACAGGATGGGTTTCTGTTCTCACCTGCACACTCTTGGAAAGTTCCTCATTCTCTCTGAGCCTAGCTACCACATTTGTTAACTGGGAGTGATTGTGGTTTTGAGAACTACGTTACATAATTTATGCAGAGCTGGGCACTTTGTCTAGTACACAGTAAATCCTTAGTAGGAGTATTCTCGTTAGTAGCTTCCTCACTTTTCTGAAAGTTTCACAATTTCAGCTTCTATCTCTGTATTGTTACAAAAAATTCTGTGAATTGAATTGTTAGCCTACATATTTCAAATAAAGGAAATATTTTCTCTTAGTAAGCAGACTCTTTAAAAAAAAATTTAAAATTGATTTTAGAGAGGAGGGGAGAGACAGGAACACTGATGTGTTGCTCACTTACCCAGGCACTTATTGGTTGATTCTTGTATGTGCCCTGACCAGGGATCAAACCCAAAACCCTGGTGTATCAGGACAATGGTCTAACCAAGTGAGCTATTTGGTCGGGCAGTAAGCAGACTCTTAAAGAGAACATAAACTGAGAGGCGGAGTCAGAACTTCTGAGGCTCAGATCTCTTACTTCCAACTCTGGCTCCTTCTGTAAGGGGGGGCACCTCTGAGGCAGGAGAGGGGACAAAGGTCTTGTGCTTCACTCCACCCCCTTTTGGTCTTGGCTGAAACATCACAGATGTGACTTCTCTGACCACCTGTCCCCCACTCTCCCAATTTCCTGTAATTGAGAAGACCAAAGAGAAATTGCTGTGTGGAGACAAGGGACAAAACTGAGCCAGGTCAGCAGTCACCCCGCCGCCCCAGCATCAGAACCAAGGACCACCCTATCTCCCTCTTGCCCACATTTAATAAAAACCTTCTACCCAGACCACATAGCGGGTCTCTTCCTTTGAGGTTGCCCACTTTCGATTGTATGTTACCATTTTAAAATTTATTAAAATGTTTATTTTATTGACTTTAATTTTATTTATTTATTTTTTACAGAGATAGAGAGAGAGAGGGATAGACAGGGACAGACAGACAGGAACAGAGGGAGATAAGAAGCATCAATCACCAGTTTTTCATTGCGACACCTTAGTTGTTCATTGATTGCTTTCTCACATGTGCCTTGACCGTGAGGCTACAGCAGACCGAGTAACCCCTTGCTCAAGCCAGCGACCTTGGGTCCAAGCTGGTGAGCTTTGCTCAAACCAGATGAGCCCGCGCTCAAGCTGGCGACCTTGGGGTCTCAAACCTGGGTCCTCTGCCTCCCAGTCCGACGCTCTATCCACTGCTCCACCGCCTGGTCAGGCTATTTTATTGACTTTGAAGAGACAAACATCAATCTGTTCCTGCGTGTGCCCTGACTGGGGATCAAACTGGCAACCTTTGTGCCTTTGGGACAATGCTCTCATTAACATAGCTATCTGGCCAGGGCATATGCTAACATATTAATAAATTTAATGTGCTTTGCTAAATCCTCTGTCACACTCCTGAATTCTTTATTTTTCTGCGGCGAGAACCTGGATCCGGTTGAGGACTCCCTTGGCGTCCGTGCCACCCAACATCAGCTTTTGGTGAGAGCCGGGGGTCTCTTCCTTTCACAGGCGCTGTGCCTGCCAGACTTGCAACCAGGGAGCAGCGAGCAGCTGCAGTTTGCAGCTCTTTTTGTAATCCTGTCTCCAGGAAACTGCATCTTGTTTCTCTCCTCCCCTCCCAACTGGGGGTCTTTTTTTCCTTCTATCTCTCTGCCTCTTTCGAGTTCCCACCCTGCACAACCAAAACCCTCACCTTAAAGGAGTATGTTTTCTGCCCACAGTGGCTGGTAAGTTTGCCATACGGATTTGCCTTGTTTCACCTCTGCCTTTCAGAAACACACCTTTTACCAGATTTTAAGAATATCATGCCTGACCAGGTGGTGGCACAGTGGATACAGCATTGGACTGGGATGCGGAGGACCCAGGTTCGAGACCCCGAGGTTGCCAGCTTGAGCGCGGGCTCATCTGGTTTGAGCAAAGGTCACAGCTTGGACCCAAGGTCGCTGGCTCAAGCAAGGGGTTACTCGGTCTGCTGTAGCCCCATGGTTAAGGCACATATGAGAAAGCAATCAATGAACTAAGCATCAATCACAACAAAAAACTAATGATTGATGCTTCTCATCTCTCTCTGTTTGTCCCTATCTCTCTCTCTCTCTGACTCTCTGTCTCTGTAAAAAAAAAGAAAAAAGAATATTGAAGTTTCTTTCCTGACCGTTGGCGCAGTGAATAAAGCTTCGACCTGGGACTCTGGGGTCCCTGGTTCAAAACCCTTGAGGTTGTAGCTTGAGTACAGGCTTGCCAGCTTGGGCATGGGGGTCACAGGCTCAGCTAGAGCTGCCCAGTCAAGGAATATATGAGAAGCAATCAGTGAACAACCGAAGTGAAGAAACTGTGAGTTGATGCTTTTCATCTCTCTCCTTCCTCTCTTTCTTCCTGTTCTCTCTCATAATCAATCAAAAAGAAAAAAGAAAAAAAAGAATGACTTAACAGTTTTGGAACACTCAGTACCCAAATACTGGAATGGATGAAGCAGGACAGTGTATAATAAAACAAAACCAATGCTAAATTCAGGAAGATGAAGAAAAAACAAACATTTAAAAAGATAGGACATTTCATTTTTAATCAGTCAAAAAAGAAAGAGTTCTAGATAATATCAAATTCCATAGACAATAGAGCTATAGTTACACATTAAATATAATAACTATCTACACATATGCAAAAATATAAAGTTCTATTTCATACAATAAAACGCTTTATAGAAACCATTTTAAAATTAAGCAGAACTACTCAGCTTATATGTGAGGTATAAGTCCTTCTATAGGTTCCTTTAAAGGTTTTTAAAACAAAATGCTAAATCTAAAAACAGTGTCCTCTGGTCAGTTCCAAAAATTAATGCTACTTAAACAAACAAAAATGGATAGCTCAGTCACATACTCCTTTAATATTATTTAGGCATCTCTAAAATCTTCCATTTTTTTCAAGTATGGAAATAGAACTCAAAATATTCTACAATACAGTACCAAACAGATGAAGGATTTAGAAAAGTCTGCTGTCACATGGCACAATATTGTTTCATTTCTTCAATACATTTTGAAATAAATATCAGGGTTTGGTTTTGTTTTTCTCTTAAAAGGTCAAAATTATCATCTATGTTAAGATACATTTGCCTGTGGTAAGACTTCAGAGTAGAAAATAACCTCATCGATACTTGATCACAAAAGTAATGCTGGTAACAAATTATAAAAGGAGCTGGTACTCTACACAGGTGTGCTGGGAATTAAAGCTCATCATGATAGAAATATTCATCATGAAGCTGTCGGCCATAATCTGTGGCTTCACTGGTCAGAAACAAATCCTGGTTCTCCAGAATCTCTCTTTCTGAGAGCTTTCTGTCACTATTCAAATCCATTTCATCGATGAGATGAAGAGCCTTCAGCACAAAACAAAAAGGTGTCAAGTGTAGTAAGTATTTTCAGTAAGATGTTCACATTTTAATGGGCTTTGTCAAAACCGTTCATATTTTTATTCATTCAGAGTTTGCATCATCTTTTTAAAGGTGTCTGTGACCAATAAAAGTTAAGAATCATTGATCAAAATGATTATTAAAAAAAATTATTATTATTCCATTTAGGTACTCATTATTGCTAAGTATCTAAAATTATTACACATTGTAACCAGGTCTGTCTACAGCTTCTCTCATTATCTCCTTTCTTAATTTTTGCTGGGTTCTGCGCCTTTCAATGCAAATCCAATTCAGGATATCTAAAAGTTAGGCAAAATGAATATAACCCATTTTGAGCCTCTATAGGTAAATACAAACTTTACTATTGTATTCATGTACGGTCAAATTAATACATGGTACAATCTTAACTTCCCTGTCCCCTTGACAATCTAAAACAGTTCATAGATTTCAATCAAGAAATAGCAATGCATTGATGATCCTAACTAAATAAGTAACTTAATTACTTCTCTCTCTAGCTTAAAATTTTGAACTTCCTATCAATAGCACCAAACATGCAAGGCAAGATTAGTCATTCGGTGTCACTCACCTCTTCCTGGGCAATGCCCTGGTTATTGGGGACGACCCAGGACAACAGCTCTTGAGGATCAAGCCTGCCATCAGTATCTTTGTCATAATCATTCAGGAATCTATCTTTTTCAACAAGTATCCACTCTGGATCTTCATTTGCTGCTTAATATAAAAAATAAACCCAAAACAAATATACATACACAAGAACGTCAGAGGTACCTAATAATAAGTTTGATATATGCCTAGAATATAGGGAATAATTTAAAGCTTACTAGATAAAGGATGCCCAAAGAAACAGAAACACTTAACTGAAAAGTGCTAAAATAAGTACCAACTACATAGTAATTTTTAAAAGTGGCACACGGGTCTAAACAACTCCGAGTTTTTAAATCATTGTGCACTATCACAAACTAGGAATTTTTTTTAATTTAAATTTTTTTTTATTTGACAGAGACAGAGAGAGACTCAGAGAGAGGGGTAGATAGGGACGGACAGACAGACAGGAAGAGAGAGAGAGATGAGAAGCATCAATTCTTCATTGCGGCACTTTAGTTATTCATTGATTGCTTTCTCATATATGCCCTGACCCAGAGGCTACAGCAGACCGAGCAACCCCTTGCTCAAGGGAGTGACCTTGGGCTCAAGCTGGTGCGCTTTGCTCAAGCCAGATGAACCCGCGCTTCAGTTGGAGACTGCAGGGTTTTGAACCTGGGTCCTCTGCATCCCAGTCCGACGCTCTATCCACTGCGCCACCGCCTGGTCAGGCACAAACTAGTAATTTTATTAACTGCTGCTACTTGCTCTGGTATCTAGTATCCCCAGATTTGATCTGACTAATGTTTTTATGTATATCATGACTATATAAAGCTTCCTATGTGTTCTTATAGTTATGTCATGTGTAATTTGAGACAGAGAGAGAGAAGGGGGGGAGGAGCTGGAAGCATCAACTCCCATATGTGCCTTGACCAGGCAAGCCGAAGGTTTTGAACCGGCAACCTCAGCATTTCCAGGTCGACGCTTTATCCACTGCACCACCACAGGTCAGGCTCATGTGTAATTTTAACATGATGTTGACAATAGGGATGTTTTGCGTGTGTGACAGGGACAGAGAGAGAGACAGAGAGAGGGACAGATAAGGATGGACAGACAGGAAGAGAGAGAGATGAGAAGCATCAACTCTTCGTTGCAGCACCTCAGTTGTTCACTGATTGCTTTTTCATATGTGCGTTGACCAGGGGCTACAGTAGAACAAGTGACCCCCTGCTCAAGCCACTGACCTTTGGGCTCAAGCCAACAACCCCACACTCAAGCTGGTGAGCCCGCACTCAAGCCAGATGAGCCCTCGCTCAAGCCGGCAACCTTTGGGTTTCAAACTTGGGTCCTCTGTGTCCCAGTCCAACGCTCTATCCACTGTGCTACTGCCTGGTCACGTGACATTATAAAGGATGCTTTTTAAAAATTTTTATTTATTTATTTATTTACAGAGACAGAGAAAGAGTCAGAGAGAGGGATAGACAGACAGGAACGGAGAGATGAGAAGAATCAATCATTAGTTTTTTGTTTTTTTTTAGGTTTGCTTGCTTATATATATATATATATATATATATATATATATATATTTTTTTTTTTTTTTTTTTTTTTTTTTTAAATCATTTTTTAGAGAGGAGAGACAGAGAGGGAGAGAGAGGAGAGAGAGACACAGAGAGAAGGGGGGAGGAGCTGGAAGCATCAACTCCCATATGTGCCTTGACCAGGCAAGCCCAGGGTTTCGAACCGGCGACCTCAGCATTTCCAGGTCGATGCTTTATCTACTGCGCCACCACAGGTCAGGCAATCATTAGTTTTTTGTTGCGCATTGCAACACCTTAAAAGTTCATTGGTTGCTTTCTCATACGTGCCTTGACCGCGGGCCTTCAGCAGACCGAGTAACCCCTTGCTCGAGCCAGCGACCTTGGGCTTAAGCTGGTGAGCTTTTGCTCAAACCAGATGAGTCCTCGCTCAAGCTGGCGACCTCGGGGTCTCAAACCTGGGTCTTCCACATCCCAGTTTGACACTCTATCCACTGCGCCACCTCCTGGTCAGGCATAAAGGATGCTTTTTTTTTTTTGTATTTTTCTGAAGTTGGAAACGGGGAGGCAGTCAGATAGACTCTATCTAGCATGTGCCCAACAGGGATCCCCCTGGCACACCCACCAGGGGCGATGCTCTGCCCATCTGGGGCATCGCTCTGTTGCAACCAGAGCCATTCTAGCGCCTGAGGCAGAGGCCACAGAGCCATCCTCAGCGCCCAGGGCCAACTTTGCTCCAATGGAGCCTTGGCTGCGGGAGGGGAAGAGAGAGATAGAGAGGAAGGAGAGGGGGAGGGGTGGAGAAGCAGATGGGCGCTTCTCCTGTGTGCCCTGGCTGGGGATCGAACCCGGGACTCCCGCACACCAGGCCAACGCTCTACCACTGAGCCAACCGGCCAGGGCCATAAAGGATGCTTTTAAGCAACAATTCTGAAGAAAAGACAGCTGCTCTTAGAAAAGGCTACATATATAAACTCAAATCTCAAACAATCATAAGTCACCTTCATCAGTCTACACCGGTATTTATTTTATATTTCTAAGATTTACATCCAAAGATAGGATTTTTTTTTTTTTTTTTTTTTTGTATTTTTCTGAAGCTGGAAACGGGGAGAGACAGACAGACTCCCGCATGCGCCCGACCGGGATCCACCCGGCACACCCACCAGGGGCTACGCTCTGCCCACCAGGGGGCGATGCTCTGCCCCTCTGGGGCGTCGCTCTGCCGCGACCAGAGCCACTCTAGCGCCTGGGGCAGAGGCCAAGGAGCCATCCTCAGTGCTCGGGCCATCTTTGCTCCAATGGAACCTTGGCTGCGGGAGGGGAAGAGAGAGACAGAGAGGAAGGAGGGGGTGGGGGTGGAGAAGCAAATAGGCGCTTCTCCTATGTGCCCTGGCCAGGAATCGAACCCGGGTCCCCCACATGCCAGGCCGACGCTCTACCGCTGAGCCAACTGGCCAGGGCCAAAGATAGGATTTTTTTAAAAAATACCAACCTTTACTTTCTCTCTCATATGATTTGATAATCACATTTTATCTGTCTGAAATGGAAAACATATGTTTGAATCTAGACACAGGACTAAAGTGAGCAAAACAGCATTCTCAGATAAGCTGTGTGTCCCTTTGTTTCACTTGTGTTATTTTTAACATGGCAGAACAAGTAGAATCAGGCAAGCTCTTCTTGTTCCATTTTCTTTTATCTTTTAAAGATTTTATTTATTGATTTTATGGAGGGAGGGGAGCAAGAACTATCAACACATAGTTGCTTCACTTTAGCTGTTCATTGCTTGCTTGTCATATGTGCCTTGACCAGGCAAGCCCAGGGTTTCAAACTGGCGACCTTAGCGTTCCAGGTCAATGCTCTAGCCACTGCGCCACCACAGGCCAGGCTGTTCCACTTTCTTTCTTCTTTAATTCCATTTGTTCCCCTCCTTCCACACACCCTTTGGCTACTTACCAGGATCCCGCCTGTAGTCACCAAGAAATTCTTCCAAACTCACAAATCCATCACCATTTTTGTCATGTTCTTCTAAAGCCTCCTGAATGACAAATTCCTATTGCATAAAATAAATTAGTAACAACATTTTAAATCCTACCACCACCTGAATCACTTCTACTACAGAATAACTTAAGTAATAATCATTTTGACTTATGCTTGCAAACACTGGAATTTAGAAGCAGGAATAAAACACCAATATTATGTAACTTTAAATTCACCATCCTTAGGCCTCTGTAGCTAAGAACTCTACTCCACCCTCTTAAACCACCTCAGGAATAAACCCACATTCCTGTTTTCTGCCCATTCCCTGCCTTCTCAAGAATGACACTTCTTGTACTACCCTCATCTTCTTTAACTCCTTTTTCTCCAATCTATTAACAACCCAGAATCTTTATCTTAGATCTCTTTGCACAGAACTGTTGTTCTACCCCCAGATCTAAAATGTGTCCAGCCTCCAAAACCTCAACCTTCTTGCTTCCCCTTCTATCAAATCTACCCTCACATACTCCAAATCTGTTCTATACGCTCATCAAAGCTTGTCACCAACTAATTCTTCTCTCAAACCCAAAGATTATGCCCTTTCTACTTATACTTGACCCAAAATGACCTAATGGCCAGCTGCCACAGTAGGTCCCTTACTACCTTCCTATATCATCTTTTATACTTTTCTTATGATGATCCCCACCCAGTACATCAGGCACACATCACCTTTGCCTTTATTCTGGAGCCAGAAAGTCTAAGAGACATAAATATCTAAGCCTAGTCCTTATAAATTCTTTTTGCCATTTCAGTGGGCTCTCACTGCAGTTTGGAAGTCTGTCTCTGCCTCAGTTTCCCTAACACATACCCTATAGCTGTTCTTTGAAACCTCTACTTCCTTTGAGCCTTAATGCAACTCATTCCAATGCTCTTGGCAAAGACCTCCTTTGTTTCCAAACATGGTATACTGTATTCACATGTATAAGATGCACCCTTTTCCAAAAAATTTGGGGTCTAAAAACTGGGTGTGTCTTACAGTGGTTGTAGATTTTTTTACTTGCATTTCCCACTTTTCCACACTTGTTTTTGAGCTCATTATTGAAGACAGTGATTCGTCATCAGACACAGATGAGGACAAGTTAATGGATAGGAGTTTTGACAGTGATGAGGAGTTGTATGAATTTTATGATGAATAAAACCTGAGTTCAATAACTTGATGTAATATATTTTTTCCTAAATTTCAGGCCCCCAAATTAAGATACGTCTTATACATGGGGAAATACAGTAGTTCTTCTGAAATGCATTCTTGTTTACCAGCATTGTATCCTCACCTTTAACTACCTCTACTCCATTCACTGTTCTCTTTGATCTCAGGAGCTAAAGCTCTCTCACACTTTTTCTAGGGCAGAGCCCTCAACCGTCCCGAGACCCCACCCTCTCCCGTTTCCTGAGTGCTTTCTTTCCCGCCTAACTCTGGCCTCTCCCACGGCTTCCCTTGCTTCTCCGTCAGTCCCATCTTCTATGCCTGTAAGCACATTCAAGTCCCCATGACTCTGCTGCGCCATTCAACTACCGTCTGGGTTCCTATTCCTCCTGGCCTACCGCCTCACAGGTTAGCGTGACTGTTCTCACTTCCTATTTGCTCTTACCTTTCTTTCTGGATTCTAGCATCACAACTGTAATAAAAATAGTCTTAAAAATCTACCATTCTAGCCATAGCCAGAGGCTTCATCTACATGTGTATGAAATAACACTTAGAAACAAGTCTGCTTTTCTAAATCAAGTATTACAGATTTTACATAAAGAAATCGGGAAATCCTAACCAAGAAGGCCGAAGATTAGTTTTAGAGGGAGGATCTGAGAATCTCCTGAAATTATAATCCAGCTTTGGGTGTGTATGAGCATATGTGACTTTCCTGGGATAGATTCCATAGTTTACATCATATTTTGAAAGGAGTCTGTAATCCAGTAAGTTAAGAGTCACTGATCAAAATGATTATTACTTCAGGTAATCCTCATGGGCAACAATATTATTTAAATAATGTTGCCATGGTTAAAATAACTTTTGGAACTACATGAATAGAAATTTCTTAATATTCTAACTTTTAATTCAAAGTAGAATCACTTAGTCGATCTTGTATCCCTGCCTTTTCCTACATAACATACGTGAAAGGGAAGAAGGAACACACATAAACAATTAAGGCAAATAGGAATTATTGAAGCTGCTCTGAATGAGACACCACGTTAGGGTCACACATCTCATGTGCTGCCATCAACTCCAACTCAGCACAATCAAAAAACATCCCACCCACCCCATTCCGCTATTACCTTCCTATTACTATTGCACAAGCTCAAAACCTCAGTCATCTCTGATTCTTCTCTTCCCATACTTCTTTAGTCTACATTCCATTTATTCTTTCTTCAAATTTTGATCAATCTATTTCATTCCACTGCCACATCGCCTTCCAGACCAAAACACACAATGCCTAAATTATTTCATTGCTATCACTGGTCATTCTCCTTCTCACTCTTAACTTGTTCCTTTCTTCCCAGAGAAATGAGACCCAGCATCCTCTGTCTGCCACGACAGGGCTCAGACAGCTTGTTTCAACCGAATTCTGGCAGTTCATCTAATTGTGCCCAGCACTGCTCTTAAACTAGGTCGTGTATTTTGTGCCAAGTGAAAAGCCTCAATGGCAAGAGGAATGGTACTAATGGCATTGTCTTGCTACTGTGCTATGGAAGACAATGTATCTGCCACCTTGTTATCAAGGCGGCAGCATCTGCCCACGACCTATTAAGTAAGGAGCTCTATCCACCCCCCCCCAACCCAAATATTCAGGGCTCAAAGCCACACAGCTGGAGGCTGACGCCAGGCAACAGTCCCTGATATATAAATGTGTAGTCTGTTTTTAAAAGTTATTGTGTTTTATTAATCTCTACTTTCCAATATGATATGCTCTCAAGAGGTTGGCCAAGTCAGTAGGACTCAATCAATGTGGGCTAAAACCTAGAGTGCAACAAATTATTGAAGAGTTGGTAGTTCCTTTAAGTATTACAGGAATGATACTATTCTTTATGCAGCTATACTTTGTACCTCCCCATGAAAAGAGATACAAATACGGTATGTTTTTTAAGACTAAATAAGTTTTCACAAGCATTGTAAACTAAATAGGAAGTTTAAATGTTACTACTATTGAAAAACCAGAGAAAAGTCTGAAAGCCAGGGGGAGAGTAATGCTTATGATATTAGAATTTTTAAAAATTCAGTCCTTTGCTATCAGCCTCCCAATAAGACCCCCACCCCCAGAAGCCTCCTTCCCAGTCCTAATCTTAAATGGGGAGAACTTTGGGTCTTCCTGTCTCTTAAAATTCTGGTTGCTATACAACTCATTTTAATGACTTAGTAAAAACAGGTTTTAAAGTTCTGGTCACTCAATAATTCTCTTACAACTTTTCTTCCTTACCGTCATATAATCAACTTCTTCAGGATGCTCAAAAGCAATAAATTCTTCAAGAGTCAAACCAGGATCTAAATCCTGGTTAGCTTTCTCAAACCGCTTCTTGTCCTTTAAATGAAGCTGGAAAAATTAAAAAAATGAACATGTTTAAAAGTCTCATCATAATATGTCATCATAAAAAATACTTTGAAAAATGCCAACCATGTGACATCTAAAGTACACATTCATACATTATTTTATCTTCATATCATCCCTTTGAAAGTTGTTTAGGCAAATAATATTAATAAGAAGCAATATAGTGACAGGTTCTAGAGTCAGAGAGACTCAGATCGGAATTCCAGTAAAGCCACTTACTAGCTGTGTTACTAAGGCAAATTATTTAACTTCTTTGGTTTCCGCAACTATAAAATTGGGATGTGATGCCAAAAACAAAAGGAAAAAAAACAACAACTATAAACATGTACACTACATCAAACTAAAAAGCTTCTGCTCAGCAGAGGAAACCATCAACAAAATGAAAGGCAACCTACTGAATGGGAGAAATTACATGCAAACCATATATCTGCAAAGGGACTAATATCCAAAATATATAAAGAACACATACAACTCAAGAGCAAAAATAAATTCAATCTGATTGAAAAATGGGCATAAGATATGAATAGATATTTTCCCAAAGACATACACATGGCCAGTAGACTCACGAAAAGATGTTCAACGTCACTAACCATCAAAGAAATGTAAATTAGAACAGCAATATAATATCACCTCACACCTGCTAGAATGGCTATCATCAATAAATCGACAAATGTCACAAGGATGTGGAGAAAAGCAAACCCTCGTGCACTGCTGGTGGGACTACAAATTGGTGCAGCCATTAAAGAATATGAAGGTTCCTTAAAAATTTACAACAGGCCTAACCAGGCGGTGGCACAGTGGATAGAACATCAGCCTAGGGCGCAGAGGGCCCAGGTTCGAAACCAGTGTAGACTCTCATCAGGCTTGAGCGTGGAGTCACCAGGTTGAGTGCAGGATCATAGAAATGACTTCCCATGGTTGCGGGCTTGAGCCCAAAGGTCACTGGCTTGGGTGGAAGGTCAGAGGCTTAAGCAAAGGGTCACTAGCTCAGCTGAAGCCCCCCCCCCCAAGGCACATGAGAAAACAATCAATGAATAACTAAGGTGCTGCAACAAATTGATGCTTCTCATTATCTCTCTTCCCGTTTGTTTGTCCCTCTCTGTCACTTATTCAAAAGATAAATGAACCCCTACGTTCCCTGCAGCATTATTCACAATAGCCAAGATACAGAAACAACCTAAATGTACATTGGTGACTGGGTAAGAAAAATGTGGCACATTTATTATTCAGCCAAAACAAAAACAAAAACTCCAAAAATAAAAAAAACCCCGAAATTCTGACATTGTGACAACATGCACGGACCTCAAGGGCATTATGCTAAGTGAAATATGTCAGGCTGAAAAAGGCAAATACTGTATGACCCTTCTTATATATGGAAGCTGAAAAAAACAACACATAACCGAAAACAAAACCAAGAATAGACACAGAGAATAGATTGGTGGTTACCAGAGATGCAGGGAGGTGGGTGTGGGAGAAACGGGTGAACTGTTTATTTTTCATTTAGTTTAAGTAAATGGAATAATTTTTAATATAAATAATAAAAACTGTAAGTTCTATTAAGCAACTGGGATGCAAAACGCCATTAGGCAATTAGTAAACTTCAAATATTTAATAAATGTTACAAATTACTACTGATAGAAAAACTGAGATTAAATCATTTATTGAAAGAGATGTCAGAAATATAGCTAAAATATATTGAACTTGGATCCGTTCTGTTCTTTCTACAGTACTACAAATTCTCTTCTTTAACAATCTCAGTATTTTTGGAATACCCAAAAAGCAATAAATTCAGACTATGTATTCCTTTTTAAAAAATTATTTATGCCTGACCAGGCGGTGGCGCAGTGGATAGAGCCTCGGACTGTGGTGCAGAAGGACCCAGGTAACCAGCTTGAGCGCAGTTTCATCTGGCTTGAGCAAAAGCCCACCAGCTTGGACCCAAGGTCGCTGGCTCCAGCAAGAGTTACTCTGTCTGCTGAAGGCCCCCGGTCAAGGCACATATGAGAAAGCAATCAATGAACAACTAAGGTGTCGCAATGCGCAACAAAAAACTAAATGATTGATGCTTCTCATCTCTCCGTTCCTGTCTGTCTGTCCCTGTCTATTCCTCTCTCTGACTCTCTCTCTGTCTCTGTAAATAAAGAAATAAAGAAATAAATAAAATTTAAAAAAAAATTATTTATTTATGACAGTGAGAGAGGGACAGATAGAGACAGACAGGGAGAGAGATAAGAAGCAACAACCCTTTGCTGCAGCTCCTTAGTTGTTCATTTATTGCTTTCTCATATGTGCCTTGACTAGGGGCCTACAGCTAAGCCAGCGACCTTTGGACTCAAGCCTGCGACCACAGAGTCATATCCATAACCCCACGCTCAAGCCGGTGAGCCTGCACCCAAGCTGGATGAGCCTGTGCTCAAGTTGGCGACCTTGGGATTTCAAACCTGGGTCCTCTGCATCCTAGTCTGATGCTCTATCCACTGTGCCATCGCCTGGTCAGGCTTAAAATTAAAAAAAAAAAAAGATTTTATTTATTGATTTTAGGGGGAAGCAGAGGGGTGGGAAGCATTAACTTATAGCTGCTTCTGTATGTGCCTTGACCAGGCAAGCCAGGGGCTTTGAACCAGCAACTTAAGTGTTCCAGGTCAATGTTTTATCCACTGTGCCACCACAGGTCAGGCCTATCTTTCTTCTTTAAAAAGTACACTCAAGCCTGACCTGTGGTGGCACAGTGGATAAAGCGTTGACCTGGAAATGCTGAGATCGCCGGTTCGAAACCCTGGGCTTGCCTGGTCAAGGCACATATGGGAGTTGATGCTTCCAGCTCCTCCCCCTCTTCTCTCTCTCTGTCTTTCCTCTTTCTCTCTCTTTCTCTCCCTCTCCTCTCTAAAAAAATGAATAAATAAATTTTAAAAAATTAAAAGTACACTCAAGTAGTAAATCAAAGAGCAGCTATTTGGGACAAGACTGCTTTTAATTAATTCTCAAAGCTAATTCTATAATAAAGAGCTCTGGAGGTCAATAGTGCTAGTTTGCTAATTCTGCCTGAATTCTGTTTTGAGAACTTCTGGGAATAACTTTTCTATCAATGATGTGTATTAAACTACACATTTTTAAAAAGCTCAATTTCAAATATTTTAGAAGTTTCCAATTCATGTTTCACTTAAGAAGAAATGCTCTCTTCCATTTTCTAGAATAGAAGTTAGGTAGCACTGATTTACTGAAATAACATTTCTTTTACAATGATTGATTCCCCAAAAGAAATCATCTTTTAAACATTCAGATTCCACTGGCCAGTCAGGTAGACTCACCCAATTCTGACAGGAAAGAAAACAACAACAGAACCTTGTTTCCAAATAGCTGCTTTTAATTTAATGTTCATAATTTAAATAATTAGACCAAATAATTTAAATTTTATATTTAGGGAAAAATAGACAAACAAGTACTTGATGTACTTAGTTGTATCAATCAAGTTCTTCCTTGAATAAACCACTATTCAAAATACTAAGTGCTTAGATTCCTTATGAAAGAACCCTTCAATCTGGAGCAAAAAGGTCCATGTTTCAGCAGAGGGAGCTGAATTTGGCTAAATTTGCCTAGAAAAAAAGGATCTCTTTCAACAAATTGAGGTTTCTAAAAAAAACAAAAAACAACCAAAAAAACTGAAAGAAATTTTCTTCACATTTCTCAGATTATTCAATAAACTGAAATAATGTGACTTTGAAAGCAGTTTTATTCACAGCCATCTGAAGAACACAATTTAAGTGCAAATCATATTCAAGAAGCTAGTACACAAAAAGATTATTTTTCCGAAATGGCAAATTTCTTTTTTCTTTTATTAAGTGAGAGGTGGGGAGGCAGAGAGACAGACTCCTGCATACACCCCAACTGGTATCCACCCCTCAAGCCCCCTACAGGGCAATGCTCTGCCCATCTGAAGCCACTAGTTCATCCTCAGCGCCTGGGGCCAACTTGCTCAAATCAATTGAGCCATGGCTGCAGGAGGTAGAGGTAGAGAGAAACAGAGAGAGAGAGAGAGAGAGAGAGAGAGAGAAAGGGGAAGGGTAGAGAAGCAGATGGTCGCTTCTCCTATGTGCCCTGATGGGAATCAAACCTGGGTCTTCTACACACTGGGCTGACACTCTACTGCTAAGCCAACCAGCCAGGGTTGAAGTTGCAAATTTATAAAAAGATGGTAACACAAAAGACTCTGTTTACTAAAATCTCAACACTTGTTTCTTCTGTATAAAAACCTTGTATTGTAGTGAAAGATAGAACATTACATATAGTAGTAAAAAGCCAGGAACTACAAATAATCATTCATTCATTCATTCATTTATTTATTTATTACAGGGACAGAGAGAGAGTCAGAGAGAGGGATAGACAGGGACAGACAGACAGGAACAGAGAGATGAGAAGCATCAATCATTAGTTTTTTTGTTGCACATTGCGACACCTTTGTTGTTCATTGATTGCTTTCTCCTATGTGCCTTGACCACAGGCCTTCAGCAGACCGAGTAACTCCTTGCTTGAGCCAGCGACCTTGGGTCCAAGCTGGTAAGCTTTTTTTTGCTCAAGCCAGATGAGCCCGCGCTCAAGCTGGCGACCTCAGGGTCTTGAACCCGGGTCTTCCGCATCCCAGTCCGACACTCTATCTACTGCGCCACCGCCTGGTCAGGCTCATTTATTTTTATATAACAGAACAAAATTGCCATGTTTTAGTAGGCTAATGATTTTACATGAAGAAATATATAATTTGTGATGCCAGAACAAAAATATAGGTCTTAAAAAATTCTGAGTAGTCCCATGTATGAGTCTGTCTTACATAATTATTGCTTATACATGCACATTCAGCAGCTGGCTTTAGAAGTTAAAGCAACTAAACTTTTGCCAGGTAGGTCCCCAAACTTTAATTATCCTGCTTAAAAGTGCTGTGGCACAGTGGATAAAGCATCGGTCTGAGACACTGAAGACCCAGGTTTGAAACCTGGAGGTCGCTGCATTGAACGTGGGCTTATCAGCTTGAGCGTGGGGTTGCTAGCTTGAGTGTAGGATCACAGACATGACCCGATGGTTGCTGGCTTGAGCAAGGGATCACTGGCTCAGCTAAAGCCTCCTGGTCATGGCATGTATGAGAAGCAAGATGGGAGCCATTTACCTCTATGCTGGAGGCACATGCATAGCATGTGCACAGCCGTGAGCAGAGAAATGACCAACTTTGAGCTAGTGATGGCCTCTAGAGTTCAAAAGGCCAATATAATTCTACAACAGATAACATGTACAATGATGAAAGATGGCCATCAAAACTAAAAGGTAGATACTAATCATGGGTAAGTTAAAGAATTTGAAGAGGTTCAAATGTTTTCCAGGCACCCTTGACTAATATTTTGGGACATAACAGTTTGCAACAGATGCTTGGTTTTATTTTTTCCCACATATGAAAATCTATCTTAAAAAAAAAAAACTTTAGCCCTGGCCGGTTGGCTCAGCGGTAGAGCGTCGGCCTAGCGTGCGGAGGACCCGGGTTCGATTCCCGGCCAGGGCACACAGGAGAAGCGCCCATTTGCTTCTCCACCCCTCCGCCGCGCTTTCCTCTCTGTCTCTCTCGTCCCCTCCCGCAGCCAAGGCTCCATTGGAGCAAAGATGGCCCGGGCGCTGGGGATGGCTCTGTGGCCTCTGCCCCAGGCGCTAGAGTGGCTCTGGTCGCAACATGGCGACGCCCAGGATGGGCAGAGCATCGCCCCCTGGTGGGCAGAGCGTCGCCCCTGGTGGGCGTGCCGGGTGGATCCCGGTCGGGCGCATGCGGGAGTCTGTCTGACTGTCTCTCCCTGTTTCCAGCTTCAGAAAAATGAAAAAAAATAAAAATAAAAATAAAAGAAAAAAAAAGAAGCCTATATTTAAACTAATGAAACCATGAGACACAGCAGAACTACAGTGATACTGAATCTTCAAAACTGAGTTATTTAAGAGCACTCACTATGGAAGACAGTATTGTAAACTCCTCAAGAAATGAAACAGCATTACCATATGATCCAGCAATCCCAATTACACTTCTGGGTATATACTCAAGTATAAGAATGGAAAGTAGGGCCTGACCAGGCAGTGGCAGAGTGGATAGAGCGTCGGACTGGGATGCAGAGGACCCAGGTTTGAAGTCCCAAGGTTGCCAGCTTGAGCATGGGCTCATCTGGTTTGAGCAAAAAGCTCACCAGCTTGAGCCCAAAGTCGCTGGCTTGAGCAAGAGGTCACTCGATCTGCTGTAGGCCCCCCCCAAGGCACATATGAGAAAGCAATCAATGAACAACTAAGGTGCTGCAATGAAGAACTCATGCTTCAAATTTCTTTGTCTTTCTGTCTGTCTGTCACTATCTGTCCCTCTCTGTGTCTCTGTCACACACACACACAAAAAGGAAAGTAGGGTCTCTAACAAATATTTGCACACCCAGGTTCAGCATTATTCACAATAGCCAAAAAGTTGAGGCACCTAGTGTCCATTTATAGATGAATAGGTAAACTAAGTATGGTATATACATACACCGAAGTGTTATCCAGTCTTAAAACAAAGTTCTGGCCCTGGCCGGTTTGCTCAGTGGTAGAGCGTCGGCCTGGCGTGCAGAAGTCCCGGGTTCGATTCCCAGCCAGGGCACACAGGAGAAGCGCCCATCTGCTTCTCCACTCCTCCCCCTCTCCTTCCTCTCTGTCCCTCTCTTCCCCTCCCGCAGCCAAGGCTCCATTGGAGCAAAAAGTTGACCTGGGCACTGAGGATGGCTCCATGGCCTCTGCCTCAAGCGCTAGAAGGCTCTGGTTGCAACAGAGCGATGCCCCAGATGGGCAGAGCATCACCCCCTGGTGGGCGTGCCAGGTGGATCCTGGTTGGGCACATGCGGGAGTCTGTCTGACTGCCTCCCCGTTTCCAGCTTCAGAAAAATACAAAAAAAACCCCAAAAAACCCAAAGTTCTAACATATGTTACAACATGAATGAACCTTGAAGACATTATGCTGAGTGAAATAAGCTAGTCAAAAACAAAACAATAAAAAACTCAAAACAAAAGGAAACAAAAACAAAAAACAAATGCTGTAAGATTTCACTTATGTGAGGTACTCAGAGTAGTCAAAAATCAGACAGAAAGTAGAATGTTGGTTAATAGATGCTGAGGGAGGGAGGGGTAACAGTGAGTTAACAGGTTTAGTTTTTATTTATTTATTTATTTTTACAGAGACAGAGAGAGAGTCAGAGAGAGGGATAGATAGGGACAGACAGACAGGAACGGAGAGAGATGAGAAGCATCAATCATTAGTTTTTCGTTGCGACACCTTAGTTGTTCATTGATTGACCGTGGGCCTTCAGCAGACTGAATAACCCCTTGCTCGAGCCAGTGACCTTGGGTCCAAGCTGGTGTGCTTTGCTCAAACCAGATGAGCCCGCACTCAAGCTGGCGACCTTGGTGTCTCAAATCTGGGTCCTCCGCATCCCAGTCCGAAGCTCTACCCACTGCGCCACCGCCTGGTCAGGCTAGTTTCAGTTTTTTAAGATGAAGCATTCTGGAGACTGACTGCATAACAATGTGAATGTACTTAAGACTACTGAGCCAAACACTTAAAAATGGCTAAAATGGTAAATTTTATATATGTGTATTTTACTACAACTTAAAAACATTTAAAAGAGATGATTTATATAAAACAAAGTGTTCAAAAATGGCAATGGGCCTCTTATAGTCTTCTTTGTAACTATAGCACTGACTGATCAATAACATAAAAAAGAAAATACTGGGATACATATTAAAAATACACTAAAAAGTCCTGGTCGGATAGTTCAGCTGGTTAACACACAGTCCCAGTACACAAAGATTGCTGGTTGGATCCCTGGTCAGGGCATATACAGGAACAGACTGATGTTTCTCTCTCTCTCTCTTCTCCTCCTTTCTCTCTCACTAGAGTCAATAAATAAAAAAAATTTTTAAATCACTAAAAAAAGCAATTCTGGGAATGAGGACAAATGATACGGCTGAGAAAAAGAGAGACAAGGTAGTACAAAATAAAAGTACTAAGTCTGGCTGGAAAGGAAACCATCAAAATGACCAATGAAGTGGAACAGGGGTTGCACAGAGAACAGGGCAATCGGGCCTATCACCTCGGGCCCCCTGGTGCTCATTCAGGCAGGAAGGTGAAGTGAACAGATGTGATCAAAAGGAGCAGCTTGTGCACACTCACCTGCCTAAAAGACTCCTCTTCTGCATCATCTAGAGCTGTGTTCTCATCAAAGTCAATCACACGATCATACATCTGAATGTTGTATTCATCCCACGACACACTCCCATCACTGTTTTTATCGTATTCAACAAACTGTTGTTTTGCTTCTTGCATAGCATAGTGTTTAAAGGACATCTGAATCCATGAACTGAGTTCACCTATGAGAATTTCCCAGAACACAATACATGTTAATGTAATTCTCATATTTGAGGATTTCTAAACCACCTCTAAAAGAAAAAAGAAAAACTTCAGCGTCTGCAAATAATGAATGAGAATTGGCTTAGCTGTATTCATAGAAATAGCAGAAGGTATTGAGAACGTTTGGAGACTGTGAGTCTAAAAGTGCACATTATATTATGTGATTTAAAGAGAATGTAAGCTCCTTTGGTGGAGCTCTCTCTCCTCACTAAACTGAATAGTCTTAAAAAAAAAAAAACCCTCCAAAAAAGAGCTCATCATGGCACCATAGAACAATATAACCAGTAACAATGGTTCACTTCAGCTTTACCAGAAGGGGACGATTTACTTTCAAGATTTTGTTTTCTTATCTGTAAAGTGAACGTTTGGACTAAGTTCTTTTTAACTTTAAATTTTTTAAAAGTTTACTATTAAATATTTGATCATATGTAGGCCTTACAGACAGGTACCATAAAGTCTTCAAAATCAATTTGTTCGGTGTGTTTTCTAGTATAACCAAAGAGGGACCCACTTTTATTGGATATTGGAGTCTAAGATTTTCTTGCTGTTTAAGTATAAAGAACCAAAACCTCAATATTCCTAAAGGCACTGATGTGAATATTTTATTGACAACACATCTTAAATTTATCAGTTTGTAATTCTCTCTCCAGCAACTTCATTCCTTAGATGCTGACAGGTTATATAGCAAAGAAGCGCCTGAATTTCTGTTGAGGATCAACTTACAAAGTTGACAGGGTTCATCACTTTGAATTAAACAATGAGAGGCAGCTGCACAGCAATTTACTTAAGACTATTCTTTTAATATTTTGTGCATATTATTTTTGACTACAGAATCTAAGAACACTCAGATTTTTATTTTTAAGTGAAGGGTATTAAAAATCGCATTAAGGTCAGATGATTTGGATTCTAGTCCTTGCTTCTTCACACTTGAGAAAGGCATTTACCCCTCTGGGCTTAAGTTTCTTCATCTCTACAAAGAAAGATCAACAAGATGATTCTAGGGACGCTACTAGCTGTAATGATTCGTGAGAAACACAATTCACATGCAACAGGTCCTTATCTTCTTGCTTAGAGAAAGCAAGTAGAAAAGGCATATATCAAAAGAGCAATAAAAAGTATAAATCAAAAGAGCAATAAATCAATGTCTTAAGTTGGTTTTGGCATTATTTCTCCAAAAAGAAACTCATTGTTGTACACATGATAAAAGTCTTAAGAGAAATAAGGAAGATATGACTTTCACATACATGTAGGGTCAAGGGAGAAAGAACAGAGTTTTACTTGGTATCCCCTGTCTAAATGTTTCGAGGTATATTGGAGGGAAGTGGGTTGGGGGATTGTAAAGGGTAAAGGGGGTCAAATATATGGGGAGGGAATATTTTACTTTGGGTGGTGGGCGCACAATGCAATATACAGATGATGTATCATAACCAATGTCACCCCAATGAACTTATTGTAAAAATAAAAAAGAAATTGAGATTTCCAGGAATACCTATTATGTCTTTTCTACCCTCTCTAAGTACCTGTAATCTGTTGAAACACTAGTAATGTACTCTCAACAGACACCCCCCTTCTTAAACGTTTGTGTTTATGTCCCCTGTTAGTTGTGTAAGGACATCCTTACTTTCGGTGAGAAAGCCATCTGAGTCCAAGTCAATTTTCTTTATGATTGACTTCAGTCTTTTGTGTTGCTCTTCGGGGGTGAGTTTAACATATTCGTCGACTTCTTCCTTTGGAGGGTAAGCGATACACAGTGGGTCAAGCATTATCAATGGAGCAAAATGGTGGGGAAAAATACGGATACCAGAAGCCTCCTGGTCGAGAGTTTTGGGGCGACTCACACCAATTCTCCAAGGCCCGGTCCCTACACATCCTCGGTGATCCTGCCCGCTATTTGAGGGTAGAAGCGATCGGGCCCCGGGGGTTCCCTAGCGAGCGGCGTCCCGCCCGGCGTCCAGGATCAGGCCGCCTAGAGACTAAGCCGCGGAGTGAGGCCGCCCTCCCAGCCCGGCCCAGCCTCACCTGGCCGCCCAGCAGCGCCTCGCGGTCGTAGTCGGTGCGGTGCTCGCCCTGCGAGTCCCCAGCGCTAGGCGCCGCGGCGCATAGTAGCAGGAGGAGCAGCCCCATGGCCGCGGGCCTCGGGCCCAGCCGCATAGCGCCGGCCGCCACGGACACAGAGCTACGCCGGGGGAGGGGGAAGACGGCGTACGTGGGGGCACGCAGCGCGGAGGGGCGGTGGCACAGTTCCTCCAGTCCCGCGAGCTCAGGTCCAAGCCACGACTGCGCAGTGCGGCGCGCCGGACCAAGATTATATAACCCCGGTGGAAAGGTGGGGCGCCAGGCCGTACCGCTGATTGGTCCAAACGACGCCGGGGGTGGGCTGTGGCTAGGGGGCGGGGCTGCGGGAGCGGAGAACTTGTCTAACTCATCGGGTTCCTGCCAGGTATTCTGGTTCACTCTACGTGTGTGTCCCGGTTTTCATCAGTGAGACAGGCAAGATATTTATTTGGGTGAACACAGTACAGTAGTTAGAAAAAGATGCCCTGGCGAACCAACGGACAGTACCTATTTCCCAGTCTTCAGTGTATCACTACTGATTTATTTTACTAGAGCGGGAGAAACAAACGCAGGTACTAAAGAGGCGTATTTGTATCGGATGCTCAATTTTGTGACTTACCGGTAGTTCTTTTTGGCCCTTCTAAACCTGTTTGCTCACTTATAAAATGGGCATAGGAACAAGACCACCTTAAAGAGTTATTGTGAAGATTAAATTAATATAGTGCATTTAGACAAGTAACTAGCATGTGTGATAAAATGTTTGATAATGTCAGCTTCACATCCATGTGGGTAGAAAAGCAAAAAAGGACTGCACAGAAGGAATAGCTTGCTTAGCGAGTCCTAGGAAAACCTTTACCTGTAGAAGATGTTTTGCCTGTTCTTGAACTGTATTTAAAAATTATTTTTAATTGATTTTTCAGAGAGAGGAGAGAGGTGATGGGAGCCAAAAGTATCAACTCATAGTTGCTTCACTTTAATTGTTTATCGGTTGCTTGTAGTATGTGTTTCGGCCTGGCAAGCCCAGGGTTTCGAACCCAGGACCTCAGCATTCCAGTTCCACACTCATCCTCTATGCCCCCACAGGCCAGGCTGTTCTTGAACTTTATATAGATGGCATCATACAGCATTTACAGCAGTGGTCCCCAATCTTTTTTGGGCCACGGACCGGTTTAATGTCAGAAAATATTTTCACGGACCAGCCTTTAGGGTGGGACTGATAAATGTACCACGTGACCGAGACAAGCGTCAAGAGTGAGTCTTAGACGGATGTAACAGAGGGAATCTGGTCATCTTTTAAAAATAAAACATCGTTCAGACTTAAATATAAATAAAACAGAAATAATGTAAGTTAGTTATTCTTTCTCTGTGGACCGGTACCAAATGGCCCACGGACCGGTACCGGTCCGCGGCCCGGGAATTGGGAACCACTGATTTACAGGTATTGGTTATATGCCCTCCGCCCTGCTGGGAAGTAGTATAGTGCCATGAAAAGACGCAAACACGTCAAGTTTGGATCTTCAGTCTTCGTAGCTCACCTGCTATATAACTTTGAATAAGTGACTTAATTTTTTTTAACTCTATAAAATGGAATAATAAAAACCTGTCTGGCCTGACCAGGCGGTGGCGCAGTGGATAGAGTGTAGGACTGGGATGCGAAGGACCCAGATTTGAGACCTCGAGGTCGCCAGCTTGAGCGCAGGCTCATCTGGTTTGAGCACAGCTCACCAGCTTGGACCTAAGGTCGCTGGCTCCAGCAAGGGGTTACTCGGTCTGCTGTAGCCCCCGGGTCAAGGCACATGTGAGAAAGCAATCAATAAACAACTAAGGTGTTGCAACGAAAAACTGATAATTGATGCTTCTCATCTCTCTCCATTCCTGTCTGTCCCTATCTCCTATCTATCCCTCTCTCTGACTCTCTCTCTTGTCTCTGTAAAAAACAAAACAAAACATATATGATAACTTTTGTGTGAGGAGTATAGTAAATCTTCTATGTAAAGTGTCTGATCCATAGAAGGGACTAAAAACTTCTTATTTTTCTTTTTTCCCTCTAGAAAATTCCTACTCGACCTTCCAGACTCAGCACAAGTATCTCCTAAAACAGGGGTCGGGAACCTATGGCTCGCGAGCCAGATGTGGCTCTTTTGATGGCTGCATCTGGCTCGCAGACAAATCTTTAATAAAAAATAATAATAACGTTAAATATATAAAACATTCTCATGTATTACAATCCATTCATTTCCTTCTGCTCATGTTCATGGTTGCAAGTGGCTGGAGCCAATCACAGCTGTCCTCCGGGACAACACCAAATTTTTATTGGATAATGCGTAATGTACATGGTCATTGTATGGCTCTCACGGAATTACATTTTATTTTTTTTTTATTTATTCATTTTAGAGAAGAGAGACAGAGAGAGAGATAGAGAGAGAAGTGGGGGAGAAGCAGGAAGCATCAACTCCCATATGTGCCTTGACCAGGCAAGCCCAGGGTTTTGAACCGGGGACCTCAGCATTACAGGTCGACACTTTATCCATTGCGCCACCACAGGTCAGGCCAGAATTACATTTTAAAATATGTGGCGTTTATGGCTCTCTCAGCCAAAAAGGTTCCCGACCCCTGTCCTAAAAGATACCTTTTCCAAATCCCTGTCACCAAAATTGTTGATCTCTTGTCTCTTTGTGTGTTCATTGTACGTTCCTCTGTCATAGCAGTGAGCACAGTCTACTATGACTATTTGTTGACATTATTACAAGAACTAGGGAGCCTTGAGGTCAGGAACTGTATGATTTTTGCCTAAATTTTACCAGTGCCTCTACTGCCTCTACTAATAGTAGAAACTCAATAAATTTTTGTGGAATGAGTGAATTCTGCTATACTGGCATTCTTTTAGAGGTACATACCATAAGTCATAGAAGAGCTTTGAAATTATTAAAAGAGGGAATTTATAGATATCTTACATTTCGAGGTTGGTAAAATGTGTGTTACAATCAACAGTGGTTTAGAAAACAAAGCAAGTCCTGACTGGCTAGCTCAGTTGGTTAGCTTGTGGTCCCATATGCAAAGGTTGCTGGTTGGATCCCTGGTCAGGGCACATACAGAAACAGATTGATGTTTCTGTCTGCCTGTCTCTACTTCTCTCCCTTGCTCTTTCTATGAAATCAATCAATCAGTTCTTAAAAAACATTACTTACTTAACATACATGGTGTGGGCACTTATAGTCTGATTTACCTGGAAATTATTAATATTTGGCACAATAAACTAAGTGAAAAAGTCAACAAACTCAATGAATTTGTAACTTTTCCAAATTTGGGAGACATAAGACAATAGAACAGATGATTATAGGGCAGTGAATGAAGGAACAATTTAGACTAAATATACAATTTGAGGGATTTTGTTGGTTTAATCTTCTATTAATCTTTTGAGGAGAGAAAATGTAAAAATTCCAGGGTGATAGTGGAATATTAGAAGGTGACAGAAAATATGTAGGTAGGTGAGTATGTTATAATACCTAGGAAATATTTTCATTTCTAAGGACTATCCAAAGTCACTGAATTGTAATAACGTATTAGAAGTAATTTCAAGAAATTTAACTTAACTGATTCTTACCAGATGAGATTTCCCTAAACTAACATGGATCTGTTCCAATGATCAAATGTAATGATAGCTCCATTCTCAAATAGAAGCCATCCTCTACATCCGGCAATTCACATTTATGGCCCTAGGCCAGTTACAACCATCTCTGGTCCTAAAGGCAGTCTAAGTGAACAGATAGTAGTCAGAGTACCACTTTGACTTGCACCCTGTGTCATTAGAGTGACCATTCATCCTCGTTGACCTGGCATAATTATTAATCACGTCTCCTTTCACACTTAAAAGTATTCCGGAATGGGGTGGAAATTATGTCACCTTACCTTTGGGCCTCACACTCAAACTGTCTAACCTCTTCCCAGGAACCCTCCCCAAGTCCTAGGCTTTATTAAGCCTCAGAATTCTTTCCCACACTCTTTCCCCCAGGTACTCAACAATAGGTCCTTGAAGTCTTACTCAAACACAGTAGCAGTAAAAATAAAGAACACAAAGAAGGAAGGGATAAAACTTTGCTAAAGAAGACAATGAGATACGCAGGAAAAAGAGGAGTGAGACTCTAGACTAAGCAAGAGTTTCTTATGCAGTAGATGAAATTGATGTTCTTTTGGCATTACTAAACTGTCTCTAAAGATACTTTTATGAGAGAAAACCCAGAACTAATAATGAGCAGACTGACTTCTTTGAAAGAAAATACTTCCTGAATGTACAAGTTTTGGAGTGTTTGTGGGAAGAAAACTCAGGATTGCTTTATAGTCACACCATTGCTTCAAGCCTTACATCTTTTTATTTAAAATACACCTGACAAAGAGAAAGCGCATTTGCTGTCTACAACTTCATCACAAGATGGTGCTCAGGGAATTGTGAATGATTTGGCCTTTGTTTTTGTTTTCTTTGTTTATTTGTTTTAATTTATTTATTGATTTTTAGAGAGAGAGGAAGGGAGGGAGGGAGGGAGAGAGAGAGAGAGAGAGAGAGAGGAACATGGATTCATTGCTGTATGTGCCCAGCCTGAGGATTGAACTGGCAACCTCTGCATATCTGGATGACGCTCTAACAAACTGAACAATCTAGCCGAGGCTGTTTTTGTTTTAGTGTTTTATTTACTTCTTAAAAAGATTTTATGTACTCATTTTAGAGAGGGGAGAGAGAGAGAAGTAGGGAGAGGAGTGGGAAGCATAAACTTCCATATGTGTGTTGACCAGGCAAGCCCAAGGTTTCAAACCTGTGACTTCAGCGTTCCAGGTTGATGCTTTATCCACTGTGCCACCACAGGTCAGACTCAGGGCTGTTTTTTTTTTTTCTTTTGTGACAGAGAGGGACAGATAGGGACAGACAGACAGGAACGGGGGGGGGGGGGGAGAGAGAGAGAGAGAGAGAGAGAGAGAGAGGGAGGGAGAGAGAGAGATGAGAAGCATCAATTCTTCGTTGCGGCACCTTAGTTGTTTATTGATTGCATTCTCACATGTGCCTTGGGGGGGGGGGCCTACAGCAGACCGAGTGACCCCTTGCTTAAGCCAGTGGCCTTGGGTTCAAGCTGGTGAGCTGTGCTCAAACCAGATGAGCCTGTGCTCAAGCCGGCGACCTAGGGGTTTCAAACCTGGGTCCTCTGTGTCTCAGTCCGATGCTCCATCCACTGCACCACTGCTTGGTCAGGCTCTTTCTTTTTTTTAAAGGTTTGTAGTATAATGTAGTGCAAAGACAAAGAAGTTACAAAAGTAATGCATGATGCTTCTTTGTTTTTTTTTTTTTAGAAAAATCATTGTATGCAAGTGAGCAAAAAGAAAAAAAACAGTCAATGATCCCATTCTTACAAATAACTGTTAACATTGGTGTTTAACATGCCAGAGTTTTCTGTATGTATTGTATATATATTTTAAGGCAGATGTGCCTTATGCAAAGATAAGACAGAAAGGAAACTAGTTATATCAATCAAATAGCTCAAGAAAGCAGAGGAACGTAGCTGAGAATGACCTATAAGGTTGGGAGACACCCTAAAATCCTGAACAAATATCCATATTCCACCTCAGGAGTTTCTCTGTATCAGTTCACTTTTGCCTGATATGCTTTTCCTCATCTCCCTGGTTGAATGTCTCCACCTCCCACCACAAATGCTGCTTCACTTGCATTCATCTCACCTCTGCGAACATGTACTCTATTTTTTTAAATTTATTTACTTTTTTAGATTTTTTTTTTTTTTTGTATTTTTCTGAAGCTGGAAACGGGGAGAGACAGTCAGACAGACTCCCGCATGCGCCCGACCGGGATCCACCCGGCAGGCCCACCAGGGGCAATGCTCTGCCCACCAGGGGGCAACGCTCTGCCCCGCTCTGCCGCTCGACCAGAGCCACTCCAGCACCTGGGGCAGAGGCCAAGGAGCCATCCCCAGCGCCTGGGCCATCCTTGCTCCAATGGAGCCTTGGCTGCGGGAGGGGAAGAGAGAGACAGAGAGGAAGGTGGGGGGGTGGAGAAGCAAATGGGCGCCCCTCCTATGTGCCCTGGCCGGGATTCGAACCCGGGTCCCCCACACGCCAGGCCGACGCTCCACCGCTGAGCCAACCGGCCAGGGCCACTTTTTTAGATTTTTTATTTATTCTTTTTTATTAGAGAGAGAGGGAGAGATAGAGAACAGGGGGAGGAGCAGGAAGCATCAACTCCCATATGTGCCTTGACCAGGCAAGCCCAGGGTTTTTTTTTGTTTTGTTTTGTTTCCGCCGCCATCCTCTTTTGTCATAGCCCAGGGTTTTGAACCAGCGACCTCAGCATTCCAGGTCGACGCTTTATCCACTGTGCCACCACAGGTCAGGCCCATGTACTCTATTTATAGGGGAATTGAGTTTAAGAAGCTAGACCTTGGAGTTTCCTCCAAAATATGACTCCTGGTCTCTATTCTCACATTAGACCTATAAACACCAAAATGAGAGGCATCACACATGCTCTGGCTCAGGGGTCCCCAAACTACTGCTGGCGGGCCATGCAGCCCCCTGAGGCCATTTATCCAGCCCCGCTGCACTTCCGGAAGGGGCACCTCTTTCATTGGTGGTCAGTGAGAGGAGCACTGTATGTCACCACGCCGCAAAGCACAGCCTTGCTCACGTACAGTACTACTTCCGGTGACGGGCCGCATGCGTCACGGCTCCGGAAGCGCATCATATCACTTGTTACACCTAGCAGTGACAAATATGGAACCGGACATCAACCATCTCATTAGCCAAAAGCAGGCCCATAGTTCCCATTGAAATACTAGTCAGTTTGTTGATTTACATTTACTTGTTCTTTATTTTAAATATTATATTTGTTCCCTTTAAAAAAAAAATTATTTTTATTTATTTAATCATTTTAGAGGAGAGAGAGAGAGAGAGAGAGACAGAGAGAAGGGGGGAGGAGCAGGAAGCTCCGGGCAAGCCCAGAGTTTTGAATCGTACCGGTAACCTCAGCATTCCAGGTCAGCGCTTTATCCACTGCGCCACCACAGGTCAGGCCCCGTTTTGTTTTTTTTTACTTTAAAATAAGATATGTGCAGTGTGCATAGGGATTTGTTCTTAGTTTTTTTTATAGTCCGGCCCTCCAACGGTCTGAGGGACAGTGAACTGGCCCCTGTGTAAAAAGTTTGGGGACCCCTGCTCTGGCTGAACAATCACCTGGCATTCACTCAATAGAGGAGTGGAATAGGAATAAAAACATACAGATGTGATTGTATCTGTTCTACACTTTATTAGAGAGCCCAGATCTTAGATGTCTGCTACCCATGACTTTTTCTAGGGTTCCCATCCATGTGCATTGGGTTGTGTGGGGGAACTGTATTCTGAAGTTGTAGATTGTGGTTTTCTATATACGTAAATTAGGTAACATTTGTTCACTGTGCAGTGTGGATCTTTTATATCTGTACTGCCTGTTTGTTCTATCAATTACTGAGAGATGTTTCATAATCTTCTACTATTTCTCTACTTTAAGTTTTGTTAATTTTTGTCATATATTTTGAGGCTATGTATTAAGGACATACAAATTTGTGATTTTTAACACTGAGTAAATTGAGATTTTTAACATTATAGTAAAATGCTATCTTTACCTTTAGCTAAACCCTTTGTTGTAAAAACTGTCTCGTCTGATGGTAGCATGACTACAGTAGGGTTTTTTGTTTTTTTTTGTATTTTTCAGAAGTTGGAAACGGGGAGGCAGTCAGGCAGACTCCCGCATGCGCCCTACTGGGATCCACCTGGCATGCCCACCAGGGGGCGATGCTCTGCCCATCTTGGGGCATCGCTCTGCTGCAATCAGAGTCATTCTAGCGCCTGAGGCAGAGGCCACGGAGCCATCCTCAGTGCCCGGGCCATCTTTGCTCCAATGGAGCCCTGGCTGTGGGAGGGGAAGAGAGAGACAGAGAGGAAGGAGAGGGGGAGGGATGGAGAAGCAGATGGGCGCCTCTCCTGTGTGCCCTGGCTGGGAATCGAACCTGGGACTTCTGCACGCCAGGCTGACGCTCTACCACTGAGCCAACCAGCCAGGGCTAATGCATTTTTATATTTAAAGTGTATTTATTGTGAGCAGCATATAGTTGAATTTGACATTTAGTCTTAAAATGTTTATATTCTAATTGGGATAGTTATTTCATTTTTATTCTATATAGTGACTGAGAGATTTGATTTTAAACCCATCATCTTATGGTTTCTTTCCTATCTGTCTGATACATTCTTTTTTTTTTTTTTTTTAATTTTTGTGACAGAGACAGAGAGACACACACAGAGGGACAGACAGGAAAAGAGAGAGAGAGAGATGAGAAGCATCAAGTGTTTATTGCGGCACCTTAGTTGTTCATTGATTGCTCTTATATGTGCCTTGACCAGGGGGCGACAGCAGAGTGAGTGACCCCTTGCTCAAGCCAACGACCTTAGGCTCAAGCCAACGACTATGGGGTCATGTCTATGATCCCAGGCTCAAACCAGCGACCCTGAGCTCACCGGCGACCTTGGGGTTTCGAACTTGGGTCCTCTGCATCCCAGTCTGATACTCTGTCCACTTTGCTACCACCTAGTCAGGCTTGTCTGATACATTCTGTGTCTCCTTTTCTTTCTTTTTCTGTCTTTTAAAAATTGATTACTTTTATTTTTATTACTGTATTTTTCTCCATTAGCTTGGTAATTATGCATTCTTTTATTCTTTTAGTATTGAAGAGATTATAATGTGCATTGATTTGTGAATATGTCTGTAATATAACTTAGGACTTTTATCATCTCCTGACTAGTGCAAGGATCTTGGAATCCTTTAATTAACTTTACCACCCACCACATGCCTTACTGCTATTGTTGTCATGTATTATAATTCTTTCTGTACAATAAACTCTATAAGATATTATTATTTCATAAATCAATATTTACTTATAATTACCCACATATTTACCCTAGCAAGTGTCAGTGAGAGTCACAGTAGCAGAGAATTCTCTGTAGCATAGAATTTTATTTGAAAATAGGGTTAAACTCTAACCATTTGAAAAATATCTGCAGATATGTGCTTGTACATTGATAAAGAATGAATATTTGAGCCTGACCAGATGGTGGTGCAGTGGATAGAGCATCAGACTGGGATGAGGAGGACCCAAGTTCAAGACCTTGAGGTCGCCAGCTTGAGCACAGGCTCATTTGGCTTGAGCAAAAAGCTCACCAGCTTGGACCCAAGGTCGCTGGCTCGAGCAAGGGGTTACTCAGTCTGATGAAGGCCCGCGGTCAACCCACATATGAGAAAGCAATCAATGAACAACTAAGGTGTTGCAACAAAAAACTGATGACTGATGCTTCTCATCTCTCTCCGTTCCTGTCTCTCTGTCCCTATCTATCTTTCTCTCTGACTCTCTCTCTGTCCCTGTAAAAAAAAAAAAGAAAAGAATGAACATTTGACTATGATGACAGTCACCTTTTGTGAAGGTGGATATCTTTATTCTTTTTTTAAAGATTGATTTTAGATAGGAGAGAGAGAGAGAGATAGAGAGACAGAGAGAGAAAGAAGGTGGGGAGGGGCGAGAAGCATCAATTTGTACTAATTGCTTCTCAATATGTGCTTTGACCAGACAAGCAGAGGGTTTCGAACCAGCCACCTCAGCTCCCAGATCAATGCTTTATCCACTGTACAACCATGGTTCAGGCTTCTTTTTTTATTCTTAAACCAACAGTTATTATATGGTGTTGTGTCCACAGCCAGTACAATATGTGGGTCTGAGAACCAAAGGGCAGAAGTAGAAGTTATCCCACTCACCATCACTCTTAGAAACCCATTTGAAGAACTTGTTCATACTGTCCCCACAACTTTAGGTCCTGTGGTTCTGTAGATCCCAGTTTCCAGAAAGAGGATACTTCCAGTGGGAACAAAGAATCCCATTGAACTTAATGACTGACACCTTGCCACTTTGGATTTTTGTGCTGGTGGAAAGAAGTTATCATGTTGTGGTTGAAACTGACCTGGATAATTATGAGGAGGTTGAGCAACTGCAACACAATGGAAGCAGACAGAGAGATGTTTGGCACTTGGGTGATCCACCAAAAAAATCTCTTGCTACGCCCATGGCCAATTTTTACTGTCAATGGAAAAATTCAGCAACCACAACCTACTAAGGGCATGGTAACCAGATGTTCAGGCTTCTCAAACATGAGGATCTAGGTCACCTAACCAGACAAAACATCTGGACCAGAGGAAGTACTCTCTGAGAGTGAGGGGAATCTAGATTCGGAGGTAGAGGAGAGAGATGACAATTATCAGGGATAGTTTTGGGTACAGCTGCAGCAGCAGGGGCTGTAACTCATTTCACATAGTTCCCTAATCCTCCTCTCTAATTTTTTTTTGCCAGAAATTGTAATTGTTCAGAATCCTGGAGAAGCTGTGGCCGGATGGAGTGAACTTGACATGAAAAGCACATGGATCTGAATTGTGCAAGAGGTGAACCTTGGTAGATACTGCTGGTGGTCCTGTAGATCTTTTGGGATCCCTTATTAAAAATTTTTTTAAAAATTTTTATTTTTCTGAAGTTGGAAACAGGGAGGCAGTCAGATAGACTCCCGCATGTGCCCAACCAGGATCCACCCGGCATGCCCACCAGGGGGCGATGCTCTGCCCATCTGGGGCTTCGCTCTGCTGCAACCAGAGCCATTCCAGTGCCGGAGGCAGAGGCCATAGAGCCATCCTCAGCGCCCGGGCCAACCCTGCTCCAATGGAGCCCTGGCTGCGGGAGGGGAAGAGAGAGACAGAGAGGAAGGAGAGGGGGAGGGGTGGAGAAGCAGATGGGCGCTTCTCCTGTGTGCTCTGGCCGGGAATCGAGCCTGGGACTTCTGCACGCCAGGCCGATGCTCTACCACTGAGCCAACCGGCCAGGGCTAAAAAAATTTTTTTAATGTTTATTTATTGAAGCCTCTGGGGCTGGAGATTCCTAGGGTTATACCAACTCTCTATTTCATGGACCATGACCAATAATGGCTTGGGGCAAGGGTACAAAAATTCTACTCCCTTGTTTCAAGTCAAGACAGGCTGTATAGTGTACTTTGTACACCACAGCTTCTTGTAGAAGTAGGTGGAGGCTAGATTTCACCTGGAACTCCATTTTTGCTTAGTTCCTTTCTTATCCTATTTCCTTCCCTCCCTTATACTGTGTCTTCTAAGTGCATTCTCAATAAATCACATGGAAACCAATATCCATCTCATGTTGTTTTACTTAAGACTTCTTCCAAATGTACCTAATTCCTTCTCCAAAGTAGGAAAGAAGTAATTATTTTTCTTTTCCAAGTGAGAGGAGGGGAGATAGAGAGATAGACTCCCGCATGTGCTCTGACCAGGATCCACCCAGCAACCCCCAATCTGGGGCCGATGATCTGCCCTTCTTGGGCTGCCTATGCTTGCAACTGAGCTATTTTTAGTGCCTGAGGTAGAGGCTCCACAGAGCCATCCTCAGCTCCCGAGGCCTATGTGCTAGAACCAATTAAGCCATGGCTCTGGGAGGAGAAGAAAGAGAGTGAAAGAGAAGGGAGAGGGAGAGGGTGGAGAAGCAGATGGTCGCTTATCCTGTGTGCCCTGGCCAGGAATTGAACCTGGGACGTTCATACACTGGGCCTACATTCTATCTACTGAGCCAACTGGCCAGAGCCAAATGTTTATTTATTGATTTTAGCAAGAGAGGAAGAGGGAGAGAGAGAGACAGGAACATTGATCTGTTTCTGTATGTGATCTGACCGGAGATCAAACCAGCAACCTCTGCGCTTTGGGACAATGCTCTAACGAACTGAGCTAGCTGGGCAGGGCTCATTTTCTATATGGAAGGTTGGGTGTGTTTGTAGAAACTTTATCAACACTGAAATATGAAAGAGTTCAAGATGTGAAATTAGTTTCAAGGGTGTAAATTACAGTGAGAAGAAATTCCATTTAACACAAGGGAGGACTTTCAGCTATTAGAGTGGCTTTAGGTTGAATTTCCTGTTGTCTTATGTTTCCAGAAACGAGCTGGATGACCACTTGGGGAAAACAAACAGGGCGCTTCAGAATCAGAAGCATTGAACTGGTAGCTCAGTTGATGTATGTTATCTATGGTTATGATCTATACAGGACCTTAAATATGGTATTTTGACACCTCTTTTGGTTGGCGAAAGATTCATTTGAGAAATTATTTCCAATAATTTACTCTTTTTATTTATTTTGTTTGCTTTCTAGTACCCAGTATAAATGCATTACTTGTTTTGTACACGCTTTTCTTTAACCAAATCTCATCTTTATGGTAACAAGTGTTGTTCAAAAACATAAGCAACATTTGATGGTGGCAACATTCATTCAGTACCCTCGCCCACCATGCCTCAGACCCTGTCATCATCCGTAGACCTTAAATATCTTATATACCATCATGGTATTCCATATAACATTGCTTCAGACAAAGAAATATCAGTTTATTTTATTTTATTTTTTTATTCATTTTAGAAAGGAGAGAGAGAGAGAGAAGAGAGAGAGAAGGGGGGAGGAGCAGGAAGCATCAACTCCCATATGTGCCTTGACCAGGCAAGCCCAGGGTTTTGAACCGGCGACCTCAGCATTTCCAGTTCCAGACCACCAGTGACGCTTTATCCACTGTGCCACCACAGGTCAGGCTATCTTTTTTTTTTTTTTTTGTATTTTTCTGAAGCTGGAAACGGGGAGAGACAGTCAGACAGACTCCCGTATGCGCCGGACCGGGATCCATCCGGCACGCCCACCAGGGGCGATGCTCTGCCCACCAGGGGGCGATGCTCTGCCCCTCTGGGGCATCGCTCTGCCACGACCAGAGCCACTCTAGCGCCTGGGGCAGAGGCCAAGGAGCCATCCCCTGCACCCGGGCCATCTTTGCTCCAATGGAGCCTTGGCTGCGGGAGGGGAAGAGAGAGACAGAGAGGAAGGAGAAGGGGAGGGGTGGAGAAGCAGATGGGCGCTTCTCCTGTGTGCCCTGGCCGGGAATTGAACCCGGGACTCCTGCACGCCAGGCCGACGCTCTACCGCTGAGCCAACCGGCCAGGGCCTTGATTGTTTGTCTTATATGTCGTATGCGCTTTGACCAGGCAAGCCCAGGGCTTCAAACTGACAACCTTAGCATTCCAGGTTGATGGTTTATCCTCTGTGTGACCACAGGCCAGGTGAAAAATCACTTTTTTAATGATATATTTTACTAACTCAGCATGTCCAAAACACTAGCATTTCAACATGCAATCTGTATAAAAATTATTAGTGTAATATTTTACATGAAATTTGTTATGGTGGTCTGGAACTGGACTAACAATATTTCTGAGGTATGCCTGTATTACGTATTGCATGATTCTCTCTACATAATATGTCCAGAATAGGCAACTATATATATATAGAGAGTAAACTAGTCGTTGCTTATGGTAGAGGAGAAATGGGCAAGTGACTATTGAGGAAGGTGTTTCTTTCTAGGGTGATGAAAATGCTCAGAAATTGATTCTAGTGATAGTTGCATAACTCTATGAATGCACTACAAATCATTAAAGTTTACACTTTACGTGGGTGAGTTGTGTAATATGTAAATTATATATCAATAAATTGTTTTCTATGTATATATGAAAGATAATGAGTGTTTTTTTATTTTTGTCCTATTGATTTTGAGAGGTCTAAGTGGAGATAACCATTTGGATTTTGAGCTAAGAGCAGAATCAGGGCTGGAGATATATATTGGGAAATCCAGAGCACAAAGATGCTATCTAATGTTATGTAAAAGGAAGCAATCACCCAGAGAGAGACAGAGTGTCGAGTGCACCTCTCTCTGAGGGATAGCAACATTTAAGTGATAGGTGAAATAAGAGGCAACTTCAAAAGAGATGGGAAGGGAGTGATTGGAGATGGAGAAGTTAGATCAAGAGAGTGAAAATGGAAGGCAAGGAAAGAGAGTTTCCAGAAGGAAGGTGTGTCAACCAATTCAGAGAAATTGACGGAGGTTATAATGATGATGTCCACAGGATCTGCACTGGGGAGATTCCTAGCAATTTTGGAAAGAATGGTTTCCATGTGGTGGTGGAGCAGAAACTCAAGTGCAATTATATAAGTTACTAGACATGAATAGCAGATGAGGAATTGGAGATATATTTGTTTAGATAATTGGAGAAATGTAGCTGGTGAAGGGCAGATGGAAAAGAGAAAGAAAGCAGAGGTTGAAGTGGAGTTTGGTAGGTTGGGTGGGAAATTTCAAGATGGGAGGGACTTGAGGTTGTTTAATTTTTAAAAAAAAAGACTTTATTAATTTTAGTGAGAAGAGAAAGAGAGAGAGACAGGGGTAGGAGCAGGAAGCATTAATTCCCATATGTGTCTTGATCAGGCAAGCCCAGGGTTTCAAACTAGCAATCTCAGTGTTCCAGGTTGATGCTTTATTCACTGTGTCACCACAGGTTAGGTGATTTGAGGTTGTCTAAGTCATTATGGGAATGAAAAGAAGAGGAAAGAGGGGAAACTGATAAGAGAATAAGGCCCTTATGACCTTATATGAAATCACAGTATAGTCCCCACTCTATCCTTGGGATCCTACTCATTTTGTTTATCGTAGTACTTATCACCTTATCATGTAGCTTATTATAGTCACTATTTATTATCTGTCTCCACCCTGCTCCAAAAAGGGCAGGAATTTTTAGCCTAGTTTATTTACTAACTTCAAGCATCCAGAAAGTGTAGTAGGTGCCCAATAAGCATTTGTTAAATAAATCAAAGAAAGAGCAATTTTCCTAAAAAGGTAAGGGGAGAGGAACTGAAAGAGCCAACAATATGGTTCTGTCTTTGTGTGTGTGTGTGTGTGTGTGTGTGTGTGTGTGAGAGAGAGAGAGAGAGAGAGAGAGAGAGAGAGAGACAGGAAGTGAGAGAGATGAGAAACATCAACTCATAGTTGTGGCACCTTAGTTGTTCATTGATTGCTCTCTCATATGTGCCTTGAACTGGGGGGCTACAGCAGAGCCAGTGACCCCTTGCTCAAGCCAGTATGACCTTGGGCTTCAAGCCAGTGACCATGGCATTATATCTATGATCCCATGCTCAAGCTGGTGACCTTGGTGTTTTGAACCTGGGTCCTCAGCATCCCAGGCTGATGTTCTATCCACTGCACCACCGCCTGATAAGGCTGGTTCTGTCTTGTTGACTCTGAAAAGAACATACCTGCCAAAAAGGACCCCTGGTCGTTAATTGGGCTCAAACTCATAACCAGAGGTTAGCAGCCATTGTTTGCAGAGGTGCCTCAGGTAGGGTGCATATTAGTGAAGAGCCACAGACTGGTCTGCCAAACCTCCAGCACTGTGCTCCTGGCTTACTGAGTGGACCCTTATAAGAGAACGCCTAGGATCAAATTTAACCAAAAAGAACTGAGATTTACACATTTACTCACTTGTATCTCCATGATCGGGGCGACTCCTTTCTGACCAATTAGGAACCAGTTTTATAGAAACGGACCAATCAGGGTGGGGGCAGGCACTATAGTCTACATAAGCTTTCTTCACCTCTGCCTCAACTAGTATACATAGTAGCAAGCTCACTTTCAGATTCCTTTGAAGTCTGCGATTACCAGGCTAGAGGTGGGCTGCCTCATCAACGAAGACACCTCACCCTAAACTGGGAACTCCTGTTGGCATAGCGTTGGCGACAGGTCCCTTGGTTGACAGTCTTCACAAGGCTGACAGTGTTTACTGTGACTTCCCACCTGTGTGGGTGACAAAGGAGAGAAAAGGATGAAGAGTGAGTTCTCCAGCTGGATAAAGATGACAATTAAGGTCTGCATTGAGTCTCTTCACTATTTTGTTCAGAACTGTGATTTACGTATAAATTCTTTAATCCGTGTTTTGTCGGATACCTACTCAGCCATACAAGCCTGGCTCACACGAGGGTCCGAATAGTATTTCATGGAGAAGTCCCGCCTGCGTTCTGAAGCGCGTTTACAGGTCCGACCTCTGTGGGACTCAACGTAGGGATAAGAGAGGCAAAGGGAAGGAACGGATTACGAAAGAGCGGGCTGCTTGGCCAGATACAGCGGTGCGAGGGCAGCTCAGGTAGGAAACCGCTCTTTACAGGCAGCCTCACAGGCCTCCGCTTCCGCGGCTCGTTTGCGGGGAGCGGGCTGCGCCTGCGCGCGGGCGGCCAGAGCGCGGGTCACGTGGTCCGCTGTCCACAGTTCCGCCCCTTTCCCGGCGGGACGCTCGGCTCCGCTCAGGGCGGCCGGGGTGAGTGTCCGCGAGGGGCGCGCGCCTGGCAGACCGGGCGGGCCTGGGCGGGGACGCCTGCCGGCGGAGTGCCTCGCGGGGCCACGGGGACGCAGTGACGGCGGGGTACGCCCTCCCACCCCACCCCCTCTCCTCACCTGGGTGTAGGGGCGGAGAGGGCCGGGAGCGCGGCTGGGGGTGGGGAGCAGTCGCTCGGGAGGGCCCGGGTGTCCACTGTGGGCGAGGTGGGCGGGGCGGCATGGGTGTGTGGGCCGAGGGGGGAGCTGCTGGGTGTCCACACTGCCAGGGGGATCAGGAGGAGCCACCGTGCTAGTCCTTAGTTGACAGGTGATGGCCGCCGTCTGCTCCTTGGCTGCGGGTTTTCCGCGCTTTTTGAACGCTATGCCGGGGAAGCGGGGACGGAGGCCCGGAGGGGTAAGGAGACGAACCAGCGTCTCGCCTCTCTGTTGGTGTCCCCTTTTTAGCGCCTTGTTGACGCCTTTCCCCGCCGTGTTGTGAGAAAGCAGGCAGAAGCCTGGTCCTGGAGCAGCACCTGCTGTTGACCGGCTCCGCTGAGATGCGGGCGCTGTCTCAGAGCAGCTTCTTGTAGCCGGTGGACTGCATTCCTCCTTCGTGCTTATTCTCCGTGAAAATAGCTGTTCAGTAGAGTCATCTTAGTGAAGACTAATTCCTTGACACTATTTTTGTTTGTTACAGTTTACATGTTTTCTCTAACATTATTTCATGCTCGTAAACAGTCCCAGGTAGAAGGATAGGATGGGCGTTATGCTCATGTTATGAATGGGAAAACTGAGACTGAAGGAGATTGTTACTTGTCCCAGGTCACCTACTAGTACATGATAGATCTGGGAGTACGCTTTCATACCTAAGGTTGGCAGTCTATTATCCCCTGTGGTTTAGGGTTTTTTTTTGTGTGTTTTTCTTTTTTTTTTTAATTAATTAATTTATTTATTCATTTTAGAGAGGAGAGGGAGAGACAGAAAGAGAGAAGGGGGAAGCATCAACTCCCATATGTGCCTTGACCAGGCAAGCTCAGGGTTTCGAACCGTCGACCTCAGCATTTCCAGGTCGACACTTTATCCACTGCGCCACCACAGGTCAGGCTTTTAGTATTTTTCTGAAGTTGGAAACGGAGGCAGTTAGACAGACTCCTGCATGCGCCAGACCGGGATCCACCCAGCACGCCCACCAGGGGGCGATACTCTGCCCATCTGGGGCGTCCCTCTGTTGCAATCAGAGCCATTCTAGCGCCTGAGGCAGAGGCCACAGAGCCATCCTCAGCCCCGGGGCCAACTTTGCTCCAATGGAGCCTTGGCTGCGGGAGGGGAAGAGAGAGACAGAGGAAGGAGAGGGGGAGGGGTGGAGAAGCAGATGGGCGCTTCTCCTGTGTGCCCTGGCCGGGAATTGAACCCGGGACTCCTACACTCCAGGCCGACGCTCTGCCACTGAGCCAACTGGCCGGGGCCTCCCTTGTGGTTTAATATTCGTGCTCTGACCCTTGTATTTTTTTTTCTGTTAACTCTGACTTTCCCTAAAAATGTGTTGGGTGCCTATTGGTTTATGCCACATATTAAAATGGTCTGAATTATAAATACCCAATAAGGAATCAGTATTTGCCTAATCCTACAGCCAATTTTTAATGATTTGGAAAGTTGTCTTTTGGAAGGAGATATGACGGTTTTGAAAGCAGACTGAGCCCTGGCCCCTTGGCTCAGAGGTAGAACATCCACCTGTGTTTGGCTGTCCCCCGTTTGATTCCCAGTCACAGGAGAAGTGATCATCTGTTTCACCCTTCTCCCTTTTCCTTCCTCTCTCTCTCTTTCCCTCTCTCTCTCTCTCCCTCCCTCCCTCCTTCTCTCTCTCTTCCTCCCCCTTCACCTTCCTCTCCTGCAGCCATGGCTGGGATGGTTTAAGGTCATTGGTACCAGGTGCTGAGGATGGTTCCTTGAAGTCTTCAGCCTCAGGTGCTAAAAATAGCTCCTTTGACAGCATAGTCCCAGATGGGCAGAGCATTGGCCTCAGATGGGGGTTGCTGGGTGGATGCCAGGGGATGCACGTGGCAGTCTGTCTCTCTATCTCCCCTCCTCTCACTTGGAAAAGAAGAAGAAAATAAAAAGAAAGACTGATTTGAGTTTCAGTTTCAGTTTTCTTACCTGCCCTTTGGCAGATTAATTTTTCTGGGGTTTGGTTTTCTCATCTGTAAAATAGGGTAAATATTTTCCACTTCATAAATTTGTTGGTAGTAAGTACATGAGGTGTTTGCTAAGCATTTAGAACTGCTCCTGGCACATAGTAAGCCCTCAGAGAGAGAGGGACAGACAGATAGGAAGGGAGAGAGATAAGAAGCATCAGTCTTTGTTGCGGCACCTTAGTTGTTCATTGATTGCTTTCTCATATGTGCCCTGAGGAGGGGGGGGCTTTAGCAGACCGAGTGACCCCTTGCTCAAGCCAGTGACTTGGGTTCAAGTTGGTGAGCTGTGCTCAAACCAGATGAGCCCGTGCTCAAGCTGGCGACCTCGGGGTTTCAAACCTGAGTCTTCTGTGTCCCAGTCCAACGCTCTATCCGCTGCGCCACCGCCTGGTCAGGCAAGCTGCGATTTATTTGCTGCAATTAACCACTTGGTGGTTTAGGTCAGTTTACCTGCTGGATTATTCGTGGAAGCATAACCAATGTTACTATACAAATGCATTTATAAATAACTTTGATGATTATGGTCTAAAGGGTTTAGTGTTTTAAACGTAGACTTTAAAAATGATTGTCCTAGAGTGTCACCATTATAGTATTACACAGAGTACTTTCACTATCCTAAAAATTCTGTATTTTGCTTGTTAACCCCTCTTGATCAACAAGCCATTCAACTTCCTTCCTTTCAAAATCTTTGTTGAGTGTCTACCATTTGTAAGACACTTACTGTTTTAAGTAGGTAAAAGAGAACATCATTTAGATATTGACCCTGTCCTTCAGGCTCTTAAAATGTAGTAGAGAAGAAAACTCGTACAAGGAAAATGGATAACCTTATAGAGCATCTACTCTGTGCCAGGTTTTATATATTATAGAAAAATTATTTGGGTGCCTCCTATGTCAGATATTATATTAACTGGATGATACTCTAGTATGCTACCATTTAACTATGTAAAGTAGATGTTATTTTCTTTACAGAAGAGAAAATTGCAGTTCTGAGGGATTAAAACATTTGCCCAAGGCTCTATAACTAGTAACTGCAATGATTGGCTAAATTGGGATTCAATCCTACATCATTGTGTACTCTCTCACTGTGGCATGCTTATTTCAGTATACAGTATATGTTTCTCATATAAATCCTTCTAACAAGTTTATAAATTAGGGATAACCTTAGTTTTCCTCCCTAAACTATGTTCTCTTTTCTTTGAATTATTTTTACTGAAGTATAATTTACTACAAAAGTGCACCCACTTTTTTTTTTAATACAAGGACAGAGATAGAGTCAGAGAGAGGGATAGATAGGAACAGACAGATAGGAACGGAGAGAGAGGAGAAGCATCAATCATCAGTTTTTTGTTTTGACACCTTAGTTGTTCATTGATTGCTTTCTCCTATGTGCCTTGACCGTGGGCCTTCAGCAGACTGAGTAACCCCTTGCTCAAGCCAGCGACCTTGGGTCCAAGCTGGTGAGCTTTTTGCTCAAGCCAGATGAGCCCACGCTCAATCTGACGACCTCAGGGTCTCGAGCCTGGGTCCTCCGCATCCCAGTCCTCCGCCCTATCCACTGTGCCACCACCTGGTCAGGCTGCACCCACTTTTTAAGTGGACAGTTTGGTAAGTATCTGCAACTTTGTATACAGTTGTAAACCGCTACCATAATCCCAATTTAGAACATTCTCATCTCCCACAAAGTCCCCTTGTTATTCATTCTCAGTCCATCCCCTTCAACCAAGGCAACCCTACTTGGTTATTTTTCACCTAGGATTAGTTTTTGCTTGTTCTAAATTTCGTACAGATGGAATCATTCCATATGTGTTCTTTTGTGTCCAATTTCTTCTTCTGAGCATAAATCTGATATTTATCCTTTTTTTTGTATGTGTATCAGTTTATTCCTTTCAATTCTATGGATATATGTCATTTTGATTATCTCTTCTGTTGATGGGTATTTGGGTTGATTTCAATTGTGGGATATTATGAATAAAGCTGCTTTGAACATTTGTATATAGGTCTTTCTGTGGAAAATATATTTTCATTTCTGTTGGGTACATACCTACCCTTCATATTTATGATAAGAATACCAACACTCAAAGAAGTTAAATGACTTCTCAAGGTCACAGTGATTTGGTTGAGTTCAGTGCCTCTCTATACTCTTTCCACTGTATCCTGCTTTCTCTCACTTTTTAGAGTTAAAGAATGTGGAGTAAGTCTGGGAATTCAGATGAAAATCTCTGTCAGCTGGGGATGTCAGAATAATTTTCATGAAGATGACTTTTGAGTTGGTAGACTGTGTATGTAGAGGTTGAAAGGAAAGGAACATGGTGAACAAAGATTCTTTAGCATGGGCTTCGTTCATTAGTATTTAATTAATGCCTACTCAATGCCTCTTACTGTTCTGTGTTTTAAGGCTATATAGCAATAATAAAACCAACAAACATCATAGGGCTTTCATTCTTGTTGGGAGAGATGGGGCAGTATGTCAATGAAGTAAATAATATAAGGTGATAAGTGCTCTAGACGAGAAGTGGAATAAGACACGCCAGTGGTGGGAATCAGGATAAATGGCTTGCAGTTTGTTTTTTTTTTTTTTTTTTTTTTTTTTATCATTTTTCTGAAGCTGGAAACAGGGAGAGACAGTCAGACAGACTCCCGCATGCGCCCGACCGGGATCCACCCGGCACGCCCACCAGGGGCGACGCTCTGCCCACCAGGGGGCGATGCTCTGCCCATCCTGGGCGTCGCCATATTGCGACCAGAGGCACTCTAGCGCCTGAGGCAGAGGCCACAGAGCCATCCCCAGCGCCCGGGCCATCTTTGCTCCAATGGAGCCTTGGCTGTGGGAGGGGAAGAGAGAGACAGAGAGGAAAGCGCGGCGGAGGGGTGGAGAAGCAAATGGGCGCTTCTCCTATGTGCCCTGGCCGGGAATCGAACCCAGGTCCTCCGCACGCTAGGCCGACGCTCTACCGCTGAGCCAACCGGCCAGGGCAATGGCTTGCAGTTTTTAAAAGAGTGCTTGGAAAGTCCTTACTGGGAAAGTGACATGTGAGCAAAGATGGAACGTCCCAGATGGGGGTTCAGCAATTATAATGCCCTGAGGCAGGAGTGTTTCTGGCATGTAGGGAGATATAAAGAGGCCAATGTGGCTGGGATGGAATGAAACATGAGGAAGGAGAGGAGTAGGTGGTCAGAGAGGTCTGGAGAGCTAGAAAGTTTAGGGTGTGGTTGGTTACTGTGAGGAGTTTGGCTTCCACTTTGAGTGAGATGGAGAGGTGGAGAGGCACTGGAGTGTTGTGAACAGAGATACTGCATTTAAAAATTATAATGGTGCCTGACCTGTGGTGGCGCAGTGGGATAAGGCATTGACCTGGAACACTGAGGTTGCCAGTTCGAAACCTTGGGCTTGCCCGGTCAAGGCACATATGGGAGTTGATGCTTCCTGCTCCTCCTCCTCTCTCTCTCTCTCTCTCTCTCTCTTTCTCTCCCCCCCCCCTAAAATCAATAAATTAAAAAAAAATTATAATGGCTTTAGGCCCTGGCGGGTTGGCTCAGCAGTAGAGCGTTGACCCGGCATGTAGAAGTCCCGGGTTTGATTCCCGGTCAGGACACACAGGAGAAGCGCCCATCTGCTTCTCCACCCTTCCCCCTCTACTTCCTTTCTATCTCTCTCTTCTCCTCCTGCAGCCATGGCTGCACTGGAGCAAAGTTGGCCTGGACACTGAGGACGGCTCCATGGTATCCATCTCAGGCTCTAGAATGACTCTGGCAGCAATGGAGCAATGCCCGAGATGGGCAGAGCACCGCCCCCTGGTGGGCATGCCAGGTGGATCCCAGTCAGGGACATGCAGGAGTCTGTCTGACTGCCTCCCCGCTTCTAACTTCGGAAAAATACAAAATATATATACAGTGTGTCCGTAAAGTCATGGTGCACTTTTGATCGGTCATAGGAAAGCAACAAAAGACGATAGAAATGTGAAATCTGCACCAAATAAAAGGAAAACTCTCCCAGTTTCATACCTATTCAGTGCAGTTCGATGTGGGCTCATGCACAGATTTTTTAGGGCTCCTTAGGTAGCTATCCTGTATAGCCTCTACAGACTCGTCACTGACTGATGGCCTACCAGAACGGGGTTTCTCCACCAAACTGCCGGTTTCCTTCAACTGCTTATCCCACCGAGTAATGTTATTCCTATGTGGTGGTGCTTCGTTATAAACGTGCCAATATTCACATTGCACTTTGGTCACGGATTTGAATTTAGTGAGCCACAGAACACACTGAACTTTCCTCTGTACCGTCCACATCTCGACTGGCATGGCCGTGGGCTGCTCTGCTGTATACACGGTGTTACGTCATCATCTGCACATGTGCACATGCTGCCACATCATCCTACAGAAACTGGGAGGGTTTTCCTTTTATTTGGTGCAGATTTCACATTTCTATCATCTTTTATTGCTTTCCTGTGACTGGTCAAAAGTGCACCATAACTTTACGGACACACTGTATATATATGATGACTTTACTGAGCTATAATTTATATCATACAATTTACCCATTTTCTTTTAGTGTAATCAGAGTTGTGCAACCATCACCATGGTGAATTTTAGAACATTTCATCATCCCCGAAAGCAATTCATTAGCAGCCACTCTTGTTTTCCTCTAGCTCCCTAGTCCTAGACAACCAATGATCTGTTTTCTGACTCTATGGATTGCCCATTCTGGGTATTACATATAGATGTAATTATACAATATGTAGTTTTTTGTGACTAGCTTTTTCACTTAGCATGTTTTCAAGGTTCATTTATGTTGTAGCATGTATAAACACTTTTTTCCTTTTTGTGGCTAAATAATACTCCATACCACGTTTTTATCCATCAACTGATAGACATTTTGGTGATTTCTACTTCTTGGCTATTATGAATAATAATGCAATGAATACTTGGCTATAAATTGTTGTTTGGACATATGTTTTCATTTAAAGTGCTACATTTATTTATTTATTTTTGTGACAGAGACCGTGAGAGAGACAGAGAGAGGGACAGATAGGGACAGACAGACAGGAAAGGAGAGAGATGAGAAGCATTAATTTTTCGTTACCACCTTAGTTGTTTATTGATTGCTTTCTCATATGTGCCTTGACGGAGGAGGTCTACAGCAGAGTAAGTGACCCCTTGCTCAAGCCAGTGACCTTTACACTGAAGCGACCATGGGTTCATATCTGTAATCCCACTGTCAAGCTAGCAACCCTCCACTCAAGCTGGTGAGCCTGTGCTCAAACCAGATGAGCTCACATTCAAGCTGGTGACCTTGGGGTTTCGAACCTGGGACCTTTGTATCCCAGTCCAATGTTCTACCCACTGCACCATTGTCTGGTCAGGCTGAAGTGGTGCATTTAAAAGGAACAAATTCACTTGACAAAGGATAAATGATATAGGCCCCTGGTCAGCAAACTGCAGCTCATGAGTCACATGCGGCTTGAGTGTGGCTCTTCCACAAAATACCACGTGCAGGCGCTACCTCGATAACACTGGGGAGCAAAATTTTTTTGCATCCACAAAAACAGTTGTTCTTACCTAATTTGAGTGTGCTGATCTCAAATCTGACATTAGTTTTTCTCTGTAAGCTAGTTTTTTTTGCAATTCAAGATTTTAGGTTTTGATCTTATTGTAAAATTTTCAACATTTAGTTTAACATAATGAAGTAGAATGTCTTCTTGGGCATCATCCTAGTGAAAATATATTAATTTATATAAAGCAGTAAATACACTAAAATATATGATTGCATCAAAATTTGTCTACAATTTCAAAATAGAACATATTAAAACACTTATTTTAATCATAAAATTTGTGCAAAACTTATTTAAATTCTATTCAGGCAAAAATTTGTGTTTGTAGCTCTTGCGTTTGTGTTCTTGTTGAGGACAATCTCATTTGATGCTCCAGCAGTAGTCTGCTCATCACTAACTGCTCCAAGATTTTCAGGAAACTTATCAAGGTGACTGTTCAGGAAGTGAATCTTAACGCTCATGTTACATCCAATGTCGCGGAAAGCCAACAGCATCCTTTGAACCAGAAGTTCATAGTTTTCTGTTTTTTGTTGCCAAGAAAGTTCTTTGTAACTGCCACAAAAGACTGCCATGCTGCTTTCTCCTCCTTATTCATCTTCCTGGCAAATTCTCCGTCACTATGAGGGTTCGAATTTGAGGTCCATCTAATGCACCTGCTTTCATCTTCTGGAAAGACAAGGCAGGAGAAGCAGAAATAATATGTTGAAAGCATTCATTTTCTATATTCAAAGCCTGAACAGCCTGACCTGTGGTGGCGCAGTGGATAAAGCGTCGACCTGGAAATGCTGAGGTTGCCGGTTCGAAACCCTGGGCTTGCCTGGTCAAGGCACATATGGGAGTTGATGCTTCCAGCTCCTCCCCCCTGTCTCTCTCTCCTCTCTCTGTCTCTCTCTCTCTCTCTCTCCTCTCTAAAATGAATAAAAAAAAAAAGTAAAAAGTAAAAAATGCCAAGAACAATAAAAAAAAAAAGCCTGAACAAACTGCTTCATTAAGCCAAGTTTGATGTGAAGTGGGGGAAAAATGAGCCTGTCTCGATTAACTATAGGCTCATTCACAATATTTTGCACCCTACTTCCAGAGCTTCACATTTCTGTGTCCAGTGTTTCTCCCAAGCTCAGCTGTCCCACAAACACAGAAAACAAGGATACTTCGTGAAAACTCTCTGTTGTCCTAGCAGAAAATTTATCACTTTTAGATCCACATAAATGATCCAGTTATGCTCCTCATACTTCAGAAAGTCAAGGACAGTTTTTATGTCATTATAATCTTCTCGCAGATGAGGTGAACGACCAATTGGAACCGCTGCATAAACATTACCGTTGTGTAGGAGAATACATTTCAGACTCCGTTTAGAGCTGGCAAGAAATAGCTACCATTCTGTTGGACTGTAAGTGGTAATACCTAGCTGGCTGAGAAGACTCCTGATATCATGACAGTAAACAAAGTGTTTGTCTTCAGAGAAAAAGTCCACAAAAATTTGTTCACGCTTCCTGAAATGGGATACTTTAGCTGACCGGTGAAGTACATTCTTTCCTTGAAGCCTCCGGAGACTAATAATTCAGCTGCTTTCTTTGATAGGCCCAAATCTCTTACTGAGTCATTCAATTCGGGTTGGCTAAACTGCTGAGGGGTTGACTGTTTGGCATCAGAAGAAGACCCTTCAGATTCTACAACCATTTTCTCATGCATCTTATCAAAATACACTTGATCACCATGTTCACTTTCTTCGTCCTTAGAAGAAATAAAACCATTGAAAACTGGAACCGGCAGTGTCTCAGAGTGTGGGATAGGTCGTATTGCTGAAGGAATATTAGGATATGTGATCATAAGCCGTTTTTTCTTGCTGATGCCCTTTGTATGGATCAGACAGAAATAACAGTCACTGCTGTGGTCCTTAGGTTCACGCCAAACCATGGGAATACCAAAGGCATTCCTTTGCGTTTTCCTTTTGTCCAGTCACGAAGCATTTCCTCACAATTATGACACACGATATGAGGAGCCCAATTCTTGTCTTGATCGTCAAGGGGAACTTGGAAATAGGCAATATATGTACGTGTCACAAATGATGAAATATTGCCCCTTTGACATTGAAGTGTGTAACAGCCACATATATAACAAAAGGAGTCAGGACTATTCTTACATTTACGCCTACTCGAAGAAGCCATGATTCAATCTTAAAACAAAATAAGAGGGTGTTTTTATCAGATAATAATTTTTTACATTTAAAAACAACTACAATTATGTAGAAGTGATGTTTGTAAAACATTAATTGCTTTGTGGTTATGTTCAATCCAAGAGTCGTTGCCCTTTAACTCCAATTTAAAACCAATGCATGCCATTAACTGTAACAAAAAGAAATTAAAATTGCATAAAAACTAGAGCATACACCAAAAAACGGATTTCAGATTTGGAATCAGTGATGCAGAAATATATAGCAACAGTTCTAAAACCTCATGCAACAGAAAATGAAAAATCAAAATTGTTCCCCAGTGTAAGGAATGTACCTACCTATATAGTTTAAGTTTTAAAAATTTGGCTTTCAAAAGAAATTTCAATCGTTGTACTGTTGATATTTGGCTCTGTTGACTAATGAGTTCGCCGACCACTGATCTAGGCTGTCATCCCAGAAGGTTTGGTTCCAATTGCTGGTTGTTTTTCTTTGTTCATTAGCTCTTCTTACAGAGTTAGGCCATTCTTTCTATCAATTTCCCTGTTCTTTTGTGTTTTCTCTAGTTTCTCTGCTTTGGATTTCTTTGAGTATAGGCCTGGCCACATTAAGTAGGTTCCCTGAAAGGTATGGTCTGTTCTAAGGAGATTCTTATGTAATTAGTAATTAAGACAGTCTGATAAAATCTCACTTTTTTTTTTTTCAGAGAGAGAGAGAGGGATAGACAGGGACAGACAGACAGGAACAGAGAAAGATGAGAAGCATCAATCATTAGTTTTTTTCATTGCGCGTTGCAACACCTTAGTTGTTCATTGATTGCTTTCTCATATGTGCCTTGACCGTGGGCCTTCAGCAGACTGAGTAACCCCTTGCTGGAGCCAGCAACCTTGGGTTCAAGCTGGTGAGCTTTCTGCTCAAACCAGATGAGCCCGCGCTCAATATGGCGACCTCAGGGTCTCGAATCTGGGTCCTCTGCATCCCAGTCCAATGCTCTATCCACTGCGCCACCGCCTGGTCAGGCTAAAATCTCACTTTTTGAAAGTTCCTAAGAAAGGTTTACACAGTGTTTCTATACTGTGTTGGGATTCATTAGTGGGTCATAAATCATTCAGTGAAAGCAGCATTTAAAAAAATAGACTAGAGAAGGAAATATCAGAGTGCATCTCACACAACAGGGATACATATTACTTCATGAAACTTATTTCAATTAAAGCTGTATAAACTGAGTCAGGATATAAAATGTTTGTGTATGTGTTTATAGATGATAGTAAAAAAAGTTTGCCCTGGCCGGTTGGCTCAGTGGTAGAGCGTTGGCCTAGCGTGCGGAGGACCCGGGTTCGATTCCCGGCCAGGGCACACAGGAGAAGCGCCCATTTGCTTCTCCACCCCTCCGCCGCGCTTTCCTCTCTGTCTCTCTCTTCTCCTCCCGCAGCCAAGGCTCCATTGGAGCAAAGATGGCCCGGGCGCTGGGGATGGCTCTGTGGCCTCTGCCTCAGGTGCTAGAGTGGCTCTGGTCACAACATGGCGACGCCCAGGATGGGCAGAGCATCGCCCCCTGGTGGGCAGAGCGTCGCCCCTAGTGGGCATGCCGGGTGGATCCCGGTCGGGCGCATGCGGGAGTCTGTCTGACTGTCTCTCCCTGTTTCCAGCTTCAGAAAAATGAAAAAAAAAAAAAAAAAAGTTTGAAGCCTTTGTTGGGATATTGTGGACTGTTCATGTAATTAACACTTTATCTTCATTTAATTTTTTTTGAGAGCATTGAGTATTTAAAATATGTTATATTGAAACAGGCAGTATAAAGGAGCAGTTTTTTTTTTTGTTAATTTAATGGGAAACTTGTGGGGATGAGATTTGTATGTTTTTATGAATAAGTATGATTTCCTGACAATGTCATGACTAGTAGCTTTTCTATTTTTTATTTTTGGTATGTGTGTTTGTGATAGAGACAGAGAGAGGGACAGATAGGGACAGACAGGAAGGAAGGGAGAGAAATGAGAAGCGTCAATTCTTCGTTGCACCTCCTTAGTTTCTTTCTTTCTTTCTTTTTTTTTACAGAGACAGAGAGAGTCAGAGAGAGGGATAGATAGGGACAGACAGACAGGAACAGAGAGAGATGAAAAGCATCAATCACCAGTTTTTTTTCTTTGCGACACCTTAGTTGTTTGATTGCTTTCTCATATGTACCTTGACCGTGGGCATTCAGCAGACTGAGTAACTCCTTGCTCGAGCCAGTGACCTTGGGTCCAAGCTGGTGAGCTTTTGCTCAAACCAGATGAGCCTGCGTTCAAGCTGGCGACCTCGGGGTCTCGAACCTGGGTCCTCTGCATCCCAGTTTGACGCTCTATCCACTGCGCCACCACCTGGTCAGGCCTTCTTAGTTTCTTTAGTTGTTCATTGATTGCTTTCTGATATGTGCCTTGATTGGGGGGGGCTACAGCAGAGCGAGTGACCCCTTGCTCAAGCCAGCAATCTTGGGCTCAAGCCAATGATGTTGGGCTCAAGCCAGTGACCATGGGGTCATGTCTGTGATCCCATGCTCAAGCCAGTAACCCCACGCTCAAGCTGGTGAGCCCATGCTCAAGCCAGATGAGCCAGTGCTCAAGCTGGTGACCTCAGGGCTTCAAACCTGGGTCCTCTGCGTCCCAGTCTGGTGCTCTATTAACTGCGCCACCACCTGGTCAGGCCTAACAGCCTTTCTATATATAATTTTTGTTTTTATTCTAGGAGTCACACCCCATGGATTTATCTGATAAATGACCTTCTTGGCATAAAAGGCAATTAAAGAATGATGGTAAGTGATCAAACTACCTAATATAGTAACCTTAGTTTTTTGTGGCCTCCCTCTTTTTTTTATTTTGTTCAGCTACTTTTGTTTTATTACTATTATTATTTTGTGGGTGGATGAGGAAGGGAGAGAGATGAGAAGCTTCAACTCATAGTTGTGGCACCTGAGTTTTTCATTGATTGCTTCTCATATGTGTCTTGACTGGGAGGAGCTCAAGCTGAACCAGTGACCATTTGCTCAAGTCAGTGCCTTTGGGTTCAAACCAGCTACCTTAGGGCTCAAGCCAGTGACCATGGGATTGTGTTGATGATCCCACGCTTAAGACAGTGACCCTGTGCTCAAGCTGGTGAGCCTGCACTCAAGCCAAAGAACCTGTGCTCAAGCTGTCTACCTCAGGGTTTCTAACGTAGGTCCTCAGTGTCCCAGGCTGATGTTCTATCCACTGTGCCGCCGCCTGGTCAGGCTTCCCCTTCCCCATACTTTCTTATTTTTTTTTTTTGTGGTGGAGACAGAGAGCGGGACAGATAGGGACAAACAGGAAGGGAGAGGAGAGATGAGAAACATCAATTCTTCGTTGCAGTTCCTTAGTTGTTCATTGATTGCTTTCTCATATGTGCCTAGACCGGGGGCTATAATAGACCGAATGACCCCTTGCTCGAGCCAGTGACCTTGAGCTCACACTGGTGAGCCTTGCTCAAACTAGATGAGCCCGCGCTCAAGCTGGCGACCTCGGGGTCTCGAACCTGGGTCTTCCACATCCCAGTCCGACGCTCTATCCGCTGTGCCACTACCTGGTCATGCTTCCCCATACTTTTCTAACTCTAGATTTTCCAGCAGTTCTAAGTATCTTCTTAAACTATCTCACTCAAACCCAGGAAGAGGAGGGAATGAAGTTTATAGGGGAACCCAGTTTGCCTAGGTACTTCCTTTGGGATGTTTAGAGTGGCCATTCTTAAACAAAATGAGATGGTTTTACTCTGGTTTCCCAGCACAGCGGCTGTGATTTACCTCCTTCCTTTTTCTTACCTCATTGTCTGGTCTGGAGAGTCCCAGGTCAGTTTGTGAATCCTTTCTTAATTCCTGTTCACTCAATTAGTTACTGATTATTAGATATTTTGATTGGTGGAATCTATAAAAGTATAGGGCCCAGGGCAGGAGTACATTTACTTACGTTTTGTTTCCCTTTTTTTTTTTTTTGTATTTTTCTGAAGCTGGAAACGGGGAGAGACAGTCAGACAGACTCCCGCACGCGCCCGACCAGGATCCACCCGGCACGCCTGCCAGGGGCGAAGCTCTGCCCACCAGGAGGCAATGCTCTGCCCCTCCGGGGCGTCGCTCTGCCGCGACCAGAGCCACTCTAGCGCCTGGGGCAGAGGCCAAGGAGCCATCCCCAGCGCCCGGGCCATCTTTGCTCCAATGGAGCCTTGGCTGCGGGAGGGGAAGAGAGAGACAGAGAGGAAGGAGGGGGTGGGGGTGGAGACGCAAATGGGCGCTTCTCCTATGTGCCCTGGCCGGGAATCGAACCTGGGTCCCCCGCACGCCAGGCTGACGCTCTACCGCTGAGCCAACCGGCCAGGGCCTTGTTTCCCATTTTTATCCCAACCCACCCCATGCTCCTTACACTACACTTTTCTTTTGTATTTCAAAGACAAAAAAAAGTTCTAATTTTTTTATTTCTTATATGTTATTTGGAATTATTTTCCTTCTGCATATTATTGTATCTTGAGAATTTTCTGTAGTGAGGGCCTTTTAATAACAAAATGTTTTTGTTTGCCTGAAGATACCTTTATTTTTCTGTCTACTTTTATGTTTTATTTTAATTTATTTTTAAATATACCATATTTCCTTATGTATAAGATGCACCCTTTTTCGAAATATTTGGGGTCTAAAAACCGAGTGCGTCTTATACAGTGGTTGTAGGGTTTTTTTACTTGCATTCTCCACTTTTTCGGGCCTGTTGTCTTCGTGCTCATTGTTTCGTACTTGTTACAGTATATTACGGTAGGTTATGTTTTGCCACATTCTGCCCAGAAATGGCTCAGAAAAGATTTTCGTACAGTGCTGGATTCAAGTTGAAAGTGATCCAGTTTGCAAAAGTGAATGGAAATCATGCTGCTGGATGTAAGTTTGGTCCTCCTCCAACTGAGAAATCAATCCGAGACTGGCTACAGGAAGAAGAAACCCTACTGAAAACGCCATGGCAGAAGAAGGCCATGAGAGGCGAGTCAGCAGAATGTCTTGATACAGAGAGGGAATTGAAGATATGGATTGAAGAGCAAAGGGCAACTGGAATTCCTGTGTCCACAGAGGTGGTTCAGCACAGTAGTGTAGTGGGGGGGGCGGTAAGGGGGTCTATCATGCCCTGGGCGCCGCTCACAGAGGGGCGCCAAATGGTCTCCAAGACAAACAAGAAAAGGTAGTAGAAGGGGAGGGGCGCCAATAAAGTGTCGTGCCCCAGGCGCCAGTTATGTTCGCTTCGCCGCTGGTTCACCATGAAGCAAGAAGAATTGATGATGAGTTCTCAGTTCCTGACATTAGCTTTAGAGAGCAGAGAAAGGCCACATGGAGGAGGCCAGAAGAAGCAGCCAAGATGGCGGAGTGGTGAGTGAGAAGGCAGTTTGTGCAGAGTTTGTGCAGGGAGAAGGAAGGAGATGGGGAACAGAGGTGAATAAGTCTGGTGAGCTAGAAACCTTTGATTCTAGGAAACTCAGATAAGCCAGTAGCTTTGTGAGCACTGAATGAGTGGGTTTTGGAGCCCAGTGTGTGTTTTTACTTGCCCGCCGGGTGCAAGCTAGGATTAAAGATGATGGCCCACAAAAAAAAAAGAAAAAAAAGAATTGATGACGAAAAAGAAGTTACTGATATCAAAGCAGGACATAACTGGTGCTTCAGGTTTGTGAAATGGAAGGAACTAAGCATGTGTACACGCACCAGACTTGCCCAAAAGATGCCTGAAAGCTGTGAGCAGAAGGTCCTTGAATTTCATCATCTTGTCATTCAGTGTCGGAAGACACATCAGTTTGAGTTGGGACAGATTGCAAATATGGATGAAGTCCCCCTTCAATTTGATGTCCCAAGTAACAGAATTGTTGATAAGAAGGGGGTGGAAACTGTAACTGTGAAGACAAGTGGACATGAAAAGAGCCATTATACAGTTGTTCTAGCTTGTTGTGCTGATGGAACCAAGCTGCCTCCTATGCTGATTTTCAAACGCAAAACACTGCCAAAAGAAGACATTCCTCAAGGAGTGATTGTCTACGTTCATGACAAGGGTTAGATGAGTCAGGATGAGATGAAGATCTGGTTTGAGAAAGTTTGGAGAAGGAGACCAGGTGGGCTCTTACACAAACCTGCCCTATTGGTGCTTGATCAGTTCAGGGCACACATAACAAAAAAACACAAGGAAGATTGCTGCAGAGCAAAAAAACAAAACTTGCCGTCATACCTGGAGGCTTGACATCCCAGCTTCAACCACTTGATGTCAGCATTAACAAACCCTTCAAAGCTGCCATGAGAGACGAATGGCACCAATGGAGAAAGTCTTCTGGGGACAATTTGACACCAGCAGGAAGAGTGAAGGAACTAACTATAGGAGAAGTTTGTACCTGGGTGAAAAGATCCTGGGATAATGTCAAGATTGAGATCGCTGTTAAGTCATTTAAGAAGTGTGGCATTTCAAATGCCATAGATAGAACTGAGGATGAGGCAATATATGAAGATAGTGATTCGTCATCACTCACAGATGAGGACAGGCTAATGAATGGCAGTTTTGACAGTGATGAGGAGTTATATGAATTTTATGATGAATTAAACTTGAGTTCAATAACTTTTATGTAATACATTTTTTTTTCAAATTCCAACCCCCAAAATTAAGGTGTGTCTTATACATGGGGCATCTTATACATGGGGAAATATGGTACATGTTTTTAAAGATTTTATTTATTGATTGTAGAGAGAGAACAGAGAGAGAAATATGGGGGGCAGGAGTAGGAAGCATCAACTTGTAGTATTAGTTGCTTCTCGTATGTGCCTTGACTGGGCAAGCCTGGGGTTTTGAACCAGCAACCTTAGCATTCCAGGTCAATGCTTTATCCGCTGGCTATTCTATATACTTTTAAAAGATGGTCTTGAACCTGACCAGGCGGTGGTGCAGTGGATAGAGCGTTGGACTGGGATGTGGAAGGACCCAGGTTCGAGACCCCCAAGGTCGCCAGCTTGAGTGCGGGCTCATCTGGCTTGAGCAAAAAGCTCACCAGCTTGGACCCAAGGTCGCTGGCTCCAGCAAGGAGTTACTCAGTCTGCTGAAGGCCCCTGGTCAAGGCACATATGAGAAAGCAATCAATGAACAACTAAGGTGTCACAGCGAAAAACTAATGATTGATGCTTCTCATCTCTCTCCATTCCTGTCTGTCTGTCCCTATCTATCCCTCTCTCTGACTCTCTAAAAAAACAAAGAAGAACCAAAATAAATAAATAAATAAATAAAAGATGGTCTTGCTCAGTATAGAAATCTAGGTTGACAGATTTTTCTCTGTGTCTTGAAAAAAATATTCTACTGTCCTCAGCTTCTTTTTCATCTTTTGATTTATTTTTTTATTTTTTATTTTTTTGTATTTTTTCTGAAGCTGGAAACGGGGAGAGACAGTCAGACAGACTCCTGCATGCGCCCGACCGGGATCCACCCGGCATGCCCACCAGGGGGCTATTTTTTTAATTTTAACTTCATTTTAATAGTATATACAACATTTACATGGTTCAAACTTCAAACTAGAAAACTATATGTTCAGAGAAGTCTGAGTTTTCATTTCTGTTCTTTCTTTTCTCTTCTTCCCTTATGAATAATCCTTTCATTTGTTTTTTTAAAAAACTGGGTTAAAACACATAAAATTTACTATCTAAATTATTTTTAAGTGTATTGTTTAGTGGTATTAAGCACATTTATATTACTGTGTAACCATTATCATCATCTGTGTCCAGAACTCTTTTATTTTTAAAATTTTTTTAATTTTAATTTTTAATTTTTTAGAGATAGAGAAAGAGAGACAGACAGACCAACAGTCAGGAAGGGAGAGAGGTGAGAAGCATCAACTCATAGTTGAGTCACTTTAGTTGTTTATTGGTTGCTTCTCATATGTGCGTTGACTGAGGGGCTCCAGCTAAGCCAGTGACCCCTTGCTCAAGCCAGTGACCTTGGGCTTCAAGCCAGCGACCTTTGGACTCAGGCCAGCCACCATGGGGTCATGTCTATGATCCCATTCTCAAGCCAGAAATCCTGCACTCAAGCCAGATCAGCCCACCCTGAAGATGGTGACTTAAGAGTTTTGAACCTGGGTCCTCAGCTTCCCAGGCCAACTCTCTATTCACTGTGGCACTGCCTTCTCAGGTGGTCATGTTACCTTTGATCACTTGGTTTATATAGAGTATTGTCAGGTTTTCCAGTTTAATTTCTCTTTTGTTTTGGAATTAATAAGTTAATTTGTTGAGAGACACTTTGAGGCTACGTAAATACCTCTTACCTCATCAGACTTGACCCACTGGTTTTAGCACCCATGATGGTAACAGTTATTAAAGACCTACTGTGAAGAAAAGATTTACATTCTCCCCAGTTACCTATCAGCCAATCTGTCTGCATTCTTGGATTCTTAATTTTATTTAATGTTGTTATCTATTACTATTATTTATTTGCTGGTCACATTGTCCCAGATTTAGTCAATAGAAGCTCCTTCAAGGTGGCTCTTGTCTTTCGATATGTCCCAATTATTCTCTGAGCATTTCTATACTTTTTGGTGTAACAGACTGTTTCACGTTCATCTTACGCTTTCCCTTCTCATTCTTTTTTCTCACCTTGTTACACAGGCTAGGACCTTCATTACAATGTTGAATGGGAGTGGCGATGGTAGACACCCTTCTCTCTTTCAATATTAAGCCATTAAGTGTAATGTTTGCTGTAGTTTGTGAAGAATTTTTATCACAGGTGTTGAATTTTACCACATTTTTACATCTGTTGAAATGAATAGGCTTTTTTTCCTTTATTTTGTTAATATGGTGATTTATATTTATTGATTTGAAAATGTTAAACTAACCTTGCTTTTCTGAAGTATATTCAACTTGGTTGTGATACCTTGCCAGCAAGTGATTTGAAATGTGCATATGTTTGTGTATATGTATGTGTATGTTATTTTTACAGCCTTGGTTCATTTAGGGCTTTCCCTTTAGAAAGGTATGAAGTATCAATAAGAACTGACAGTTACTATAGGCTACTGAACAGAATTCCAGCTCATCATTCTATAATGTTAGGAAAATTGTACCAGTTACTGAGCTTCTCAGGTAAGTTTTCATAGTTTGTAAAAATAGTATATGTAAGTGCTACCATTCTTAGAATCTTAATTTACTCCTGGTGTTCACTGACTGGTAATTTTGCCTTCACAGCACCTAAAATATGAAAGGCTTTAGGAGAGGGAACTTAAGAGAAAGATTCTTCCCTGAATTATTTGGAAAGCTTAAAAACCATTTTATTTTATTATTTTTAAAATTTTTATTTATCAATTTTTAGAGAGAGAGGAAGGGAGAGAGAGTGAGACAGAAACATTGATCTGTTCCTGTATGTATCCTGACCCAGGATTGAACCAGCAGCCTCTGCGTTTTGGTATGATGCTAACCAACTGAGCTATCTGACGAGAGCTGAAAAATTATTTTATTTATTTTACTTATTTTTTTGTATTTTTCTGAAGTTGGAAACAGGTAGGCAGTCAGACAGACTCCTGCATGCCCCCGACCGGGATCCACCCAGCATGCCCACCAGGGGGCAATGCTCTGCCCATCTGGAGCATTGCTCTGTTGCGACCAGAGCCATTCTAGCGCCTGAGGCAGAGGCCATGGAGCCATCCTCAGCGCCCGGGCCAACTTTGCTCCAGTGGAGCCTCGGCTGTGGGAGGGGAAGAGAGAGACAGAGAGGAAGGAGAGGGGAGGGGTGGAGAAGCAGATGGGCGCTTCTCCTGTGTGCCCTGGCCAGGAATCAAACCCGGGACTCCTGCATGCCAGGCCGATGCTCTACCACTGAGCCAACTGGCCAGGGCTTGAAAAACTATTTTAAAAAGAAGAGAATTTCGCCTGACCAGGCGTTGGCACAGTGGATAGAGCGTCAGACTGGGATGCGGAGGACTCAGGTTTGAGACCCGAGTTCGCCAGCTTGAGTGCAGGCTCATCTGGTTTGAGCAAAAGCTCACCAGCTTGGACCCAAGGTCGCTGGCTTGAGCAGGGGGTTGCTCGGTCTGCTGAAGGCCTGCAGTCAAGGCTCATATGAGAAAGCAATCAATGGGCCCTGGCCGGTTGGCTCAGCGGTGAAGCGTCGGCCTGGCGTGCGGGGGACCCAGGTTCGATTCCCGGCCAGGGCACATAGGAGAAGCGCCCATTTGCTTCTCCACCCCCACCCCCTCCTTCCTCTCTGTCTCTCTCTTCCCCTCCCGCAGCCGGGGCTCCATTGGAGCAAAGATGGCCCGGGCGCTGGGGATGGCTCCTTGGCCTCTGCCCCAGGCGCTAGAGTGGCTCTGGTCGCGGCGGAGCGACGCCCCGGAGGGGCAGAGCATATCGCCCCTTGGTGGGCAGAGCGTCGCCCCTGGTGGGTGTGCTGGGTGGATCATGGTCGGGCGCATGCGAGAGTCTGTCTGACGTTTCCAGCTTCAGAAAAATACAAAAAAAAAAAAAAAAAAAAAAAGAAGAAAGCAATCAATGAACAACTAAGGTGTCGCAACGAAAAACTAATGATTGATGCTTCTTATCTCTCTCTGTTCCTGTCTGTCTGTCCCTATCTATCCCTCTCTCTGAATCTCTGTCTCTGTAAAAAAAAAATAGAATTTCATTTAGCAAAGCAGTATTATGGATAGACATTGAACTTGTGTAAAGTAGATGCTTTTCAAGGCTCCTTTGGAGCAAAGTTGGCCTGGATGCTGAGGATGGCTCCGTGGCCTCCGCCTCATGCCCTAGAGTGGCTCAAGTTGGAACAGAGCAATGCCCCAGATGGGCAGAGCATTGCCTCCTGGTAGGCATGCTGGGTGGATCCCGATTGGGCGCATGTGGGAGCCTGTCCATCTGCCTCCTTGTTTCTCACTTGGGGAGGGGGGGAGTAGATGCTTTTATGTAGGTATAGACATACAAATTTCATAAACAATGCTTAATGCCAGTTAAGGTTATGAGTAAAGTTGCTGAAAGTAGACATTGTTTTGATTTTTTTTTTATACCTTATGAGAGAGATAAGTTAAAAAATTTTTTTCTTAGTCTAGGAGAAGGTCTCTGAAATCCATGGGCCTATTGGTGAACATTCTGAACAACTACTTGCTGGATTATATCTTGTAAGAGTTGACTATAAAAACTTTCATATGAGGCCCTGGCCAGTTGGCTCAGTGGTAGAGCATCCGCCCAGCATATGGAAGTCCCGGGTTCGATTCCCAGCCATGGCACACAGGGGAAGCGCCCATCTGCTTCTCTACCCTTCCCCCTCTCCCTTTCTCTCTTTCTCTTCCCCTCCCACAGCCAAGGCTCCATTGGAGCAGAGTTGGCCTGGGCACTGAAGATGGCTCCATGGCCTCTGCCTCAGGTGCTAAAATGGCTCTGGTTGCAATGGAGCAATGCCCCAGATGGGCAGAGTATTGCATCCTAGTGGGCATGGTGGGTGGATCCCTGTCGGGCGCATGTGGAAATCTTTCTGCCTTCCTGCTTCTCACTTCAGAAAAAAACAAAACAAAAAAAAGCAAACTTTCATATGAGACTGTGCTTTTTATGTAGTGAAACATCTATTATTTGAGCAAGCCACTGTAGTAATCTCCATATGGCATTAGGTGGCACACTGTGATTTTGGATTAAAATAATGTATTTTGTTTAAGTCTTCTGGAAGAAAAGAATCTAGGTGAAAATACTGTTTGAAATGGACATCTATAATATGATGTATCTTAGACTCATTTACTTCATTTCAAACTCTGATGCTTACTTAGATTAAAATGTTTAAAACTATTGTACTTAAGTTACTACTGACATTTTTAGAAAAATAGGATTCAACATGGATAGACCTTGAGAATATGCAAAGTGGAATAAGTCAGTCAGAAAAAGCTAAGAACCATATGATTTCACTCATATGTAGAATATAAAACTGAAACTCATAGACACAGACAACAGTATGGTGGTGGCCAAATGGAAAGGAGTGGGGTGGTCATAATGGTTAAAGGTGGACAAACATATGATGATGGAAGATTATTTGACTTTGGGTGGTGGGCACACAGTGCAATATACAGATCATGTATCATAGAAATAAACACTTGAAACCTATATGATTTTATTAACCAATGTCACCCCAGTAAATTAAAAAAAACACTAAAATTTCAGTGTTTTCTTTCTGAGAAATAGAAGAAATAATGAATTTATCTGCCAGTTTTTATATGTTGACTAATCTAATAATTTAATAGACATTCTTTTTTCTGTCCATAGGCTTCATTCCAGCGCTCCAACAGTCACGACAAAGTAAGGAGAATAGTTGCAGAGGAGGGTCGTACAGCAAGGAATCTAATAGCTTGGAGTGTTCCTCTAGAAAGCAAAGATGATGATGGTATGTATTAAAAATAAGTTTCATTTCACTGTAAACTAGAAGTTTATAGTTAATCCTAAACAGTAGCTAGATTAAAAGTGTTTACAATTAAAACTATTAGGAAAATTAGTATAAATAAGAAGTAATTAGAATTTTTCTAAAATTTATTGATTTTAGAGAGAAGGGGGAGAGAGAGAGATAAAGAGATAGAGAGAGACATTGGTTTGTTGTTCCATTTATTCATGCATTTGTTGACCAGGATTGAACCTTCAACCTTGATGTAGCATTGGGATGATGGTCTAACCAACTAAGCTACTTGGTCAGGGTGTTAACTTTATAATTTTTGATAAGGATCATTTATATATATTTTAAAATATTTTAAAAAAATATTTTTAAAATTTTTATTCAGTGAGAGGAAGGGAGGCGGAGAAGGACTCCTGCATACACCCCGACCAGGATCTACCTAGAAAGCCCACTAGGGGGCAATGCTCTGCCCACCTGGGGTGCTGCTTCATTGCTCAGCAACTGAGCTCTTAGCACTTGAGACAGAGGCCATGGAGCCACCCCAAGCACCCAGGGCCAGCTCACTCCAATTGAGCCATGGCTGCAGGAGAGGAGAGAAGAGTTGGAGGAGAGAGGGAGGAGCGAAGGAGAAGGGGTGGAGAAGCAGATGGGCACTTCTGTTGTATGCCCTGACTGGGAATCGAACCTGGGACATCCACATGCCAGGCCATCACTCTACCACTGAGCCATATATATAATATATATATATATATATATTTTTTTTTTTTGGTGACAGAGATAGAGGGACAGGTAGGGACAGACAGGCAGGAAGGGAGAGAGATGAGAAGCATCAGTTCTTTGTTGTGGCACCTTAGTTGTTCATTGATTACTTTCTCATATGTGCCTTGACCTGGGGGCTACAGCAGAGCTAGTGACCTCTTGCTCAAGCCAGCGACTTTGGGCTTCAAGCCAGCAACTTTTGGCCTCAAGCCAGCAACCATGGGGTCATGTATATGGTCCCACACTCAAGCCAGTGACCTCATGCTTGATCTGGTGAGCCCTCGCTCAAGCTGTATGAGCCTGTGCTCAAGGCGACGACCTCAAGGTTTCAAGCCTGGGTCCTTTGTGTCCCAGTCTGACTCTCTATCCACTGTGCCACCACCTGGTCAGGTCAGGGCCACATTTTATATTGTTAAAACTCTGCTACTTATAGAAAAATCTTTATTTTGCTTTTTTTAATTTTTAAAACAAGCAACTTGTTCTTGTTTTATGCTACAGTATTTACTCAGCTATTTCTGAGAATAATAATGAAATATACTCAGCTGTTTCTGAGAATAATAATGAAATTTTTTTTTTGTATTTTTCTAAAGTGAGAAGCAGGGAGACAAAGAGACAGACTCTTGCCTGCACCTGACCAGGATCCACACTGCATGCCCAGTAGGGGGCGATGTTCTGCCCAGCCAGGGCATTGCTCCATTGCAACCAGAGCCATTCTAGCCATCTTCAGCGCCCAGACCAATTTTGCTCCGATGGAACTTTGGCTATGGGAAGGGAAGAGAGAGATAGAGAGAAAGTAGAGGGGGAAGGATAGAGAAGCAGATGGGCACTTCTCCTGTGTGCCCTGGCTGGTAATCGAACCTGGGACTTCCATATGCCTGGCCAATGCTCTACCGCTGAGCTAGCCAGCCAGGGCTAATAATGAAAATTTTAAAGGCTTTCAGCTATGTTTATTTATTTTTTCCTATTCTGGTACCTGTTCTAAGCTGGTTATTCTACTGTATATTCTAAATAAATAAATATACATTATTTTCTGTAACGAAAGGATAAATAAAAGGCTACATAGGTGACTTGTCTATCTTTAGAACAGTAAGGAAGGCCCACTTATGTGTAGATAACTTGTGGGTGAGTGTTTTCGTTCACTTCATTTGTACTGCTTCAGGGGTCCTGGCTGAAATTATTATTTTTATTTTTTTAATTACTATTTTTTAGTGAGAGGAGCGGAGGAAGAGAAACAGACTCCCGCATGCGCCCAGACCAGGATCCATCCTGCAAGCCCACTAGGTGGTGATTCTCTGTCCATCTGGGGCTCTTACTCCGTTGAAACCCATGCCATATTTTAGCACCTGAGGCAGAGGCCGTGGAGCCATCCTCAGTGCCCGAGGTTAATTTGCTCAAGCCAATCAAGCCATGACTGTGGGAGAGGAAGAGAGAGAGAGAGAGAATAGAGAGGGGTAGAGAAGCAGATGGTTGCTTCTTCTGTGTGCCCTGACTGGGAATCAAACCCAGGACATCCATACACAGGGTTGATGCTCTACCAGTGAGCCAATTGGCCAGATCCGGCCAAAATTATTTTGTTGAAAGGAAATTATTTTGTTTTACATTATAGAATTTTACTCCTATTTTGAATTTTTCTCAAGAATAGAGTGATTATAAAATAGTAACTAGTGTCTTTCTTATTTAAAAGAAACAAGTGAGAAAGATATATCTCACGCAAAAATACAAAGAACTAAAAACCAACCTTTTCAAAATGAAACTATTTTATAAGTTAGATAAATTATTCAAAACAGAATACTGAGTTTCATGTGGTGAAAAGTGTATTTTTAATTTTATTATTGAAATAAAATTTGAATTCAATTAACTATTTTTCAAACCTATATATATATATATATGTTGAGATATATATATATATATATATAAGTTGAGAAGTATCACTAAGTTGACTTGTTTTTATTTTACTTTTTTCATTCATGAAACAACTATCTATTCACAACCTATCTCAACACTATTTTTTTTTTTTGCTGAAGTTTTTAAATTGTCAGACTATCTGACTTCTTTAATAAGTTGACTCTGGCCTGACCAGGTGGTGGCACAATGGATAGAGCATCGGACTGGGATGCAGAGGACCCAGGTCCGAGACCCCGAGGTCGCCAGCTTGAGCACGGGTTCATCTGGTTTGAGCAAGGCTCACCAGCTTGGACCTAAGGTCGCTGGCTTGAGCAAGGGGTTACTTGGTCTGCTGAAGGCCCACGGTCAAGGCACATAGGCGAAAGCAATCAATGAACAACTAAGGTGTCGCAACGAAAAACTGATGATTGATCCTTCTCATCTTTCTCTGTTCCTGTCTGTCCCTATCTATCCCTCTCTCTGACTCTTTCTCTGTCTCTGTAAAAAAAAAAAAAGTTGACCCTGGTACTTTGGAAATTTGTTTTTACATCTGTAGCTCAGATTGGCTATGTATAGGGAATTATGTGTTAATATGTCTTAATGATTTGTATAGTTCGAGTTTGTATTATCTGTTTGTTGGTCTTTATATTTATCTATTGATTCTTGCCTTGAAGGAAAATCTAAATGTCAAACTGGTGGAAAGTCAAAGAGGACAATTCAAGGCACTCATAAAACAGCTAAACAGGTACAGTATATGTAACTTTTTACTTACTGACTTTTCATTTTAATTACAAAATAGACATTTTTATGGTTTTAATGCTATATATTTTATTTTCATGTATAAATTTAATGTAACTTTCTTTTTTCAAATTGATTTTGGAGGTAGAAGAAAGGAGGGAGAAAGAGAAACACTGATTTATTGTTCTACTTATTTATGCATCATTGGTTAATTCTTGTATGTGCCTTGACTGGGGATCAAACTCATAACCATGATGCTCGATGAATTTTTCCTTTGAAGTAGTGAACAACTTTGTAATTTTGGTAAAACCTTTTTTTTATGTAACAATAAATAGGTTGTTAATTAGAGGGCTTTTTTGTTTTCCAGTAGGTGGTGCTATAGGACAGGTTTTTTATTTCTCTTACTTGAACTGACTGGTTATTTTTGATAGTCAGCACTTTTTAATTTTTTAAATTAAAAAAATGTTTTTAAGATTTTATTTATTCTAGAGACAGAGAGAGAAAGGGGTAGGGGAAGGAGCAGGAAGCATTAGCTTGTAGTAGTTGCTTCTTGTATGTGCCTTGACCAGGGAAGTCTGGGCTTTTGAACCAGTGACCCACAGCATTCTAGGTTGACACTTTTTCCTCTGTGCCACCACAAGTCAGGCAGTGACCCCGGAGGGTTGAAAGTGTTGGCTCTCAGCCTGACCTGTCCCTGCTGTTGCAGTGTCACCACTGGGATAACAGTGGCCCTGCTGTGTCTGGGGTGTTGTAGGTCTTGGGCAATGTCTCCATGGCATGGAGATGGCATTGGTGGGGGGGGGGAGCTGGGATAGTGGGTATCTTCTTCACTACCTCTGCGGTTGTCAGGCTCACAGGTGTTACCCCGTGGGCTGAGTCTGGTATTGTGAGCCCCATCGCCACTGCTGCCACTTTCCCTGTGGTTGCTGGTGGTGCTGGGGCCTGGAGGCGGGAGTTGCATGTGCATCTGCGCTGCTGCCACTGCTGAGCTCTGGTGGTATAGGTTGCAGTTGGTGGTGGGAGCCAGATCTTGGTGGCCTATGCTTTTGCTGTCCTCCTTTGCTGGGCCGGTGGTTAGGGGTGAGTGTATAGTGTCAGATCCCATCTGTGCTGTTGCTGCAGAACTCTGGGCATGCAGGCTCAACCACTGCAGCCAGGGTGCCGGAGAGTGCGCCTGTTTCTGCTGTATCACCAGCTTTATCCCCTTATGTATTCCAGTTCACTCACCTTCAGATGCGTGGATCTCTCATGTGCCCTAGTGTGTTGAGTAGAGGAATCTTTTTTTTGTTGTTTTGTTTTGTTTTTTTGTATTCCTCCGAAGCTGGAAACGGGGAGGCAGTCAGACAGACTCCCGCATGTGCCCGACCGGGATCCACCCGGCACGCCCACCAGGGGGCAACTCTCTGCCCACCAGGGGGCGATGCTCTGCCCCTCCGGGGCGTCGCTCTGTCGCGACCAGAGCCACTCTAGCGCCTGGGGCAGAGGCCGAGGAGCCATCCCCAGCGTCCGGGCCATCTTTGCTCCAATGGAGCCTTGGCTGCGGGAGGGGAAGAGAGAGACAGAGAGGAAGGAGGGGGGGAGGGGTGGAGAAAAGCAGATGGGCGCTTCTCCTGTGTGCCTTGGCCGGGAATCGAACCCGGGACTCTGCACGCCAGGCCAACGCTCTACCACTGAGCCAACCAGCCAGGGCCGAGTAGAGGAATCTTTATTGAGTTAGAGAGGTCCTACTTATGTAGAATAGATTGAAGGGGAGAGACAAAAGGAGTGTCTCACCATGAAGCTAATATCACTCCTGGTGATGACTTTTTAGCTACAACACCAAAGGTGCACTCCATGAAAGAAATCATTGGTAAGCTGGATGTCATTAAATTTAAAAACTTCGGCCTAACCTGTGGTGGCGCAGTGGATAAAGCGTCAACCTGGAAATGCTGAGGTCGCCAGTTCGAAACCCTGGGCTTGCCTGGTCAAGGCACATATGGGAGTTGA